>NC_092168.1:2180000-2500000 GCF_045791955.1 Oncorhynchus clarkii lewisi | reverse complement strand
GAACGAATGCGTGTCTAATTTATACATTTCCATCTAACTTTCGGGGGTCACCTACATTATTTTGTTGTGACAATTTTATTTCATTTTATTGCAGCTGCAGAGGTTTGAAACAGCCATCACTTAAATATTGCTGCTTAAATCAGAGCATGCATGAGCAGTCTTATGCATTAGAATATTCTAGACTAGCCTCTGTCTCTTGCACAATACACACACAACTGTGCTCTGCTGTCCTCTTTCTTTAAAAAAACTTCCTTTAGCTCTTGGAGTCCAATGCAGGAAAATCTAGACTAGAATAGCTTGCTGGACATTTCCTTAATTTTTTATTTCTTATACCAATAGAAAGGAAAGAAAGCTCTTATTTTCTGAAAGTTAAATACAGCAGCCAATAGAACAGGAAGTTTGAAAGCAAATGGCAGGAGGGTATTTATTCAGAACCACAACCATTCAATCTTCATGAAGAGCAGAGAAAGCCATCGACATCTAAGTCCTATATTATTCAAGCCAGTCATTAGAACGATTAAGATAAGGACAATGAAACGCATTTCATTTAACTGTTGAAAGCGAGGAAGGAATGATGCAACAATAGAGAGAGAAAGAGGAGGTAAGTTAATAACATTAGGGGAAATATTATGAAAGGTACAGTTTGGAGGTTAATCTACTAATTATACAAATAGGGCCTATTATATTTCAACATGTAAATCAGATTTGCTAACCTATGCTTGTAACTTTGTAGGCTGCTTGTGCTGCACCAGAATCAAGTGTTCTCTCAGATTTATCCTGGTTTGAACGAGGTGCGTAATTACAGTCCATATACAGTGCATTCGGTTAGTATTCAGACCCCTTGACTTTCTTGTTTCATTACAGGCCTATTCTAAAATTGATTAAATCGTTTTTTTCTCATCAGTCTACACACAATACCCCATAATGACAATGCAAAACACGTTTTTAGACCATTCTATCTATAAAATATTTATCACATTTACAAAAGTATTCAGAACCTTTACTCAGTACTTTGTTGATGCCCCTTTGGCAGTGATTACAGCCTCCTTCTTGGAGGCCACTGTGTTCTTGGGGACCTTCAATGCTGCAAAAATTTGTTGGTACCCTTCTCCAGATCTGTCTCGACACAATCCTCTTTCGGAGCTCTACGGGCAATTCCTTCGACCTCATGGCTTGGTTTTTGCTCTGACATGCACTGTCAACTGTGGGAACTTATATAGACAGGTGTGTGCCTTTCCAAATAATTTCCAATCAAATGAATTTACCACAGGTGAACTCCAATCAAGTTGTAGAAACATCTCAAGGATGAACAATGGAAACCAGAGCTCAATTAAGATTCTCAGAGCAAAGGGTCTGAATACTTATGTAACTATGGTATTTCTGCAATAATTTCTAAAAACCTGTTTTCACTTTGTCATTATGTGGTATTGTGTGTAAATTAATGAGGATTTTGTATTATATTATATGGATTATATTTAATCCATTTTAGAATACGGAATACTTTCCGAAGGCACTGTATACACGGGTCACCAGTACTGAGTCGTTGTGCAGGGGTACGAGAAGTCGGAAGTGTACACACAGTTAGGTTGGAATCATTAAAACTAGTTTTTCAACCAACATATTTTTCTAACAATTGCTTATTGACAGATTATTTCACATATAATTCCCTGCATCACAATTCCAGTGGGTCAGAAGTTAACACCCACTACGTTGACTCTGCCTTAAAACAGCTTTCAGAAAATAAACCAAATTTTAAACAAAATTTCAGAAAATTATGCCAAGGCTTTAAAAGGTTCTGATAGGCTAATTGACATAATTTGAGTCAATTGGTGGTGTACCTGTGGATGTATTTCAAGGCTTACCTTCAAACTCAGTGCCTCTTTGCTTGACATCATGGGAAAATATAAAGAAATCAGTCAAGACCTCAGACAAAATATTGCAGACCTCCACAAGTCTGGTTCATCCTTAGGAGCAATTTCCAAATGCCTGAAGTTATCATATTCATCTGTTCAAACAATAGTACGCAAGTATAAACACCATGGGACCACGCAGCCATCATATCGCTCTGGAAGGAGACGCGTTCTGTCTCCTAGAGATGAACGTACTTTGGTGTGAAAAGTGCAAATCAATCCCAGAACAACAGCAAAGGACCTTGTGAAGATGATGGAGGAAACAGGTACAAAATTATCTAATTATCTATTTCCACAGTAAAATAAGTCCTATATCCACATAACCTATAATGCCAATCAGCAAGGAAGAAGCCACTGCTCCAAACCCGCCATAAAAAAAGCCCGACTACGGTTTGCAACTGCACATTGGGACAAAGATCGTACTTTTTGGAGAAATGTCCTCTGGTCTCTGGTCTGATGAAACAAAAATAGAACTGTTTGGCCATAATGACCATCGTTGTGTTTGGAGGAAAAATGGGGAGGCTTGCAAGCCGAATAACACCATCCAAACCGTGAAGCACTGGGGTGGTAGCATCATGCTGTGGGGGTGCTTTGCTGCAGGAGGTACTGGTGCACTTCACAAAATAGATGGCTTCATGAGGAAGGACATTTATGTGGATATATTGAAGCAACATCTTAAGACATCAGTCAGGAAGTTAAGTCTTGGTCGCAAATGGGTCTTCCAAATGAACAATGACCCCAAGCATACTTCCAAAGTTGTGGAAAAATTTCTTAAGGACAACAAAGTCAAGGACAACAAAGTCAAGGTATTGGATTGGCCATCCCAAAGCCCTGACTTCAAATCCTATAGAAATGTTGTGGGCAGAACTGAAAAAGCATGTGCGAGCAAGGAGACCTTCAAACCTGAATCAATTACACAAGCTTTGTCAGGAGGAATGGGCCAAAATTCATCCAACTTATTGTGGGAATCTTGTGGAAGGCTACTTGAAATGTTTGACCCAAGTTAAACAATTTAAAGGCAATGCTACCAAATACTAATTGAGTGTATGGAAACTTCTGACCCACTGGGAATGTGATGAAAGAAATAAAAGCTGTTATTTTATTCAGACATTATTATTATCTGTTATTATTCAGACATTTCACATTCTTAAAATAAAGTGGTGATCTCAACTGACCTAAAACAGGGGATTTTTACTGGGATTAAATGCCAGTAATTGTGAAAAACTGAGTTTAAATATATTATTGCAGAAATATACGTATTTTCCAACATAATTTGCAAATAAATTCATTAAAAATCCAAAAATGTGATTTTTTTTTTAGACCTCTCTCATCTTTTTAAGTCGGAGAACTTGCACAATTGGTGGCTGACTAAATACTTTTTTGCCTCACTGTATTTGGCTAAGGTATATGTAAACTTCCGACTTCAACTGTAGATATGGATAAAGTGACTAGACAGGGTAGATAATAAAAAGTACATTATCATGTTTTTAGCATGTTCATTAGTTTATGAACGAAGGGAGAAATACACTGACTTTAGCAAAAAATAAAAAATAATCTAAAAGACAAATTAGTATAAACACAATGGCCGGGCTGTATTTTCCAATTGCAAAGAGCTGCAAAAGCTTCCGTGTGTGTACGCATGTCTTACCTATACGCATATTAAGGAACAAATACCCTTCCCCGTCTCCTCTCCCTCCTTCCCAGTCTTCCATCCATCCTTTCTCCTCAACTCACCTTTCCTCTCTCCTTTTCAATGAGGGCTTCTTTTCCATAATAAAGTGATACCTGTGGTGAACTAATCCTTGTAAATCTCCTACTCCATTCTGTCTTACACTGTCGGGCTACAGCAGTATACAGGAATTCCTCATTCTAAACTGCACTAAACTGTGAGTAGGGATATTTCCATTTCCAGAGGAGGACAGAAAGGGGGGTAAGCTAACCCATCCGACATTCATGGTGCGCCACCCTACTTTTCTCCTCTCACTCGCAATCACTCTCTCTCTTATTCCTTCTTTCTTGTTCCTTTGCTCTCTCTCGCTCTCCCTCTCCATGTCTCTCTCAACTCTATATGTATTCAAAATATGTTAATTCATTTATTTATTTATTCCATCCTTTGTTTGTTTATTCATTAACTTCTTTGGGATAGGGGGCAGCATTTTCACTTTTGGATGAATAGCGTGCCCAGAGTGAACTGCCTCCTACTCTGTCCCACATGCTAATGTATGCATATTATTGGATAGAAAACACTCTGAAGTTTCTACAACTTTTTGAATGATGTCTGTGAGTATAACATAACTCATATGGCAGGCAAAAACCTGAGAAAAAATCCAAACAGGAAGTGGGAAATCCGAGGTTTGTAGTTTTTGAACTCACCCCTATTGAATACACAGTGGGATATGGGTTATTTTGCACTTCCTAAGGCTTCCACTAGATGTCAACCATCTTTAGAACTTTCTTTCAGGCTACTCATGTGAAGGGGGATGGATTGGAGCTGTTTGACTAAGGGGTCTGCCTACAGCCTCGTTCTCAGTCACGCGCTTTCACTTGAGTGGTATCTCTCGTTCCATTGCTTTTCTACAGACAATGGAATTCTCCGGTTGGAACATTATTGAACTTTTATGATAAGAACATCCTAAAGATTGATTCTATACTTAGTTTGACAAGTTTCTTCGACCTGTAATATAAATTTTTGAACATTTCGTCCGAATGGACCAAATCGCGCTTTTGGATTTGTTTACCAAACGCCCTAACAAAAGACGCTATTGAACAAAACTAGCATTTATTGTGGAACTGCCATTCCTGGGAGTGCATTCTGATGAAGAATCATCGAAGGTAAGTAAATATTTATAGTGCTATTTATGAATAATGTTGACTACCCAACATGGCGGATATTTCTCTGGCTGGTTTGGGCTCTGAGCGACGTTCTCAGATTATGTTTTTTCTGTAAAGTTTTTTTGAAATCTGACACAGTGGTTGCATTAAGGAGAAGTCTATCTTTAATTCTGTCAGTCTTTAGAACCTTGTTTAAGGCTTCTACTGTGAAGGAGGAGAGAATATGAGATGATTGAGTAAGAGGTCTGGCAGACTGTCATGCGCTCAGTCAGGCATGCGCCCGTGAGAGGTAGCTGCATTCCATTGTATTTCTAAAGACAAAGGAATTCTCCGGTTGAAACATTATTGAGGATTTATGTTGAAAACATCCTAAAGATTGATTCTATACATCGTTTGACATGTTTCTACCAACTGTATCAGAACTGTTTGACTTTTCGTCTGGCCTGCGCGTCGTGAATTTGGATTTGTGAAATAAATGCGCAAACAAAAAGGAGGTATTTGGACATAAATTATGGACTTTATCGAACAAAACAAGCATTTATTGTGGAACTGGGATTCCTGGGAGTGCATTCTGATGAAGATCATCAAAGGTAAGTGAATATTTATTATGCTATTTCTGACATATGCGGTTGCATTAAGGAGAAGTTTATCTAAAGTTTCATGCACAACACTTGTATCTTTTATCAATGTTTATTATGAGTATTTCTGTAAATTGATGTGGCACTCTGCAAAATCACCGGATGTTTTGGAAGCAAAACATTACTGAACATAACGCGCCAATGTAAACTGATATTTTTGGATATAAGTATGAACTTTATCGAACAAAACATACATGTATTGTGTAACATGCGGTCCTATGAGTGTCATCTGATGAAGATCATCAAAGGTTAGTGATTAATTTTATCTCTATTTCTGCTTTATGTGACTCCTCTCTTTGGCCGGAAAAATGGCTGTGTTTTTCTGTGACTAGGTACTGACCTAACATAATAATTTGGTTTGCTTTCGTCCTAAAGCCTTTTTGAAATCGGACACTGTGGCTGGATTAACAAGTTTATCTTTATAATGGTGTAAAATACTTGTATCTTTGAGGAATTTTAATTATGATATTTCTGTTGTTTGAATTTGGCGCCCTGCACTTTCACTGGCTGTTGTCATATCGATCCCGTTAGCGGGATCTCAGCCGTAAGAAGTTAATTAATTCTCTCTATCTCTCTACATCCCTCTCTCTCTTGTTCTTTCTCTCTGTAAACTGCTAGAAGAAATGGTGATATATAGAACTAAATACGGTTGTTTCATTCTGGACTTCAAAAGGTTCTATATAGAATTGCAAAGCACACTTATTTTTAGGAGTGTATGCCTTATTTTCTCTCACTGTCTCTCTCTTACACTTTCCATTTTCCCTCTCTTCTGCAGGTCAAGCAATCGATCCATTGGAGATTCACCTCGCTCTCCTCCCTCTCTTTACACTGTTTTTCTCCTCTATAATTCCCTTTTTCCTGCATGACAAAGATGCACTTTCAGACCCGCCTGATGGCTTTGGAAATGTAAGTGGTCTCCTGATTACATGCAGATAGGTCAACAACCCTTACCTTAACCCTAGTGACTTCCCCTCATTATAGAAATCACATCAGGAACAGAGCACTGTGGCTGGAAAGACTTGGCCAGGAGGTCTTGGGGGTTATGGTTCACCTGAATAAATCGTGTCAGTTTTATTTAAATTCCATACGCATGAATGTACTAAATTAAATTGGACCTGATATTTGAAATGAAAATGATCTGAATATAAAAAGGAACAGAACAAATTGTATCTCTGTTACCATCCCAGATAAGATTTTAATCTTAATTGCATTAAGTAATTACATTGTCCGGATTGTGGATTTAAATCCTTACATGTTTTTATAAGTGCCAACAAAAACATTAAACACGCTCACTCTGCTACCATAAACACAACAGAGCACGGTGCGGTAAGCCATCCTGCCCACCTACACACAAAACATTTGCACAGGCACACACAAACACACCATATGGCAACCATTAAAGAGGGCCTGCACACAACAGTGTGTTTGAACCATTAAATCACACACACACACACGCACGCACGCACACACGCACACACATACACACACACACGAGGCGGCTGGCGGCACCTTGAAGACGGCTTCCAGCCTCCTTTTCAGCTCATTTATCATGTGATTTACTTTAACTTTCACATGTGAGCAGGTGTAAGGTCAAACGACAAGCATTACATTGCAAACGTGGGAGTGTACGTGGCCTACTAGTTCCGTCAACAACACACACACTGCACTGGTAGAACAATGGGCTACACAGACGTCTCCGACAGCGATAGCAGCTTTGTGTCTGACTACATCCCGAGGGAAAAAGAAAATCCTGAGAAAGAATTCCAACAGATCTAATATGTTTCAGCCTTTAACTTCTAGCTACGAAGAAGATGTGAGTTCGGAAAACAAGGTTCAACCATGCCTGCCCTGCGATGTGTCTGAATGGTATGTAACGTTATGTAGCCTAGCTAGCTAACATCGACAGACCCATTCACTTTTCCACATTTTGTTATGTTACAGCCTTATTCTAAAAGGGATTAAATAAAAATGTTTCCTCACCAATCTACACACAATACTCAATAATGACCAAGCAAAAACAGTTTTTTAGAAATGTTTGCAAATGTTTAAAAAATAAAAAACATAAGTATTCAGACCCTTTGCTATGAGGTTAGACATTTTGCTCAGGTGCATCCTGTTTCCATTGATCATCCTTGACATGTTTCTACAACTTGATTGGAATCCTCCTGTGGAAAATTAAATTAATTTGACATGATTTGGAAAGGCACACCTGTCTATATAAGGTCCCACATCTGGGGAAGGGTAGCAAAAAATGTCTGCACCATTGAAGGTCCCCAAGAACACAGTGGCCTCCAAGTTTGGAACCACCAAGACTCTTCCTAGAGCTGGCCATCCAGCCAAACTGAGCAATCGGGGGAAAAGGGCCTTGGTCAGAGAGGTGACCAAGAACCCAATGGTCTTTCTGACAGAGCTCTAGAATTCCTCTGTGGAGTTGGGGGGAGCATCCAGAAGGACAACCATCTCTTCAGTACTCCACCAATCGGGCCTTTATGGTAGAGTGGCCAGACGGAAGACACTCCACAGCAAAAGGCACTTGACAGCCCTCTTGAAGTTTGAGAATGAGAAAAAAATTCTCTGGTTTGATGAAAGCAAGATTGAAATCTTTGGCATGAATGCCGACCGTCACGTCTAGAGGAAACCTGGCATCATCCCTATTGTGAAGCATGGTGATGGGAGCATCATGCTGTGGTGATGTTTTTCAGCGGCAGGGACTGGAAGACTAGTCAGGATCGAGGGAAAGAAAAACAGTGCAGAGTACATAGAGATCCTGGATGAAAACCTTCTCCAGAGCGCTCAGTCTGTCACTATGGTTCACTTTCCAACAGGACAACGACCTTAAGCACACAGCCAAAACAAGGAGTGGCTTCGGGCAAGTCTCTGAATGTCTTTGAGTGTCCCAACCATAGCCCGGACTTGAATCCAATCAAACATCTCTGGAGAGCTTGAGAGGATCTGCAGAGAAGAATGGGAGAAACTCCAATACAGTTGTGCCAAGCTTGCAGCGTCATATCCAAGAAGAATCGATGCTGTTATTGCTGCCAAAGGTGCTTCAACAAAGTACTGAGTAAAAGGTCTGAGTAGTTATGTAAATGTAATATTTCAGTTTTTGTTTTTTATTTTTTTGCTTTGTCATTATGATATATATATTGTGTGTAGATGATGAGGATACATTTTAGAATAAGGCTGTAACTGAACGAAATGTGGAAAAACTCAAGGGTCTGAATACTTTCCGAAGGCACTGTATGTACATATCTACCTCAATGACCTTGTTCCCCTGCACATCGACTCGGTACTGATACCCAGTCTATATAGCCAAGTTATCATTATTCATTGTGTATTTATTCCTCGGGTTATTATCTTCATCTACTTTTTCTACTTTCTCTCTGCATTGTTGGGAATATCCCGTGAGCAAGCATTTCATTGTTAGTCTACACATGTGACAAATTAAAATTGGAATTGATTGACACTTATACTCCCACAAACATAATTAGAAAGCAATAAATGCACTATTAAACCACAGATCTGAACGTATCACAACACTGTTTTTCTTCTCCATATTTTTACTGGGTGATTACATGGCTTTGATGGTTACTCCCACCCTGCATCTGCAACACCTCCTTCAATCAAATTTCATCTGGAGTGTAACGGTGGAGGGAGGGGGGAATATTTGGTGATGTTTCTGCGAGTTAGGGATGCATAGCATTAAGATAACTGAGACATCGCTTACGTTTCCTCTAGGAGAGGAGGAGCGCCAACTACCTCGCAGAGTTTTCACAAATAACATTATCATCAAAGGGATGAGTTCCTAGAAACCATCTGATCAAGCTGCCTCACACTCCACTGTAACAAGCCACACACACACACACACACACAGGCAGATACGCACACACACACTGAGGAAAGCATGTACGTACACAAACACACACACACCAGAGCTCCCCTTTCACACGCCTGTACATTGGTATCCTCCCAGTGTTTCTGGGGAAATTGATTTCTTCAATGGGACCGTGTCCACCACTACTACGTACTACTACTACCAAAATATCAAAGGAGACTGTGACGGCAGCTAACACACTGAACACTCAATGTCAAATAGAGGGAAGAAAGACATCACATAACCTATTGAACTCATCTGCAATGTATTGCAACATTTTCAAACAGATCTAATTTGGTTCAAACATTGCATCACGCAAAGTCCACCTACCCATTTCACAGCCATTCATCGCCTAAAACAGATTAGAAGTCACTAGTCAGCCATTGTCTTTCTGTATCTAGCCCACTGCTCATCCCCGCTCGTCCCTTTCTACTCTTCTTATTCTCTCTCCACTCATTCGCTCTCTTCTCTAATCCCCTCTCTCCCCTCATCCACTCACTCCTCTTGTTATCCCTCTTTCTTCTCATCCTCTCTCCGCTTGCCAGAGATTGCATTTTGTGAAATGTATGAGTAGCCTGTAGAGAATACACACACTGGACACACACTGGTGCAGGGAGGCAACAGCTCACATAACCACCAACTAACCAACCAACTGGCAGGCCCTAAAACACCCACACCCACATCCAAGCAAGCACACACGGCGGCAAAGGGACACACATGCGCACACACACACACACACACACACACACACACACACACACACACACACACACACACACACACACACACACACACACATTGGTGCAGGGAGGCAAGAGCTCACACAGTTCTACAATCACCAACAAACCAATCAACTGCCAACCCCTGAAAAAAATGCACACACATGCAAAGATGAACTTATTGAGGTCTCTATTTCCATGGCAACACAGAATAGTTGAAATGATGTTCCCTTCCCAGTTGACAGGGATTGGCCGTATCACGGCACAGATTGGCACTTTGCGGCTTGTTACTAAGGGTGTGTTTAATGAACGGGTACTGCTGAGAGAGAGAGAGAGAGAGAGAGAGAGCGAGATAGAGAGCGAGAGAGCAGATGGCTGAACACTCCAGAATCACCACTTTGAAGAAAAACCCCAACCCACACTCCACAACCACAACCACACTCGGAAATATTGATTTGAAAGACTGGGAGAAAAAAAAAAGATCCTGGCTGCTGATGAATAAGTAAGTAATGGATAAAATTGACTAAATCAAAGGCCATTCAAACTTAATTTGATACAGTCTTGTTCATGATTCAGTGGACCATTTCTCTTTCAATGAGTAAAATAGTGAAATGTGATGACGTCTCGAATGTCCAACGGTCCATTATTACGTGTTTACAAGCCTCATTCCATCTTCGAAATCGAGTCGCAGACTTATGTCACAATAGGCCGCAGCTTCTTTGCAGCTTCGCTGCTTTGTCACAAAAGAATGTGATGGCACACTTTACAGCCTGTTTCTCTCTCTTTTTGATGCTGATTTAGAGGAAGAGCTGCAAAATCTGGACCCTCTCTATCTTCCCTCTCTTTGTTGCAACCCGTATAATCACCTGGGCTAGACAATCTGGACCCTCTCTTTCTAAAAGTATCAGCTGAAATTGTTGCAACCCCTATTACTAGCCTGTTCAACCTCACATATTTATCGTCTTGAGATCCCTAAAGATTGTAAAGCGGCCACAGTCATCCCCCTCTTCAAAGGGGGAGACACTCTAGACCCAAACTGTTATAGACCTATATCCATCCTGCCCTTCCTTTCTGAAATCTTTGAAAGCCAAGTTAACAAACATATCACCGACCATTTCGAATCCCACTGTACCTTCTCCACTATGCAATCTGGTTTCCAAGCTGGTCATGGGTGCACCTCAGCCACGCTCAAGGTCCTAAACGATATCATAACCGCCATCGATAAAAGACAGTACTGTGCAGCCGTCTTCATTGACAGAGTCAAAAGCCTTGGCCAGGTCGATCACCACATTCTTATCGGCTGACTCAATAGCCTTGGTTTCTCTAATGAATGCCTCGCCAGGTTCACCAACTACTTCTCAGATGGAGTTCAGTGTGTCAAATTGGAGGGCCTGTTGTCCAGACCGCTGGTAGTCTCTATGGGGGTGCCACCGGGTTCAATTCTCGGGCCGACTCTTTTCTCTGTATATATCAATTATGTCGCTCTTGCTGCTGGTGATTCTCTGATCTACCTCTACGCAGACGACAACATTCTATATACATCTGTACCTTCTTTGGACACTGTGTTAACAATCCTCCAATCGAGCTTCAATGCTATACAACTCTCCTTCCATGGCCTCCAACTGCTTTTAAACGCTAATAAAACTAAATGCATGCTCTTCAACCGATTGTTGCCTGCACCCACACGCCAGACTAGCATCACTACTCTGGACGGTTCTGACTTAGAATATGTGGAAAACTACAAATACCTAGGTGTCTGGTTAGACTGTAAACTCTCCTTCCAGACTCACATAAGCATCTCCAATCCAAAATTAAATCTAGTATTGGCTTCTTATTTCGCAACAAAGCCTCCTTCGCTCATGCTGCCAAACATACCCTCGTAAAACTGACTATCCTACCGATCCTTGACTTCGGCGATGTCATTTTTCAAAATAGCCTCCAACACTCTACTCAGTAAACTGGATGTAGTCTATCACAGTGCCATCCATTTTGTCACCAAAGCCCTGTATACTACCCACCACTACGACCTGTATGCGCTCGTTGGCTGGCCTTCACTACATATCCGTCGCCAAACCCACTGGCTCCAGGTCATCTATAAGTCTTTGCCAGGTAAAGCCCCACCTTATCTCAGCTCACTGGTCACCATAGCAACACCCGCCTGTAGAACACACTTTAGCAGGTATATGTTACTGCTAATCCCCTTTCCTTCCAGTTCTCTGCTACAAATGACTCGAACGAATTGAAAATATCACTGAAGCTGGAGTCTTACATCTCCCTCTCTAACTTTAAGCATCAGCTGTCTTTATTTATTTTTATTTTACCTTTATTTAACCAGGCAAGTCAGTTAAGAACAAATTCTTATTTTCAATGACGGCCTGGGAACAGTGGGTTAACTGCCTGTTCAGGGGCAGAACGACAGATTTGTACCTTGTCAGCTCGGGGGTTTGAACTCGCAACCTTCCGGTTACTAGTCCAACGCTCTAACCACTAGGCTACCCTGCCGCCCCTGAGCAGCTTACCGATCACTGTACCTGTACACACCACTGTACCTGTACACAGCAATCTGTAAATAGCACACCCAACTACCTCATCCCCATATTGTTATTTATCCTCTTGCTCTATTGCACCCCATTATCTCTACTTGCACATCATCTGCACATCTATCACTCCAGCGTTAATGATAAATTGTAATTATTTCACCTCTTTGGCCCATTTATTGCCTTGCCTCCCACTCTTCTACATTTACACACACTGTACATATATTTTTCTAGTGTGTTATTGACTGTACGTTTGTTTATGTATAACTCTGTGTTGTTGTTTTTGTCACACTGCTTTGCTTTATCTTGGCCATGTCGCAGTTGTAAATGAGATCTTGTTCTCAACTGGTCTACCTGGTAAAATAAAGGTAAATAAAAAATATAAAAAAATAATAATAATAATAGAGACCAATTGACACTGATTTAGACTTTCTGACTCTGTTTAGACTCAACATAACATTCATTTGTACACGCTGAAACTGATTAAGACTATTTATATATATATATACAGTATCAGCCGATGTAACAAGGGCTATATAAAAACATTTGATTTGATTTGAATGCGCCATCAGTCTTCCAAGCCTTTGTAGACAAGATTTTCAGGGACCTGCACGGGCAGGGTGTAGTGGTGTAAATTGATGACATTTTGATATACTACGCTACACGCACCGAGCATGTGTCCCTGGTACGCAGGGTGCTTGGTCGCCTGTTGGAGCATGACCTGTACGTCAAGGCTGAGAAATGCCTGTTCTTTCAACAGTCCGTCTCCGTCCTAGGGTATCGCATTTCCACCTCAGGGGTGGAGATGGAGAGTGACCGCATTTCAGCCGTGCGTAATTGACCGACTCCCACCACGGTAAAGGAGGTGCAGTGGTTCTTAGGGTTTGCCAACTACTACCGGATGTTTATCCGGGGTTTTGTTCAGGTAGTGGCTCCCATTACCTCACTGCTGAAGGGGACCCGGTGCGACTGCAGTGGTCAGCTGGGGTGGACGGCTTTTGGTCACCTGAGTGCTCTGTTTACCTCGGCTCCCGTGCTGGCTGATCCTGATCCCTCCTTGGCGTTCATAGTGGAGGTGGACGCATCCGAGGCTGGGATAGCAGCTGTGCTCTCTCAGCGCTTGGCTACGCCACCGAAACTATGACGTGGGGGACCGGGAGCTGTTGGCTGTTGTCAAGTCCTTGAAGGTGTGAAGACATTGGCTTGAGGGGGCTAGACACCGTTTTCTCATCTGGACTGACCACCGCAATCTGGAGTACATCCGGGCAGCGAGGAGACTGAACCCTCGCCAGGCAAGGTGGGCCATGTTTTTCCCCCGTTTAGTGTTTACCCTTTCCTACAGACCAGGCTCCCAGAACGTGAAGGCAGACGCATTGTCCCGGCTGTATGACACAGAGGAGCGGCCCATGGATCCCACTCCCATATTCCCTGCCTCCTGCCTAGTGGCGCCGGTAATGTGTGAGCTGGACACGGACATTGAGCAGGCGTTTCGTGCAGAGCCCACTCCCATCCAGTGTCCCGCTGGGCGGCTGTACGTCCCGTCTGCTGTTCGTGACCGGTTGATCTATTGGGCCCACACGTCACCCTCCTCTGGTCATCCTGGGATCGGTCGGACAGTGCGCTGTTTGAGCGGGAGGTACTGGTGGCCTACCTTGTCTAAGGACGTGAGGGTTTTTGTTTCCTCCTGCTTGGTGTGCGCACAGCGTAAGGCTCCTAGGCACCTGCCCAGAGGTAAGCTACAACCCTTACCCATTCAACAGCGGCCTTGGTCACACCTGTCGGTGGATTTTCTGACTCATCTTCCACTCTCACAGGGTAACACCACAAATCTGGTCGTTGTGGATTGTTTCTCTTAGTCCTGTCGTCTCCTCCCTCTGCCCGGTCTCCCTACGGCCCTACAGACTGCGGAGGCCTTATTTACACACGTCTTCCGGCACTACGGGTTGCCTGAGGATATAGTGTGTGATCGGGGTCCCCAGTTCATGTCTAGGGTCTGGACGGCGTTCATGGAACGTCTGGGGGTCTCGATCAGCCTTACTTCAGGGTTTCACCCCGAGAATAATGGGCAGGTGGAGAGAGAGAGTGAACCAGGAAGTGGGAAGGTTTCTGCAGTCTTATTACCAGGACGGGGGAGTGGGCAGCATTCGTGCCCTGGGCGGAGATGGCACAGAACTCGCTTCGCCACTCCACTAAGCTCTCTCCCTTCCAGTGCGTACTGGGGTACCAGACTGTTCTTGCGCCTTGGCATCAGAGTCAGACCGAGGTTCCTGCGGTGGATGACTGGTTCAGGCACGCGGGGGAGACATGGCAAGCTGTCCGTGTTCACCTTCAGCAGGCCGTGACGCGCCAAAAGGAGAACGCAGATCGCCACAGCAGTGTGGCCCCGGTGTTCGGACCGGGGGACCGGGTCTGGCTCTCGACCCGAAACTTGCCCCTCTGCCTGCCCTGCCGGAAGCTGGGTCCGCGGTTTGTGGGGCCATTTAAAGTCCTGAGGAGAGTGAACAAGGTTTGTTATAGGTTACAGCTTCCAGCCGATTACCATGTTAACCCCTCGTTCCATGTGTCTCTCCTCAGGCCGGTGGTGGCTGGCCCGCTCCAGGAGTCTGAGGTGTGGGAGGTTCCTCTGCCCCCTCTAGACATCGGTGGGGCCCCGGTGTACTCCGTTCGCTCCATACTTAATTCGAGGCGTCGGGCGAGGATTCTTCAGTATCTCGTGGAGTGGGAAGGGTACGGTCCGGAGGAGAGGTGCTGTGTTCCGGTCGATGATGTGTTGGACCCTTCAATGCTGCAGGAGTTCCACCGTCTTCGTCCGGATCAGCCTGCACCTCGCCCTCCGGGTCGTCCCCGAGGCAGTTGTCGACGCGCTGCTGGAGAAGAGCATCAAGGGGGGGGTACTGTCACGAATTCCGTCGAAGTTGGTCCCTCTCCATGTTCGGGCGGCGTTCGGCAGTCGAAGTCGGGGGGAATATACACGGCTGTGATTATAATCTAAGATAATTCTATTGGTAGATAATGCGGTCTGCATTTGATTGTAAGGAATTCTAGGTCAGGTGAACAAAAGGACATGAGTTCCTGTATTTTGTTATGATCACACCACGACTCGTTAATCGTAAGGCATAAACCCCCTCCCTTCTTCTTACCAGAGAGATGTTTGTTTCTGTTGGCGCGATGCATGAAGAAACCAGGGTGGCTGTACCGACTCTTATAACGTATCCTGAGTGAGCCATGTTTCCGTGAGATAGCTAATGTTACAATCTCTGATGTTTCTCTGGAAAGCAACCCTTGCTTGGATTTTGTCTACCTTGTTGTCAAGAGACTGGACATTGGCTAGTAGTATACTCTGGAGCGGTGAGGGATGTGCCCGTTTATGGAGCCTGACCTGAAGACCGCTCCGTCTGCCCCTTCTGCGGCAGCGTTGTTTTGGGTCACCTACTGGGATCCGATCCATTGTCCTGGGTGATGGACCAAACAGAGGATCCGCTTCGGGAAAGTCGTATTCCTGGTCGTAATGTTGGTAAGTTGACGTTGCTCTTATATCCAATAGTTCTTCCCGGCTGTGTGTAATAAGACTTAAGATTTCCTGGGGTAACAGTGTAAGAAGTAACACATAAAAAAACAAAATACTGCATAGTTTACTAAGAACGCGAAGTTGGGCAACCATCTCTGTCGGCGCCATCATGATCAATTTGGCATCTGATTTGTGAGCCTATACTTAAGTTTTTGATACTTTAACACACATAAGTGCATTTTGTCCCAATAATTTTGTCTGGACTATGTACAAAAAGCGTAACCTCAATTTAAAGCTGACAGTCACCTCATATTCATATTTCAAATCCAAATTTATGGCATTTACAGCCGAAGGTAAAAAATGCTTCACTGTCCCAATAATTAGGGCACTGTACATCTCATAAATATTATTGATAAATATCATCATATCACCCAATAATTAGGGCACTGTACATCTCATATATATTATTGATAAATATCATCATATCACCCAATAATTAGGGCACTGTACATCTCATAAATATTATTGATAAATATCATCATATCATAAACATTGCCATATATTCACTTCCTTCTAAAATGGTCTAATTCTAACCAACTGTTGAAATACTAGGCTACCCATGTGGTATTCTGATTATGTTCCTAGGCAACAACAATATCACCATACCCGGGTCAAAAACTCCTTCACAAGCAGCTGCATTAATGCAATCATTGACTGACGGTTGTTTTGTTTTCAAAATGTAATTACACATCTAAATATCGCATGACTAGGAGAAATGTTCCCCCCTCTCATTTTTGGGTAAACAACATGCTCATTAAGATGCTAATTTACCCAGCAGGACCAGGAAGTTGCAAAAAATACTCTAAATCTGAGGGTCTCTCTCTCGCTCTCTTTTCCCCGCTGTCTACACACACACACACATACACACACACACACACACACACACACACACACACACACACACACACACACACACACACACACACACACACACACACACACACACACACACACACACACACACACAGTCAGACAAAGTAAAGCGACTTTGGGAGCAGCGGGGCATGACAGACTCCCACTACATGTGATCTGTGCTTTAACATGACAACACTGTTGTTCAGACACACGCCTGAAGGTACCGCGGCCCATCCTGTGGCATCCTTGCTAGCCTGCTACCTCCCCTCTCATCTCATGTCTCTCAATTCTGTCCCCCTCACCCCTCTCCTTCCTCCATCACTTCTATATTGTCTCCTCTTATTGTTCCCCCCTCCCTCCCTCTCATCTCATATCCCCACTCACCGCTCTCCTGTCTCCATATCATCCTTCTACCCCATCCTCAGCCATCTCCTCACCTCTCTCTCCTGCCCCCTTCATCCCTCTCCTGTCCTCCGTTCTCAACCCGGTCCCCATGGCTCAGAGGGACCATGGCAGACAGGCAGACAGGTAGACAGGTGAGTGTAAACAATTAATAAATGTGGTGACACCTCTACATCTGCCAGGCCCAACACACGGAGGGATGGGAGGGGAGCTGTCACATACACAACAGAGCTGCCCCAGACACACAGAGGGAGATACTGAGACAAAACACAGAAAAACATGAGGGGACAGGGATGCCCGCACAAACACACACACACTTGATACAGAGACAAAACACAGAATAACACACAGGGATGCGCACACACATATATAAACACACACACACGGAGATACAGAGACAAAACACAGAATAACACATAGGGATGCACAAACACACACACACGGAGATACAGAGACAAAACACAGAATAACACACAGGGATACACACACACACACATATAAACACCCACACACACGGAGATACAGAGACAAAACACAGAATAACACATAGGGATGCACAAACACACACACACGGAGATACAGAGACAAAACACAGAATAACACATAGGGATGCACAAACACACACACACGGAGATACAGAGACAAAACACAGAATAACACACAGGGATGCACACACACACACATATAAACACCCACACACACGGAGATACAGAGACAAAACACAGAATAACACACAGGGATGCACACACACACACATATAAACACCCACACACGGAGATACAGAGACAAAACACAGAATAACACATAGGGATGCACAAACACACACACACGGAGATACAGAGACAAAACACAGAATAACACATAGGGATGCACAAACACACACACACGGAGATACAGAGACAAAACACAGAATAACACACAGGGATGCACACACACACACATATAAACACCCACACACGGAGATACAGAGACAAAACACAGAATAACACACAGGGATGCACACACACACACATATAAACACCCACACACGGAGATACAGAGACAAAACACAGAATAACACACAGGGATGAGCACACACACACATATAAACACCCACACACGGAGATACAGAGACAAAACACAGAATAACACACAGGGATGAGCACACACACACATATAAACACCCACACACGGAGATACAGAGACAAAACACAGAATAACACACAGGGATGAGCACACACACACACTTGATACAGAGACAAAGCACGTGCGGGGCGACATTCTTTTTTCGTCCGTTCTACTGTTCTGACCAGCAAAATAAAGTTTTTAATCGGGTTTGAACCCCAAAAAGTACCGGTTTATATTGTTAATTTCTGTTCTTTTTTAAACCTCTAAAATCTGTATTTTTTTGCATTTAGCTCGACACTAAATTACTTCACCAATCAGTGCAGATAGAGCAGCTTGCTGTGGAGTGGATAAGCGATTTAATCTGTATAGGAAAGTTGTTAAGAGCAAATTGTATTTTTTGCCGTAACAGCATGGTTTAATCATAATGAAAGACAAACACACACACTGTTCTGCCAGTCACAGTCTAGGGTGCAAGATGCAACTGAAATGTTAAGGGTGAGGAGAGAGCTTGCCTTGAAGCTCTAGGCATCTTGTTATGACATGCATTATCTGAATTAGGCCCACAGAATTATACCTACGGAGGAGTGGCTTCTATGGAGCAACTTTGAATGTCTTTGAACTACCGATATGGTTTAACGTTGAACCAGAGCTTGGGTGTGCAGAGCAGCACTAGAATTAAAAAACACATCTTGCCTTTTTGTAGTTAATAAATCCAATATCAAACGTGATATCTATACCATTATTAGCATTGACAAAGTCAGTCCATTTTTCCCTAATTAAACATTTTACCCTAATCTCTGCATTGTGCTTGTAATGTTGTTGGTAGGCTACAGCAACCTATGCTTCAGAGGGGAGGGGCAGGAAGCCTACTCACACATCACCCACTGGCAAAGATTTCCAGCTGGCAGGCAGACGCTGGAATAATGTCGCATTCACGTGCTAATCTGAACTGAAATGCTCTACTTGCTAACTGGTTGTAGTTATACACGTGCCGCATTCAACCAGTAAGCCAGAAAAAAAAACATCAACATCTGACTAGCATGTGAGTGCTGCATACATTTCTGAGAGAGAGAGAGTGAGGTCTTTGCATATGCACTTTTTTTTAGATTTTCGTGGGACTGGAAAAAATGCTTGCAACATAAAATAACGTTATTAACCGATTCCCATGCTTTTAAAATAATGGTTCTGTTCTGGAACAGTATAGATCACTTTCTTTTCAGTTCGGGTTCTGTTCCTCAAATAACATAGTTATTTTCCAGTTTTCAGTTCTATTCTCTAAACCGGTTCCAACCCTTGATACACACACGGAGATTCAGAACAAAATCCCAGAAAAAAACACACTTGACACACACACTTTTGACACTTAACACACAGGAGGCCAGTGACAGTCCCAAGCAGATGTGTGTTATCAACTAACTACTCAAGTCACACAGTCTCTACTGACTCTATTGTGGACTGTATGGGTTCCTTGCATCCAATGCTAATGTTGATATTAATATTGGCAACATTAAGCACATGCATTGTTTTGCCCTATTAATTTATGGATTTAGTGTAGCTAAATGGATATGAGGGAAGGTGACATAATTTCTCAAAGTCAATCTTAAATTAATCATTGTATATTATCAGCACACTGGAGAGGTTCCAACAAACTTGATGCACCATAGTGAATGTCTGTCAGGAGCTCTAAAGGGGCAGTCCTGTTTAGTTCTCTAATATACTGCAGACAAGTCATATTTGCATGAGTTAGCTTATTAATAATTAATTAATCATTAACGTTTGCTTCATGCTTGGGACCAACCAATACTGGGTCATACATGTAACGTATCTCACGAGGCTTCTTCTCTCTAAGCTGAGAACTTGAAGCTGAGATATCCCTTTCTCTTAACAAGGTTTTGGGTGTACTGACAAAATTGCAGACACTGATGATGAGGATTTGTTCAATCAGTCACGTGCATGTACACAGAAATTGGTTTATAGAAAAGAAAAAACATAGAAAATCATAAATAGAAAAGCACCAAAATAACATTTTCAATCACACCATTCTTTAAAAAGTTAACTTAGCCTATCTGAGTATAATAATTAAAGTGTGTTAAAAATAATTTATTATTTCTGAGCCACTCTTCTTTGTACATTGGTCAGTGACCTTTGGATAAAGCTCACTGAAAAGAACAGAGAAGCTAGTGATCTGTATCTCCTTATTAACATGTTCAACTTAGCGACGTCAGAGTTCATCAGTTAACTCAAGTTTACTTTTTGTAATTTTAGTGCACTTTTTGATTGCATTTTCTGAAAACAATCAAAATGCACTGAAAACATCCAAAATGCATAATCTATACAGCTAAAAACAAAACTGCAATATCAGAACAAGTTGACTTTGAGTTTAAAGAAAGTGTGTATCAGTTTATCTGATTTTGCTAACCATTACTTGAATTTGCGATTAATCAAAGGTTTAAAAACAAGGGTGTCCATGTATGCCGATGACGCAAGTTTTATATTAAGTCCGCAAGCTAGATCCCTGCAATGTCTCATTGAAGATCTAGATAATTTTTCTGTACTCTCTGGACTAAAACCTAATTATGATAAGTGTACAATATTTCGTATTGGATCCTTTAAAAAATACAACTTTTACATTACCCTGAAGTTTACCTATTAAATGGGCTGACGGTGAAGTAGACACAATTGGTATTCATATCACAAAATATATCAAATGAGCTCTCCACAATGAATGTCAGTAGAAAACTTGCAATCCTGCAACCATGGAGAGGTGTATTTATGGAAAGATTACGCTGATTAACTCCTCAGCCATATCTCAGTCTACTCACTTACTTATGACACTGCCTACTCCGTTTTTTCAAACCATATGAGCAAAAATGATTTTACTTTATCTGGGACTGGTCTGTCTGCCCAATATAAAGGATCAAAACTAAAAACAGCATGAATAGTTTCATTTGAGGACCAGGATGTTGACAGCTGTGCCATACAGGTTGCAAAATAGTTGGGAAGAGATTTTTGATGTACCGTTTCCATGGTATGGGATGTATGAGTTGATATATAAAATGACGCAAGATTCAAGACTGTGTGCTTTTCAGCTAAAATTATTAGATAGAACTCTTGCCATCAACAATGAATATTTGGGGATTACAATCATCGAAGTTGTGCAGATTTTGTTGTGAGGATACAGCCTGTTTCTGGTCTCAGGTTCAGGATTGGCTGAAAAAGCATTACAATGATCTAAAATTAACCCTAGAAATAGTACTGTTTGGAGGTCTGGAGAGACCGGGTCAGTCAATTACTAATATACTAATACTCGTAGTAAAAGTTATTATCTTCAACTCACAATCTGTGGATTCTATTTGATTAGATTGTATGTTAAACATCACAGCATAGTTGAAAGATATGTGGTGCGTAGAAATCCGAAGAGGGTGGCCAGCAGAGATAGCTGGGATGGGCTGAGGGAAGCTGAGGGTTGGGAAGTGGAATTGGAGACAAGTGGGATGGGCTGAGGGAAGCTGAGGGTTGGGATGTGGAATTGGAGACAAGTGGGATGGGCTGAGGGAAACTGAGGGTTGGGAAGTGGAATTGGAGACAAGTGGGAGTGGAGTTTCTGGGAGGGGGATAGAATGACAGTCGAAGATAAAAGTCAAAATAAAATAGTCAAAATAAAACATAACAAAATGTAAGTTTCAATGACACTGAGGGGCAGTATTGTTACAGTTTATGCCGGTTTGCCTGAGGCTGATGCCGTGAAGATGTTTGTACATTTGCATGTACCCACACTCTCTTTCAAATGCACACATGTGCACATACAGAGACACACACACACACGTAAATAGTGCCATACCTGTAATCAAACATATTCAGTTGGCTGTTATGATTTTTGTTGTCCTGGATGTCTTTTGTTTTTTGCATTGTTGTTTTCTGTTTTCCTGTCTCTTGTTAATTTGGTTGGTTGTTGGTGCGTTGAGGGGGGGTCATCTTGGGGGTGGGGAATGGAATTATTTTATTATTTCTCGGAGGGGGGGGGGGGGGTTCTCACAGATGGTTGAGGGGCAGCTCTTGGGGAACTGTGGGGTGGATCTTGGAAGGCTGATGGCATGTCAGTTGGGTGCTCCCGTTTTTGACCTTCTGTCGAAGTGCCATTGACCCTGGTTGCTTCTGGATGGGAGCCTATAAGATAACTAATGTGATGTAGTTGTTGAGCGGCTTCACTGCAAGAATACTGAGTATTTTAAATAACCCCCCCCCCCAAAGTAAGTTCACTTTAAGGTTAAAGAAAGTGTGTATCAGTTTACCTGATTTTGCTAGCAATTACTTAGGACATAATAAAATCTTAAATTACAGCTACATTCGAATTTGCGATTAATCATCCAGGCTGCATCACATCCGGCCGGATTGGGTGTCCCATAGGGCAGAGCACAATTGTTCCAGTGTCGTCCAGGTTTGGCCGTGGTAGGCCGTCATTGTATATAAGAATTTGTTCTTAACTGGCTTGCCTTGCTAAAGAAAAGGTTAAATAAATAAATATATAAATAAAATCATGCAATAAACACGATTACATTGTCACGTTCTGACCTTTATTTCCTTTGTTTTGTATTTATTTAGTATGGTCAGGGCGTGAGTTGGGTGGGCAGTCTATGTTTGATTTTCTATGATTTGGGATTTCTATGTTTCGGCCTAGTATGGTTCTCAATCAGAGGCAGGTGCCATTAGTTGTCTCTGATTGAGAATCATACTTAGGTAGCTTGGGTTGCACTGTTTGTTTGTGGGTGATTGTCTATGTTAGTGGCTTGTGTTCAGCACAGGTCTCATTTGTAGCTTCACGGTCGTCATTGGTTTATTGTTTTTGTATGGTGTTTCAGTGCTTTCGTTATTAAAATTCACTATGAACACATACCACGCCGTATTTTGGTCCTCTGATCCTTCTCGCCTCTCCTCTTCAGATGAAGAGGAGGAAGACCGTGACATACATTTGAAACATTTGACATCCCTACTTGACAAATGTGAAAATGAACATGTGAAAGTGTAGTGGACATAAGCCATTCTTGGTCACATGATGAGGTAGCCTCATTTGCGACTTCAAAACTGCTGTTGGCCATCTTGGTTGAATGGTCAAGATGTTGGCTTCTCCCGTGGGAGACCCAGGTTCTAACAATGGCAGTTACTAAAACACAGATGGGAAACTTGTTTGAAAACCACTCGTCAGAGTCATGTGAAAAATCCATCTGAAATTTCAGTCTCCAAAAACTGCATATTTGTCCTACTAGCATTCAGTCTCACGTCAGAATTAGACCAATTCATCCATGCTTTTCAAACGTCAGATTTCAAAGTGTTTAGGCATTTAGGCACTCCCAAATTCTTAAGTTTAGGCATTAACCACAAACGGTTGAGGTAAAGGTTAAGGTTTGGGATAGTTTTAAAGCTAAAATATCAAACAACTTTCTATCGCTAGATTCAAACTTGCAATCAGCGGCAGATGCTTACGCCTATCCTTCATCCAGAACACCCAAGCAAAACTCAAAACAAGTATATCTGCATACAGTGCCTTCAGAAAGTATTCAGACCCTTTGACTTTTTCCACATTGTTACAGCCCTATTCTAAAATGTATTAAATACAATTTATCAATATACACACAATACTCCACAATGACAAAACGACAACAGGTTGCTCAAAATTTAGCTAACGTAAAAGAACATTTAAAACAAAATACGTTATTTAAAGAAGTATTCAGAGCCTTTGCTATGAAACTCGAAATTGAGCTCAAGTGCATCCTGTTTCCATTGATCATCCTTGAGATGTTTCTGGGAGAACCTTGCAGGGCAACCATCTCTACAGCAGTCAACCAATCAGGCCTTTTTGGAAGAGTGGCCAGATGGAAGCCACTCTTCAGTAAAAGGCACATGACAGCCTGCTTGGAGTTTACCGAAAGGCACCTAAAGACTTTCAGACCATGAGAAACAAGATTATTTGGAAAACAGAAAGGAAAACACAGCACACAAATCCTTTGGTCTGATGAAAACAAGATCGAACTCTTTGGCCTGAATGCCAAGCGTCATGTCTGGAGGAAACCTGGCACGATCCCTACGGTGAAGCATTGTGGTGGCAGCGTGATGCTGTAGGGATGTTTTTCAGTGGCAGGGACTGGGATACTAGTCAGTATCGAGTGAAAGATGAACAGAGCAACAGAGATATCCTTGATGAAAACCTGCTCCAGAGCGCTCAGGACCTCAGACTGGGGTGAAGGTTCACCTTCCAACAGGACAATGACCCTAAGCACACAGCAAAAACAACACAGGAGTGTTTTCGGGACAAGTTTTTGAATGTACTTGAGTTGGCCAGCCAGAGCTCGGACATGAACCCGATAGAACATCTTTGGAGAGACCTGAAAATAGCTGTACAGCGACGCTCTCCTAACAACCTGACAGAGCTTGAGAAGATCTGCAGAGATAAATTGGAGAAACTCCCCAAATACAGGTGTGCCAATCGTGTAGCGATTGACTCTAGCCTGTAATCCCTGCCAAAGGTGCTTCATCAAAGTACCAAGTAAAGGGTCTGAATACTTATGTAAGTGATATTTTTTATAATATTTTTTTTTTTATAAATTTGAAACATGTCTAAAAAAGCAGTTTTTGCTTTGTCATTATGGGGTATTGTGATGTCATTATGGGGTATTGAGATGTCATTAATGAGTATTGTGATGTCATTATGGGGTATTGTGATGTCATTATGGGGTATTGTGATGTCATTGTGGGGTATTTTGATGTCATTATGGGGTATTGTGATGTCATTAAGGGGTATTGTGATGTCATTATGGGGTATTGTGATGTCATTATGGGGTATTGTGATGTCATTATGAGGTAGTGTGATGTCATTATGGGGTATTGTGATATCATTATGGGGTATTGTGATGTCATTATGGGTTAGTGTGTAGACTGATGAGGGGAAACAATCATTTAAATCCATTTTAGAATAAGGCTGTAACGTAACAAAATGTAGAAAAAGTCAAGGGGTCTGAATAATTTCCAATGCCCTGTACACATACACGTGGCACACTTATGCATGTTTTTTTAACAAACACACATGTGCCGATGTCCAAAACCATTACAATGGAGCAATATTCCAAAATAGAAAGTCACTGCCACAATATTATGAACACTTTTACCTAATACTGCTTGGAATTATTGTGGGGGGAATTTGAGTTGGAATTGTAGATACTGTGAACTAGTATGATTGTGTGCAGGGCTCACTTACAAGAGTCCTCGGTCTCAAAGGGTTAAATAAAATAAAGTAAATACAAAATCACAGTTTATTACGTGTATCACCCACCTAGTATATAGTAAAGTTAGTTGTGGAGGTTTTGGGGAAGGAGAGTAGGACTTAGGAGCTAGGGCCCATATGCTTCTACACCTGCATTGCTTGCTGTTTGTGGTTTTAGGCTGGGTTTCTGTACAGCACTTTGAGATATCAGCTGATGTACGAAGGGCTATATAAATAAATTTGATTTGATTTGATATGCAAATACTCCAGAGGATCCCAATAACAATGCTGTGTTCCAGGGGAGCTTCCGAGCAGCATGACATCCCAGAGAGGAGACTCCTTCTGGGGGCAGAGAAGTTCCTGTTAGGCTATTCCAAACCTTATGGAACTGATTGAGGATGGATAGAGTTTGTAAAAGGGTAAAACGACAACAAAAAGAGAACAGGGGCGAGTCGAGGACTGGAAGAGCTCACCTAGAGTGGGGAGGAAGGGTGTAGGACAGGAAGAGGAGGAGAAAAGAGAAGTAAATAGTTTGAGTTTGAATTAACCTGCCATTTTCATAGCATCTTAAGGTAATCATTGTGCTGCCAGCAGGACACTTGGGGGTATGGAATTACAAGCTTGAAGCAGAGTTCTCATTTGATTTTTGTTTGTTCTTCAAGAGAATGGCCTTCAGTTTTGTGTGGAAGTGACATTTGGGGGTGAGGTTTTGGGGTTTTTCAGATTTTCTGTTTGTTTTGGCCGTGCAGCCATCACATCATATTTAGGTAAATTGTAACACGTGAATGTTGTGACATATGATGACAGAAGTAGGTGAGAATTGGGAAGGAGGAGGTAGGGTCACTAGAGGGACTGCAACAGGGGGTGGGGGAAAAACATGTGAGATGTGGAGATGTGTTGTGCTGCATGAGGCAAATGGTGGTCACACTAAATACTGACTTGTTTTTTGATCCACACCCCTAACTTTTTTTAAAAGGTATCTGTGACTATGACTGTATTCCCAGTCATGTGAAATCCATAGATTAGGGCCTAAGGAATTCATTTAAATTGACAGTGTTTCTTGTATATTATTGTATGAACTGTGACTCAGTAAATCTTTTAAATTGTTCATGGTGCGTTTATATTTTCGTTCAGTGTATATAAGATATGCAGATAATGCTGTTTTGAAGCCTGGCTAGCCCTACATTGGGTGATATCTTTCCAAAAAATGCAGAACTTGAAGTTTAATTGATTGCCCCTCACCTGACGTCTGCACCGACTCTCCGCACCTTAACACATACTCACACACACACCCACACAGATATACACTCATCACACACACACACACACACACACACACACACACACACACACACACACACACACACACACACACACACACACACACACACACACACAACAACTGTTGCTACCAGACATTATTATTGCTAAATACTACACAATTGAATCACTTGCCCCCAAATCCCCCCTTCCCCAAAACATGTGTGAATATTTGTTCTTCTATCCTTCAGGGGACCTAAAATCCCACAGAGTCCACACAAGGATAGTAAAACAAGGACAATTCTCACTCGTGGGACATTTCCCACATTTAGGGGTGGAGTTAGGTTTAGAGTTTGGGTTAGAGGTTAAGGTTAGTGTTATGGTAAGGTTTAGGGAAAATAGGATTTCTAAAAATTATTTTTCGGTCTCCACGAAGATGGAACAAAACGTGTGTGTGCTTGCATGTATGCATTCATGCATTCATTGGTGTGTGCCTGCATTCATGCATTCATTGGTGTGTGCTTGCATTCATCCGTGTCTGTCACGGTGTTTTTGTCACTGTATGTCAGTGTTGTCCAGTGATTAATCACACACAATGAAAACCAACACAGCTTTACATCCACCTACTTTACTTTTTGCCACACAAATACAACATGATGTTCTCAAGATGTGTTACAGGTGTCACTAGGTGTACCACACTTGTGTGATGATGAGTGACATTGGCTGAGACCTGAGATAATTCCTAGGCTTTAGCATGGCAGGCTAATACATTATTGTGCAGCAAATTCTACCATCAGAGAGTTTATAGTCTTCTTTCTCGTACGGTATGTTGGGGGGTGTGTTTTCTGGTCATAAATGTTTTGAGTGGAAGTTGCCTTTAGGCGCAGATCTAGGATCAGCTTACCATCCCCTCATTCTAACTTTAACCATCAGCGAGAGCAACACCAAGCTGATCTTAGATCAGTGCCCAGGAGCAACCTTCATCCTGTCATTAGGGTTTGTATCCATCAGATGAAAGACATGAGAGCTCAGTAACGGCTTGCTAACCAACTCTTTTCATCACTCTCACCATCTCTCTTCTCTCTCTCTGACAGGCGTTTTGTTAATGGACAGCAAGAGAAGCACCAAGCTGATCTTAGATCAGTGCCCAGGAGCAACCTTCTTCCTGTCATTAGGGTTTGTATCCATCATATGAAAGACATGAGAGCTCAGTAACTGCTTGCTGACCAACTCTTTTCATCACTCTCACCATCTCTCTCTCTCTCCTCTCTCTCTCTGACAGGCGTTTTGTTAATGGTCAGCAAGAGAAACACCAAGCTGACCTTAGATCAGTGCCCAGGAGCAACCTTCATCCTGTCTCTCAAACCTTTATCAAGATAAAATAAAACAAATGTTTTTAAGGCTATATCATTAACTTGTGATAACCACTTAACTTCATGTGTTTGGTATTTTGTCCTCTATTTGTGAATGATGTAAGCACTATAAAATGTATTGCTGGTGTTACTATCATACAACATCTCAAGTCCAGAAATGAGAATTCTGCCCGATTGCAAGATCACAAGACTGGCATTGATCTAAGCCTCGTATGCCATATTGTTTGCCCCTCTCAATAGCCCTCAACCTTCCCCAAACCAAATCACATCCATTCCCCCATGGTGCCTATCTGATACCTCTGTCCTGCTGTTATATTAGATCAAACCTGATCAAGTTCCCCAAGATTCTGATTGAAGGTCAGTTTTGTTCTTCACCCCCAATGGATATGGGAAGGGTAAGCAGATCCTAGATCTGTGCCTAAGGCAAAATTCTACCCGTAGTGAGGGTAAGAGCTGCATCCGAAAAAGTTTCAAACCGCTAGAAAGTTTTCCTGGCACATAGTGTATGAGAATCTCTGTATCTTCTGTGCAGATGACCATTTTCCCATCTCTAATTATTTAAAAAGTGCTGCCTCAACACTGACCCATAGAGTACGTGTTGAACAGTGTCAATCATCTATTTCCACTGTTAAAATACTTGACTTAAACCTTTGTTTCCTAATGGTTTAGATACAGTATGTAGATTATTTATGAATTACTGTAGAATCTCAAAGGTAGGAAGTGTATTGTTATGGATGGATTAATGAACCAAAAATCTATTTCTGTAGGCTACAGAAAAACGTTTATGTTGCTTCCATGTGCTAAACACCCATCTGACATTCACAGTTTCTGGCTAAATTATTAGTTAAGGTAGTACTTTATTTTTAAGTACACATATTAGGCACTACTTTTTAGCTTATAAGTGAGTGTGTAGCATATAAAGCCATTATTAGGTATTATTAGCCATATAAGATCTTTATTCAGTTTTTTCCTATTCTCACAATATAAGTCATGTATGACTTGTTTTTCAGTCATGTATGTGTCAATCTATCAAACCAGGCAACTAAACGCTACTTTCTAAACAATGTTTTTGTTAGTTTCTAGCGTGTTAGCTAGCTAATGTTAAGTTAGCTGGCTAGCCAGTTCCTATAATGACCATGTCATGTAGCTGACAACGTCTTCACTTTAGCTCATGTGTCTTCACTATTACAGGAAAATAAACTCACAACAAGATCATTATTTACAAGTTAATGGCAAACTAATTACAGAAAATAGCTTATGGTTGTGAGTTTGATGAAATAAAAGCAGAGCATTCTACTGGAGAATTGTATAACTTGGACACTGTCTCATTGGCCTAACGTTATATCCTATTTTGACTTAGGTGCAGGTCATGTTCTTCACATTACCGTCTCTGGTAAACACATACTATATCAAATAAAACGTTTATTTGTCACATGCACATGATACAGAAGGTTTAGGGAAATAGTTAATTGCATAGTGAAATATTTTGTTTAAACATGTAGCTAGCTAGCTAGCTAAACAATTAACCGTAATCCCAAATCATAACATTATTACAGGTAGCTAACAGGCAGCTAACCAACCAGGTTCAATGTCAATGTTTTTCATTTCTCCAGAAAGTGGAGAGCAACACTTTTGCATTTCTACTACGTGATATCTTTCAAAAATGCTATAGACAGAAGCATGCTACCAATCCAAACTCATCTCTCGGCATGTCCAGCCCACTCATTATCTCAGCTAATCATGGCTAGCTGGAAGGTTGCTGACTTTTTCCATGGCTAAACCAACTAGGCTTGTAATTTCACTATTGTATTTGTTAAAAGTTCACATGTTCCAGAAGGTATTTCTGCCCAAAAATGCATTTTGATAAAAAAGTTTATTTTCAAATATCTCTGTTGTGAAGTAGTGACACACAACATACGCTTAGTTTCCTGAAATGAGTCACAATTTACGAACGCGGACCACCCATTGAATATGCCCAGTGTCATTTTACGTCGGCAAAGAAAAACAATTAAATTGTTGCCAGCAGAAGAGTTAGTCACCAATGCTCTAGATAACATGAAAACAGCCTAACCAGCGCTGCTAGGGTGAGTAAAATGGTCAGAAGTGTTCTCTCATTTGTTTCTGGAAGTAGCTAGCAAGCTAGTCAACTTTAGCCAGTTAGGTTTGGGTGCTTGACTGTCGTTGTGAGGTCAGAACATTCATATCAAACCTCGGCCAGAGCATCCATTGTGCGCTCTGAATGCTCCAGGAGCAAAACTCTCTGAATATATGAACGATCCATCCGACTACGCTCTGAATTTATGAAGACCCAGAGCGCACTGAGCACACACTGGCACTGCAGAGAGAATTTACGAACACACCCTACATGTCACTTTGGTCTAGTGTGCATCTGCACCGCTTCCTCCACAACCACACACACATACAGTACAGCATATTAACCCTCCTCAGTGCTGGTTAATCAATCACTCACTCACAAACACCTGTGTGGGATCCTGGGTTTGGACTACAACAAAAAATGCCTTGGGAGTCTCACCTCCTGCCACCATGTCACACCTCATGTAACTTCTTCATACAGGCTATTTCTTCCTGATGTCATGCAACAGTATACCAAGTCGCTCGTCTCTATGGTGATCACCTCCCCAGTATGTCCACTCAGTCACATCCAAATGATCTTTGAGAAAGTTCTCTGTGCGGTTGCCTCTGAGTCTCCAAACAGTTGACCTCTCTCCACTCTGACACCAAAATGTCACCCCTGTGACTAGTGAAAAGTATATTTTTCTGTAGCCCTGCAGGTTACTGTATATTTAGATTGTCATATTTAAGTATTAGTTTGTCTTAGATTTATCACAAAGAGGAACAAGAGGGGGAAATAGTACATTAATTAGGAAAGGCAAGACCTGATTGAGAGTGGGGAGTGAACCCTTGGGGTTTGTATATAATTGGTTAGTGTCATCAGCATTACTTCTAGACCAGACAACAGTCATTGAAGCTGTAATGTGTACTGCTTTCCAATATAGAGGTTTGTCTGTGCTTTAGGAGGACAAGCAATTATAACAACAAAAAAACTATAATTTACATAATACCATTCGTTTATGGCTAAATTTGCCTTCATCGATCACAACAATTTCTTGTCTTCACCCGGGTTTCTTCTGGCCCCTTCTCCTCATTCTTCTCATTGCAGACTTGCCCACCTCACGCATCATATATGCAACTTTAGACAAAGTAGCAGAGCTCCCAGTGATGCTTTCCTGCACCATGTCCACTTGGTGCGGCTGGAGGCCTTCGGGAAATCTGCAATTGCACACACCAAACACATTTTGCTAATACAATAACAATAGCAGCAAAATCCATTCAGGAAAACATGGGAAGGAGTGACCTGGCAACTGGAGGGTTGATGGCATGGGCATCAGAGTCTCAAGTGATCTACTGCCGTTGTGCAAGCACTTTACCCCAAAACTTCTCTAAGGGTCCTACACTGTGGCTGACCCTGGCTCTGACCCCAAGCGCTCTCTGTGTACATTTTCAAGATACAATACCACAGTCGTTAAAGCTCTCAGCTGTAAATTAAATGCATCCATGTTTTCAAACTGATCTCCTGTTATGGCAAGATCGGGACACTGATGAGAAAAGAGCAAGAGTGTGAGCTAGTTAAATCAGCTTTTTTGCAAAATAGCGTAATAGAGCTAGGCCATGTTCAGTATGAAACCGTTTTGGAACGTTGCCGACACACTACATGACCAAAAGTATGTAGACAGCTTCTCGTCGAACATATCATTCCAAAATAAGGGGCATTAATGGAGTTGGTCCCCCCTCTGCTGCCATAACAGCCTCCACTCTTCTGGAAAGGCTTTCCACTAGATGTTGAACACTGCTGCAGGAACTTGCTTCTATTCAGCCACAAGAGCATTAGTGAGGTCAGGTACTGTTGCCACAAAGTCGGACGCACAGAATCATCTAGAATGTCATTGTATGCTGTAGCGTTAAGATTTCCCTTCACTGGAAATAAGCCCGAACCATGAAAGCCCTAGGCCGAACCATGAAAAACTTTAAAGTTGGCACTATGCATTTGGGCAGGTAGTGTTCTCCTGGCATCTCTTGGGCTGGCATTGTGCATGGTGATCTTAGGCTTGTGTGCGGCTGCTCGACCATGGAAACCCATTTCATGAAGCTCCCGACAAACAATTATTGTACTGATGTTGCTTCCAGAGGCAGTTTGGAACTCGGTAGTGAGTGTTGCAACCAAGAAGAGACTATTTTAATGCTCTACACGCTTCACCGGTCCTATTCTGTGAGCTTGTGTCGCCTAACACTTCATGGCTGAGCCATTGTTACGCCTAGACACTTCCACGTCACAATAACAGCATTTATGCTATGAATAGAGCCGACATCATTCTTTATTCTACATGTCAGAGAGGCATGTTTGTTCTCGATAGAATATTCTGAACATAAAAGCTGGAACATATAGCTCACCTTTACTGAGTGGCCTTGGATCAATTGGTAAAATTGCTTTTACAATCTGGGATTTATGCCACTTAAACTGAGGGATAAGGTTGGTTAATTGTAACCACTCACAAAACTCATAGACATGTTGGCTGTCCATGGCAGGGCGGCAGGTAGCCTAGCGGTTAAGAGTGTTGGTAACCAAAAGGTTGCTGTTCCAAGCCTCATTGGTCCTTTAAATCGCACAGGATAAGAGCGTCTGTGAATTATTATTTGTAGTAAAACAACCATCTACTTACTGTAAGTTAAGTTGTTGCATTATTTTTGAAAATTCAGTTTAATACCCCCTACATTGAAACTATTCGTCTTTTGTTGAAGGTTCAGTATCTAAGGTTGAGTTTTAAAGGAAAAGTGGCAGGAACGAATGAACTGGAGATGGAGTGCCATTTCCTGTGAGAACAGCTGAAGGGGACTTGGGAACCTAGGTCCTGTGAATAAAACACCTCATCGTGATCTTATGGAACCTGGCTCTGATGATGACAATTCCTTGTGGTCCTCTCCGGACATCAGTGAGTCATTTGAATCATCTGATCTTCCAGAAACTCAAGAGACCTAGCCAAAAAAAGTGGCGATACAAAAAGGTGACTCACCGTCCACAAAGTAACAGTGGCTTCCTTTCAGGATTTTTTTGTACTAGTCTTGTCCACTTTGTCATTGATACACATTGATGGTTTGGGTCTTGGTCTCTCAGTGGCTGTGGTTTAGACTTGAGTCTAGAGAGATGTTATGACCTAAACAGCTCCCTTAAACATTAACTTTAATGCATTTTTTTTTAAACATCATAGAAAACTAGATGTTTTAGGCTTAGTTATAGTTAAACACATGATATATAGATTACTGATGTTACAAAGAATTCTAATGGCATTACATCTAAATCTCAAGTTTTTGCTTACCATTTCAAACACATCTATTTGCTTTTACAAAAAATTAAAACATGCAGGCTATGAGGATTATAAGTTAATATTCGTAGCTATATCCATCGTAACAGGAAATAGATGACAATAGTGGTGGCGCGGGTCCATTAAAACAATTGGTTTACAGTGAATTCTAATCACACATGGGGCAAATAGTTTTTTTTATCCTTTTATACAAGAGAGGGGTCATCCTGGTAGTTCTAGGTTATTATACAGTACCCAATACCAATCGGAGAGTTAATTTGACCAAAGGAAAATAGCTACTGCGTAAATACTGCATAATAATTGAACCCCTAATCTTCATTTTCAAACTGATGATTGCGCTTTTCTTCCCAACACAATACTGCAGCAAATGTGAGTCCACTTTGCACTCTTTTTAGCTCCTCCCATGGGAGATTCAAACGTATGCCGCAAATGACAACAGATGTCAGTAATTCAGTGCCTTATCAATGAACAAATTGTCCAGAGCCATATATACTTGCGATACATACATTTTTATTATCAGAGCGTGCCAGTGGACTTCTGGTAAATATGCTTCAGTGTTTGGATCAGGTACAACCATGTTTATGTTTATTTTTTTCCCTTATGTGCTGTCAAAGGTCCAGAAGAGTTGATCCGCAGGTACCATAAAGTCCTCAAGACCTCCAAGAAGGTCTCAACAACCTCCCGAGGCATCCCGAGAGGCGCAGCGGTCTAAGGCACTGCATCTCAGTGCAAGAGGCATCACTACAGACTCTGGTTTGATCCCGGGCTGTATCACAATCAGCCGTGATTGGGAGTCCCATAGAGCGGTACACAATTGGCCCAGCGTCGTCCGGATTAGGGGAGGGTTTGGCCAGGGTAGGCCGTCATTGTAAATAAGAATTTGTTCTTAACTGACTTGCCTAGTTAAATAAAATGTTACATAAAAACAATATGGATAGAGGCACCATCGCAGCCACAGCACCAATCGCCAAGCTCCAAGAGGTGGACCAGAAAATATACAGCACCCGGTGTTCGACCCATCGATGTAAACGCAGCATGCATTCACAAAGCCATGTAACATCAGAGAGTAAGATGTTGATAGAGGATATGAAAGCAAGAGGCAATTTGCTCCCAATACTGATAAAGTGTTAAATATAATTGATCCTCTCAGCTGTGTTGTTCTGATACAAGACAGTGTTGACACGAGACAGTGCTGATAGAGACAGTGCTGGTAGAAGTAGATGGAGAGGAAAGCATCACTGCAGGAAAGCATCACTGGGAGCTCTGCTACTTATTTGGATTAACTATTTTTGGAGGAAACTTAAGCAAAAATTGCATATTTTTATTTGATTGTCTAATATGCTGTTTTAGACTTTATTACACTGGTCTACATTCAGTTCACATGAACTTATGTCCAAACCCAGGGTCAGACGTGTGTGTATGTGTGTGTGTGTGTGTGTGTGTGTGTGTGTGTGTGTGTGTGTGTGTGTGTGTGTGTGTGTGTGTGTGTGTGTGTATGTACGTGCGGAGAGAGTCAGTATGCCAGTCTGCCCTGGTCCCAATAAAACCAGCACTAAGGAAGGCTGGTGACTTGAAAAATGTAGGAGGATGGAAGATCCACGGTATAGGCGTGGAATGCACAGAGATGTCAAAGTGTCTATCAAACATCGACAAAGAGTAATTATTTTACCCTAAAGCAAAGACATTTATAGAACAATATTATGGGGATGAGAGGGCTGGCTACTTAGAGCATTTTGGGAAGGGATCACAGCAGTGATTGAATGAGGGCATTTTTTTTTTTTTACCTTTATTTTACTAGGCAAGTCAGTTAAGAACAAATTCTTATTTTCAATGACGGCCTAGGAACAGTGGGTTAACTGCCTGTTCAGGGGCAGAACGACAGATTTGTACCTTGGCAGCTCGGCGATTCGAACTTGCAACCTTTCGGTTACTAGTCCAACACTCTAACCACTAGGCTACCCTGCCGCCCCATGGCTTGAAATGGGGCGGCATGGGGTGTTATGAGTTGAAATGTTCAGAGACTTGACCTGTGCAGGACAGGATTTGACTGAGAAGACAAAAAACAATAACACACACTACACATTTAGACAAAAGAGCTAAGAATGAGTTAGTCCAAGCAAGGAGTAAAATCATTGATGTGTAATAATGTGATTGTGTTTGTATATGTGGTTGACTATTTAAAATAATGAGTGAAAAATGACATTCATTGAGCCAGTGGATGAGCGGACACATGAGACGTGGCTTCAGTTCATGTCAGGAGAGAGTTGACAATGGTAGTGGAGTGGTCATCACCTCTTAGTCAGGGAACAGGAGGGGACTTAGCTGTAAATACAAATAGCAGATACATTCCATTACAACTGTGCCATCATAGGTTTGAACAACAAGTTTATCCATGAAGATAAACACCCAAGAAACGTTCCTGAATATAACCCTGATCATCCACGTCCCTGACGATAACTGCAAGCAGACTGGTGGCACTGTAGGTCCCAGAGCGGGGGGACGGGGGGGGTTTACCCCCTGGGGCCCGGAGTGTTTCCATATCTGTTAACCTAACCAGGATAACTCTGGACCCTATAATGTATGACAGTGATTCATTAGTTGAAAAAAGGTTTTCTAAGGGCTATGATGGGACCAGTTTTTCCTAATCGGGTCACATGGTTTTAGGAGGATGAGATGAAAAACCTGTCAAACTGCAGCAACCTTATACTTGTTCATATGAATTATATTTAGACTAGATTAGGAGGGAGATTTCCTCTACCCAGACACAGAGAAAACAACTGTACCGGCCGTTGTCGGTGGAAGAAGGTGAGGACCAATGAGCAGTGTGGTACGTGTTCATCTTTTTAATAAAGTAAACTGAACACTGAATAACAAAACAACAAAGAAACAACCGGAACAGTTCTGTCTGGTGTAGACAAACAAAGACTGAAAACAACCACCCACAAAATACAATCAAAAACAGGCTACCTACATATGGTTCTCAATCAGGGACAACGATTGACAGCTGCCTTTGATTGAGAACCATACCAGGCCAAACACAGAAGTAGAAAATCATAGACAAACTAATATAGACAACCCACCCAACTCACACCCTGACCATACTAAAACAAAAGACAAAACAAAGGAACTAAGGTCAGAACGTGACAGTACTCCACCCAAAGGTGCGGACTCCGGCCGCAAAACCTGAACCTATAGGGGAGGGTCTGGGTGGGTTTCTGTCCGCGGTGGTGGCTCTGGCGCGGGACGTGGACCCCACTCCACCATAGTCCTTCTCCACCTCTACTCGCCTCCGTGGCCTCTTTAACTCAGCGACCCTCGCCGCCAACCTCGGACTGAGGACCCAAGCCATGGGTCCCAAATGGATGGGAGATTTCGGCAGCACCGGACGGACGGGAGATTCCGGCAGCACCGGACAGGCGGGAGACTCTGGCAGCTCCGGAGTGAAGGGCGATTCCGGCAGCGCCGGCGTGACTGACGGCTCTGCCAGCTCCGGACAGACGGGCGACTATTGGCAGCTCCGGACAGACGGGAGACTCTGGCAGCTCCGGACAGACGGGAGACTCTGGCAGCTCCGGACAGACGGGAGACTCTGGCAGCTCCGGACAGACGGGAGACTCTGGCAGCTCAGGACAGACGGGAGACTCTGGCAGCTCAGGACAGACGGGAGACTCTGGCAGCTCAGGACAGACGGGAGACTCTGGCAGCTCATGACAGACGGGAGACTCTGGCAGCTCAGGACAGACGGGAGACTCTGGCAGCTCAGGACAGACGGGAGACTCTGGCAGCTCAGGACAGACGGGAGACTCTGGCAGCTCAGGACAGACGGGAGACTCTGGCAGCTCAGGACAGACGGGAGACTCTGGCAGCGCTGGGCAGGAGGAAGACTGACAGGCGGAGCTCCTGTAGGGAGGAGACGGAGAGACAGCCTGGTGCAGGGGGCTGCCACCGGAAGGCTGGTGCGTGGAGGTGGCACCGGATAGACCGGACCGTGGAGGCGCACTGGAGGTATTAAGCACTGCCCAACCCTACCTGGCTGAATGCTCCCCGTAGCCAGGCCAATAAAGACCGAAGGAAAGTGGAAGGTCAACTTGAATGTGTGTGAAATAATGCGCGGTGTAAACCTCTCTTTAACTATATTTTAATGGATGATGCGATGGAAGCTATCAAATCATTCTGAATTGATTTTGACATCCCAGATAATATATTAGAAAGTTCCATATGTTCAGCAATTGTAACGCGCAACTACAAGGAGTTTGCAGCGGTAATTGCACTTGTTATCGTAACTTTCCCAATTGTCGTGTCCTCTAAAAGCCAATTATTGCATGCTTAAAAATGCATTGGTGTTGCTTGAGAACATTCCTATTTCTTCTTACTTTCTCGTTGTGTTACGCAGTTTGTATACGCAGACCATAATCGTAGCAGATTTTTCCCAGATGCTTGAATCTGATATGGGCATTTATATGCTCCCTGCTTTTGTTTTGCCATTTAGCGGAACAGTCAATGTTCTTCAGGTCACTGTACCCCTCTTTCGCCCAAGGCTCAGACCTTCTAAAAAGCAGGCAAGGCTGCAAAACAGGCAGCTTGATGAAAGGCTCCCTGTTAACCAGCTATACTTTTGATAGCAGTTGATATTGAACGCCCTCATCTTTTCATCCTCCTTCATGAAACTGATCTGAGGCAGACGTCGACCCTTAATTTGCACCTTTACTGTGTACCCCAGAGAATGAAATAAGTTCAACAAAAAGTCAACATTTGCAGTAGCGTTGGCGGCAAAAGGTGCACACTCGATCTAGTAGCTAGCTCCCACCTCTCCCGAGTCCGTACGGAAGTTGCAGTGATGGGACAATACAACACACTAGGTTAATTCTCTGATCCTAATACTATGATTGGATGGACAACATCAGTTCACACTCAAAAAGCTTTGATTGGTTGGAGGACGTCCTCCGGAAGTGGTCATAATTACCATGTAGGTCTATGGAAGGGATGAGGCTTACGAGCCTCCTAGGTTTTGCATTGAATTCAATGTTCCCAGAGGAAAACAGAAGCTAACTGTCCTCCGGCTACACCATGGTGCTACCCTACAGAGTGCTGATGATGTTACTATAGACCTTCATTGCAAAACAGCGTGTTTTAATAAATTATTTGGTGACATATGATTATGTTTAGTATAGTTTTATCTAAAATTGATAACTTTTTTAGTTTCACTTTTTATTTTTATGAAGTTTCACGGAGGAGAATGGTCCTCCCCTTCCTCCTCTGAGGAGCCTCCACTGGTGTGCATGAGTGACTGAGTGAGTCTGAGTGAGTGAGTGGGGGCACAGCAAATAGTACAACCTTGTCTGGAAGGACAAATGCAAACTTAGTTAATCAAAGTGACCCATAGTTAACTGCCTATTGCATCTTTTATAGGCATATTAGCTGTGTCAACTGTCATTATCCATTTTTCCATGTCTGTCTTTTCTATTTTATTAGCCCCCCCCCCCCAAAAAAAAAAAATATTTACTCTGCCTCTGCTTCTTTCCACTAAAATGCAACTGTGATCATAGGGGCTACTGGTGATCCTCCTTATGCTGCAGGGGGTATAGATGAGGGAGGTGTGTGTGTGCAGGGGCGTCATGTACCCATTATTTTAGAGGGGGAACAAAGTATGTGAGGATAGATAGGGGGTCAAGGAGGAGGAATGTGGATAATTTAGCAATTTTTCAAACACCTGAAACAGCTTTTTCCTGCAATCTAGAGCCATTATCATTATGCCTAATTAATTGTAGAAAACATGCCTATTATACGTATATTACACATATCAAGGCATCATAATATGATGTGTTTTAAAAATCGTAAGGTGCCAGATTACATTTTAACCAAGTATCTAAGCCTTCCTACAGAAGACATTGAGCCCTGATAAATATGGTCCTATGTACAGTATTGAGAGACTTTTGTTTACCAAAGACCCCACAATTAGACATTAGTTAAACTGGTTCCCGCTAATAAAAACGACTTCACTAAATATTATTGTCCAAATTGTCTGTGCACATCTCAGAATTGTTTTCCACGGCTAATCGGTCTGCGTCCGCCTGCACAGAATAGTAAGGTAGTAATCGATTATTATTATTATTACTTCTACTGCATGAGGCTATAAAAACTGCCACAGCAAGTTGATGCCAGCAATGCCAGGATTTATTTTGCAACCCATCTGCCAAATCCATCAATTACACATGATAATCCCTCATGTGCTCCTTCGAGGATGCTTTCAAATCATAATTTTTTGCTCTGCTATATTACCAATGAATGTTGTTGTTGTCGGTGCTATTGAGAACCGGATACATTCCTTATGTTTCTGTAAACCATTAGCCAACACTTCAAAGATTAAACTAAGTGTCATCAAGAAAGTTTATTATCTCTTCATTTTATTTAGGTGATGTCACGTTCTGACCTTAGTTCCTTTGTTATGTCTTTGTTTTAGTATGGTCAGGGCGTGAGTTGGGTGGGTTGTCTATGTTCGTTTTTCTATAATTTGGGATTTCTGTGTTCGGCCTAGTATGGTTCTCAATCAGAGGCAGCAGTCAATTGTTGTCCCTGATTGAGAATCATACTTTGGTAGCCTGGTTTCACTTTTGAGTTGTTGGTGTTTATTTTTCCGTTTCAGTGATTGCACCATTCGGGACTGTTTCAGTTTTCATTTTTGATTCTCTTGTTCTTTTGTATTTTGTATTCATTAGATCATTAAATCATTATGGATACATACCACGCTGCATTTTGGTCCGATCCTTGCTACTCCTCACCAGAAGAGGACGAGAATCGTTACCGGTGATTACATTTATTTTTCCTGTTTTTGTGAACTCCAGGCTATAAAAAGTTAAACCTATCAATTGAAAGGCCTATCACAACCTCATTTTTAATGAGATTGTGGTAGATGAATAAAAACAAAAATACAATAATTAGACTCTTAGAATGACCTTGTTTGAACGACTTATTATCTCATTTGAAAGACAATGTTTCTGCCATTATTTCCTGTAGAAGAAAACAACAACAATCATTAACCTATATTTGGATGAAGATTTCTACTTCAACGAGCAGGCAGATCTGGATGTTCTGCTTACCCCGGCCCAGGCCCTGATCCCCTGGACTCAAAAGAGGAAGCGGTGGCGAAAAGAGAGGCCGTAACGAGAGTACGTCGGCAAGCAAATAGACCGCCATGGCCCTCTGTTTTGCTGCCGAACATCACAGGAGAGCAAACTGTATGAGCTCTGTTCAACATCCTATCAACGGGACATGAAAAACTGTATCCTGTACGTCTCAAAGTCATGGCTGGTTTTTCTATGCATCGTCAGGATCAGGCGGCAGACTCAGGTACAGCAAGATGGGGAGGGAGGTGCATATTTGTCAACAACAGCTGGTGCACGATCTCTAATGTTAAGGAAGACTCGTGTTTTCTAGCCTGAGTTAAAATAAGCTGCAGACCATACTATTTACCAAGAGAGCTTTCATTTACAGTTGAAGTCGGAAGTTTACAAAAATTTAGGTTGGAGTCATCAAAACTCGTTTTTCAACCACTCAATACATTTCTTGTGAACACACTATAGTTTTGGCAAGTCAGTTAGGACATCTACTTTGTGCATGACACAAGTAATTTTTCAAGCAATTGTTTACAGACAGATTATTTCACTTACAATTCCCTGTATCACAATTCTAGTGGGTCAGAAGTTTACATAAACTAAGTTGACTGTACCTTTAAACAGCTTGGAAAATGTCAGATAATTACGTCATGGCTTTAGAAGCGTCTGATAGGATGTATTGGGTGATGAGTGAGGAGTCAAATGCAGAGAGCGAAGTGAACGGGAAAAACGCTTTAATGTCCTTTAAAACGTAACAGGTCCAAACATGGGTGAATGCCCTAAAACACTGGTGCTAAACAAACCCAAAACCTAGTTACAAACACTGGACAGCGAAAACCCAAAACAAACACGATACATCACCAAACGTAACAACCAACAACCCCGCACAAACACCAGCGGGCAAAACAAACTTAAATAACACCCATCCCAAAACCCCAACAAGGAACAGGTGAAAACAATTAGACAAAAACAAACGAAAAGGGAAAAGGGATCGGTGGTAGCTAATAGACCGGTGACGACGACCGCCGAGTGCCACCCGAGGGAGCCACCTTCGGTGGTATTGGTGACATAATGGGCCATAAGCAAATAAGAATATGCACATTCAGAAGTGGCATTTCTTGTGGATGGTGACTTTAATGCAGGAAAACGGAAATCCGTTTTGCCTCATTTTCACCAGCATGTCACCTGTGCAACAATAAGCAACAAAACTCTAGAGCACCATGAGAGCATCTTGATTGGCTGCATCACCGCTTGGTACGGCAACTGCAAGGGACCGACCACAAGACGCTACAGAGGGTGGTGAGTACGGCCCAGTACACCACTGGGGCCGAGCTCCCTGCCATCCAGGACCTCTACACCAGGCGGTGTTAGAGGAAGACCCCAAAAATGGTCAGACTCCAGCCCCCCAAGCCCTAGACTGTTCGCTCTGCTACTACACGGCAAGCAGTACCAATGCACCAAGTCTGTAACCAATGGGACCATGAACAGCTTCTACCCGCCATAAGACTACTAAACACTGCTAATTAGAAAATCAAATGGCTACACGTACTACCTGCATTGACCCTTTTTGCACTGTCTCTCTTGCTCATCACGCCCTCATCTCACTATTTCAACTTTTTATTTATATATATCGTAACCCCAGAAACGACACATAAGTAAGAAATGTCACTGTTAAATGTACACCTGTTGTTTACGAAGCATGTGACAAATAACATGATTTGATATCAGCATGAATATCAGGACTCACAATTACAACGCATGTCACCTACTAATTCATACGCACATTGCATCTGAATCAGCTCTTTAGAGATTGCAACCCCTCTGTCCCCACACAAAATGTGTTTAGTGCTTCATCTACATCCATTCCACCTGAGCCTATTGATCCAGCTGTGGATACGTACCACAGACTGGTGAAGACTGGTCGTAAAGACATATCCAAGCTAGAGGATTCTATCCCTTATTTCAGGAATAACTGTACCCTCTCTAAGAAACAAGCCCTTAATAAATCTCCAAAATGACACCTCTATAGTCATTGGCCCAGAGGACAAGGGAGGCGCTTTCACTGGACAAGACTACTCTGTCTGTAAGACGGAAGTACTCAGGCAATTGAATGATCCAACGTCCTATAAGAGAAAAACTCTAAACTACACAAAAAAGCTTTTGGCTGTAATCGAACAGACTCTCGAAGGCATGCCTGATTGTGATATTACCAAAAGTGAACACAATTATTGGTGCATGAAACTTCAACATGCAGTTAATTAAACAGTATTTTAGGGACTGCCGATGATCTAAATCCTTAAATCTTCTTTGTTGTATCAGACCAGGTTTGGCAGAAGGCATTAAGATTTCGGCTTCAAATGCCCTGATTGATAAATATGGTCCTATGTATTGTGAGACTTTTGTTTACCAAAGACCCCACAATTAGACATTAGTTAAACTGGTTCCCGCTAATAAAACGACTTCACACAACATTGTCCAAATAATCTGCACGTACCTCAGAATTTATTCCCCCAGGTAAATCGGTCTGTGTCCGCCTTCACAGAATAGTAAGGTAGTAATCAATTATTACTACTACTACTACTGCATGAGGCTATAAAACTGCCACAGCAAGTTGATGCCAGCAATGCCAGGATTTATTTTTCAACCAGTCCGCCAAATTCATCAATTACGCATGATTCTCCCTCTCATGTGCTCCTATGAGGATGCTTTCAAATCCTAATTTTTTGCTTTGCTATATTACCAAATGAATATGTTGTTGTTGTCGGTGCTATTGAGAACCGGATACATTCCTTATGTTTCAGTAAACCATTAGCCAACACTTCAAAGATTAAACTAAGTGTCATCATTTCGGCTGATTACGTGTATTTTTTCCTGTTATTGTGAACTCCAGGCTATAGAAAGTTAGCCCTATCACAAACCTAGTCCAGAACTAAAAAGCAAGATATTTTTTTATTTTTTTTAATTTTTTTATTTACCCCTTTTTCTCCCCAATTTCATGGTATCCAATTGTTGTAGTAGCTACTATCTTGTCTCATTGCTACAACTCCCGTACGGGCTCGGGAGAGACGAAGGCTGAATGTCATGCGTCCTCCGATACACAACCCAACCAGTCGTACTGCTTCTTAACACAGCGCGCATCCAACCCGGAAGCCAGCAGCACCAATGTGTCGGAGGCTACACCGTGCACCTGGCAACCTTGGCTAGCGCGCACTGCACCCGGCCCGCCACAGGAGTCGCTGGTGCGCGATGAGACAAGGAGATCCCTACCGACCAATCCCTCCCTAACCCGGACGACGCTAGGCCAATTGTGCGTCGCCCCACGGACCTCCCGGTCGCGCCCGCAAGATCAATGGAAAATCTCCAGCCAAAATGATTCATAGTCCAGGACTAGAAGTAATCTTTGTCCATGAAACCGCTCCTTAACCATACATTTGACCTAGCCTAATAACATAAGCTTACTCAGACAAGATAGTTGACAGCTTTTGAACATATTTTGAAGCTATACATGCTTTATGTTCCTGTTATAAACAATGTAATGCAACCTTATATGTTGGGTTATGATAGGTTAAAACAGTGGCGCTATGCTCTTGAGACATTTACAAGTTAACGTCTTTAGTGTCAATATGTGATTGCTTCATAACTATTTTCATTTTTGTATTATTTACACATACCCATTGATAATTGAAGAAAATAACTTGTCTAAAAATGCCCCATGAGCTTAGTCCAAATGCAATTGTCATACCCCGTTAGAACCACATGTTTTCTTAATGTTTGTTTCTTTACTCATTTTCGGACAGCTCCAAATTTTATGGGATGGTCCAAAATAGAGGAGGGCTGTCAAACCTTTTTTTTGGGCATTGGGGATGGTTGCGTGTTTTTGTATTGGTCACAGGGGAAGGTAGTGCATCTTTTCCCTGGTTTACATTTGCTCGTTTGCTGATTATACTACTTCAGTCCTAGCCAAATATACTCATCTGCTTCCATGCGCCTCCCCTATATCAAGGTGTTTTGGTACTTCCCTTACGCACTACGCTTTTCTACACACTTTTACTATACTACACTACAGGTCAATATAGCCTACCAGTGTAATTGTCTATCCTGCCCTCTATCCACCATTCATAGTCACAATAGAGGTACTGTAGGTGGATAGTCCAGATCTGCAATAGGATAGCTAGCAATCACACCAAACATAAAAGCATTCAAAGCTGCATAAGTGCTTTACTATTGCACACCAAACTGATAAGCCCATTACAATACAGGGCACAGGACACTATACCAGACAACCCAAAACCACAGGGTGTCCAGTATAGAAAATAAAATACACCACAACCTAATATGTACACACGTAACAAAAGACAATCCAGCACAAAACAAGGGCGGGTCAAACTACTACATATAGGGAAGCTAATTAAACCAAAATACACACAGGTGAAACTAATAAGACAAAACCAACCAACAAACGAAAAAGGGATCGGTAGCGGCTAGTAGGACGGTGACGACGACCGCCGAGCACCGCCCGAACAGGCAGGGGAGCCAACTTCGGCGGAAGTCGTGACAGTACCCCCCCTGACGCGCGGCTCCCGCAGCACGCCACCACCAGCCTCGAGGATGACCCGGAGGACGAGGCACCGAGCGATCCGGGTGCAGGCAGTGGAAATCTCTCAGGAGAGAAGGGTCCAAAATGTCCCCCACCGGAAACCAGCATCTCTCCTCCGGACCCTACCCCTCCCAGTCCCCTCACCCGGCGTCTCGAGTCCAGAATTCCAAACGCCGGTGACCCCTCGATGTCCAGAGGGGGCGGAGGGACCTCAGGCACCTCACCTTCTTGCAGGGGACAAGCCACCACCGGCCTGAGGAGAGACACATGAAACGAGGGGTTAATACGGTAATACCTAGGAAGTTGTAACCTGTAACACACCTCGTTTATTCTCCTCAGGACTTTGAACGGCCCCACACACTGCGACCCCAGCTTCCGACAGGGCAGGCGGAGGGGCAGGTTTCGGGTCGAGAGCCAGACCCTGTCCCTCGGTGCAAACACGGGGGCCTCACTGCAGTGCTGGTCAGCGCTCCTCTTCTGCTGTTCTCCCGCTAACCTTGGCGAGTCCTGGGCGGCTTTCCAGGTGTCCTTGGAGCGCTGTACCCATTCCTCAACTGCAGGAGCCTCGGTCTGGCTCTGATGCCATGGGGCCAGGACCGGCTGGTAACCTAACACACACTCAAAAGGGGACAAGTTAGTTGAGGAGTGGCGTAGGGAGTTCTGTGCGAGCTCAGCCCAAGGAACATACCTTGCCCACTCACCAGGCCGGTCCCGGCAATAGGACCGCAGAAACCTGCCCACATCCTGGTTTACGCGCTCCACCTGCCCATTTCTCTCGGGTTGAAAACCTGAGGTTAAGCTGACCGAGACCCCCAGTCTCTCCATAAACGCCCTGCACACTCTGGACGTGAATTGGGGACCCCGATCAGAAACGATGTCCTCAGGCACCCCATAGTGCCGGAAGACATGGGTAAACAAGGCCTCCGCAGTCTGCAGGGTCGTAGGGAGACAGGGCAACGGGGTGAGACGACAGGACTTAGAAAACCGATCCATAACGACCAGGTTTGTAGTACTTCCCTTGGACGTGGGAAGGTCGGTATGAAAGTCCACCGATTAGTGTTTCCACGGCCGTTGTGGAACGGGGAGGGGTTGTAACTTCCCTCTAGGCAAGTGCCGAGGAGCCTTGCTCTGAGCGCACACTGAGCAGGAGGAGACATAAAATCTCACGTCCTTAGCCAGCGTGGGCCACCAGTATCTCCCTCTAAGACTCCGCACTGTCCTCTCGATGCCAGGATGACCCGAAGAGGGGAGAGTATGAGCCCAGCGGTTCAGCTTATCCCGGACCCCCCTCGGCACGTACTGAGCCCCCGCTGGACAGTTGGGGGGCCGGCTCTAACCGTGAGGCCCTCTCTATCTACGCGTCCACCTCCCATACTACCGGTGCCATGAGACATGAAGGTGGAATGATGGGAGTTGGCTCAACGGACCGCTCCTCGGTATCAAAGAGGCGGGACAGCGCGTCGGCTTTGGTGTTTTGGGAGCCTGGCCGGTATGAGATGGTAAACCGAAACCTGGTGAAAAACATGGCCCATCTAGCTTGACGTGGATTTAGTCTCCTCGCTGCCAGGATATACTCGAGATTAGGATGGTCAGTCCAGATGAGAAAAGGGTGTTTCGCCCCCTCAAGCCAATGTCTCCACACCTTCAGAGCCTTGACTACAGCTAACAACTCCCGGTCCCCCACGTCATAGTTTCACTCCGCTGGACCGAGCTTCCTCGAAAAGAAGGCACAAGGCAGGAGCTTGGGTGGCACGCCCGACCCCCGCCTCGGACGCGTCCACCTCCACTATGAACGCTAAAGAGGGGTCCGGATGCTCCAACACGGGCGCATTGGTGAACAGCTCCTTCAAATGACTGAAAGCTCTGCCCGCCTCTGCTGACCAATGCAAGCGCACCGGTCCTCCCTTCAGCAGTGAGGTGTTGGGAGCAGCAACCTGACAAAAACAGAGGATAAACCTCCGGTAGTAATTGGCAAACCCTAAAAACCGCTGCACTTCTTTCACCGTGGTCAGAGTGGGCCAATTACGCACGGCTGTAACACGGTCATCCTCCATCACCATCCCGGAGGTGGAAATACGATAACCAAGGAAGGAAACGGCCTGTTTGAAAAACTCCCATTTCTCCGCCTTGCAATACAGGTCATGCTCCAGCAGTCGCCCAAGTACCTTACACACCAGAGACACATGCGCCGCGCGTGTGGCAGAATACATCAAGATGTCATCGATGTACACTAACCACTCCCTGCCCGAGCAGGTCTCGGAGAATCTCATCTACGAAGGATTGGAATTGGAAGACGGCTGGAGCATTCTTCAACCCATATGGCATGACCAGATGTAGTACTAAATGCGGTTTTCCACTCATCTCCTCCCCGGATACGTACCAGATTATACGCACTCCTCAGGTCCAGTTTTGTGAAGAAGCGCGCCCTGTGAAATGACTCCACCGCCGTAGCGATGAGAGGTAGTGGGTAACTAAACCCCACTGTGATGGAATTTAGACCTCTATAATCAATGCACGGACACAGACCTCCATCCTTCTTCTTCACAAAAAAGAAGCTTGAGGAGACGGGTGATGCGGAGGGCCGAATATACCCCTGTCCCAGCGATTCGGCAACATATGTTTCCATCGCTACTGTCTCCTCCTGGGACAATGGATACACGTGACTCCTAGGAAGTGCAGCGTTCTCCAGAAGGTTTATCGCACAGTCCTCTCGAAGATGGGGTGGAAATTGGGTCGCCCTCTTTTTACTGAATGCGATAGCCAAATCGGCATATTCAGAGGGAATGCGCACGGTGAAAACCTGGTCTGGACTCTCCACCGTAGTCGCACCAACGGCAACTCCTATACACCTGCCTGAACACTCCTCTGACCACCCCTTAAGAGCCCCCTGTCGCCAGGAAATCACCGGGTTGTGCTGAGCTAGCTAGGGAATGCCCAACACCACTGGAAACGCAGGTGAATCTATAAGGAACAGACTAATCTGCTTCTTATGACCCACCTGCGTTACCATGTCCAGCGGCACCGTAACCTCCCTAACTACTCCTGACCCTAATGGTCAGCTATCTAAGGAGTGCACGGGGAAAGGTATGTCTAATGACACCAGGGGAATCCCTAGCCTTAACGCGAGACAGAGGTCAGGTGCATTATGAGCATGAAAGAACAGTGAAGACATGAGACACACAGCTCCCCTGTTGATCTTGTTTAGGGACAATACAATTATCCTACCTAGACTAGCCTACAACACCACAATGCAATGATTAATTGCATTATTGTTTTCAAGTGAGTACAAAATTACTCTAGGCTGCAGTGAACATTTAGTGAATTCCATTTGGATCTGTTGTGGGTCTACTCTCAACAGTTTATAAGGTCTAGAAAGGCCCAGTAGCATGCCAGTTTGGCTGGATTTTTAATTTGGATACTGAGATGCACGGTCTGTTGCGGATCATAATTCCCCCAAGTCATTATATAATAATGTGGCCACATACGCTCCTGGCAGGTGCAGTTATTAATGAAAGCTCCTCTCCAAACCAAACGGCTATTCATCATGCACCTAGAACCTAACGCTTCTACATAGTCTAATTCTGTGTAATTTAACTTTAAAAATGGATTACCTTCATGTGTGGCATAAACAGAACTACTCACCAAGTTTTAATCTGATGAGGCTACTTAAAAGTTTCCTGTAGGCCTGCACAAGTTCGTGCAAAATATAATTCAAGCAGCCTCAAAAAGGCTTGACATTAACACCCTAATAAGTCTGGCAAGTGCACTAGTCCAGTTTCACTTTGAGTATGCCAGCACATCACGGTTCACCAGCAGCCCCGAACATTTAAAGAATAAGCAACAGACAAGCCAAAACAAGCTTGTAAGAATTGCACTTCAACTCCCCCCTCGTACTCATCTGGAAGTAGAGAATTTTAAGCAGCTAGGCTGGCAATCTGTGGGGGGAAAAAGTAGTTTTAATTAAACTTGGTCTGGTTCACAAAATTATCATAGATTCAGCCCCCAGGTACCTATCCAACTATTTTTCATTTGTTAGAGATGTCTATCAGCATAATACTGGAATATTCAATGTTTTAAATATAAGTCTGTCTGGTAAAAACACATTTTTATATACCGCCGCTGTTGAGCGGAACAAACTACCAGAGAAACACAAAGCCATATCAACTTTTAAAAATAATGTAAAAAGCAAGCTAATGTGTGAACAGTAGGATATATTTTGTCTGTATCTCTAATGTGTCTATGTATTTTTATAAATCAAATAAGGACCACAATGGAAATAAGTCCGACATTATTGTGCAATCCCAGTCACTTGAAAAAAAATCTTTGTACTGTGTGTATAGAGTGCCTTCAGAAAGTTTTCACACCTCTTTACTTTTTCGACATTGTTGTAACAGCCTGAATTTAAAATGTATTAAATGTAGATTTTTGTCACTGGCTTACACACAAAACCCCACAATGTCAAAGTGGAATAATGAGTTTAACAAAAATTTTCAAAAACGATCGGGGCCTTTTTTTAAATTTTCGTCAGTAATGACTTACCCAAATCTAACTGCAAGGATATGCATATTCTTGATACCATTTGAAAATAAACACTTTGAAGTTTGTGGTAATTTTAATTTTGAAATTAATGTAGGAGAATATAACACATTAGATCTGGTAAAAGATAATAAACAAAAAAACATGCATTTTCTATTTTTTTATCATTTTTCAAATGCAAGAGAAAGGACATACATTAAGATAGGATCCTTGGTGTAATTGAGATTTTGTCACAACATTGTGTGCACTAAGTTTCAGACTAAACCAGTGAAGAACTACCTCACAACACAATATTTCACATCATGGCGGTCAGGAGTTTTCCCAAATGTGCCAAATTATACATGTTCAAATACATAACTATAGAGAACATAAAAAAATGCTATGGTAATAAAAAAAAACTAGTTTACACACTCCCAGGAATGGCATACATGATGGATCAATAGCTTCCCTACAGAAAAGACACGAACCTTCACACATCTAGATGGTCGGGTGGAGTTTGTGTGGAGCCAGAGACAGCAGAGGTTCAAACTGTAGAACCCAGTTCCTACATTTGAATAAAAATAGATGTTTTCAAACAAAACTACCCTACACTACATTTTATCTCTGGGACCCTCAGGATAACAAATCCGAGAAAGATTATTGAATGTAAGTACATTGTTTACCTTCAAAGGTGAACGTATCAGACCAGTTGCCGTGATTGAAGTGCTTTGTTGTTGTGCACTATCCTCAAACAATAGCATGCTATTTTTTGTGTAATAGCTACTGTAAATTGGACACTGCAGTTATATTAACAGGAATTTAAGCTCTCTGCCCATATAATACATGTCTATGTCCCAGAAAGTTGGCTGTTGGCATTTTCTAGTCACATTATTGCGCATTGATCAACAACCGTCCCAGATTAGGGACACCTTTCCTGTAGGAGGTTAACAAGTCACATAATAAATTGCAGATCTAACTTTGTGTGCAATAACATTATTTAACATTATATTTAAGGTCCCTCAGTCCAGCAGTGAATTTGAAACACAAATTCAACCACAAAGACCAGGGAGGTGTTCCAATGCCTGAAAGAATTGTGCCCATTGCTAGATGAGTAAAAATAAAAAAGCAGACATTGAATATCCATGAGCATGGATGATGTTAGTAATTGAACATTTGGATTGTGTATCAAAACACCTAGTTACTACAAAGATACAGGCATCGTTACTAACTCAGTTGCTAGAGAGTAAAGAAACCGCTCAGGGATTTCATCATGAGGCCAATGGGGACTTTAAACAGTTAGAGTTTAATGGCTGTGATAGGAAAAATGAAGACATAACTACAATATTGTAGTTATTCCACAATACTTTCATCCTCATTGTCATTTTTCCTATTTTGTTGCATTACAACCTGTAATTTAAAATGATTTGGATTTCATGTAAATGGACACACACAAAATAGTCCAAATTGGTGAAGTAAAAAAAAAACCTTTTTTAAATGGAAAAGTGGTGTGTGCATATTTATTCACCCCTTTTTCTATGAAGCCCATAAATAAGATTAGCTTCAGAAGTCACATAATTAGTTAGATTGCAGACAGGAGGACTTGATTTAAGTGTCATATGATCTGTCACATGATCTCAGTATATATACTGTATATATACACTGCTCAAAAAAATAAAGGGAACACTTAAACAACACAATGTAACTCCAAGTCAATCACACTCCTGTGAAATCAAACTGTCCACTTAGGAAGCAACACTGATTGACAATAAATTTCACATGCTGTTGTGCAAATGGAATAGACAACAGGTGGAAATTATAGGCAATTAGCAAGACACCCCCAATAAAGGAGTGTTTCTGCAGGTGGTGACCACAGACCACTTCTCAGTTCCCATGCTTCCTGGCTGATGTTTTGGTCACTTTTGAATGCTGGCGGTGCTTTCACTCTAGTGGTAGCATGAGACGGTTTCTACAACCCACACAAGTGGCTCAGGTAGTGCAGCTCATTCAGGATGGCACATCAATGCGAGCTGTTTTCAAGAAGGTTTGCCGTGTCTGTCAGCGTAGTGTCCAGAGCATGGAGGCGCTACCAGGAGACAGGCCAGTACATCAGGAGACGTGGAGGAGGCCGTAGGAGGGCAACAACCCAGCAGCAGGACCGCTACCTCCGCCTTTGTGCAAGGAGGAGCAGGAGGAGCACTGCCAGAGCCCTGCAAAATGAACTCCAGCAGGCCACAAATGTGCATGTGTCTGCTCAAACGGTCAGAAACAGACTCAATGAGGGTGGTATGAGGGCCCGACGTCCACAGGTGGGGGTTGTGCTTCCAGCCCAACACCGTGCAGGACGTTTGGCATTTGCCAGAGAAGATTGGCCAAGATTGGCAAATTCGCCACTGGCGCCCTGTGCTCTTCACAGATGAAAGCAGGTTCACACTGAGCACATGTGACAGACGTGACAGAGTCTGGAGACGCCGTGGAGAACGTTCTGCTGCCTGCAACATCCTCCAGCATGACCGGTTTGGCGGTGGGTCAGTCATGGTGTGGGGTGGCATTTCTTTGGGGGGCCGCACAGCCCTCCATGTGCTCGCCAGAGGTAGCCTGACTGCCATTAGGTCCCGAGATGAGATCCTCAGACCCCCTGTGAGACCATATGCTGGTGCGGTTGGCCCTGGCTTCCTCCAAATGCAAGACAATGCTAGACCTCATGTGGCTGGAGTGTGTCAGCAGTTCCTGCAAGAGGAAGGCATTGATGCTATGGACTGGCCCGCCCTTTCCCCAGACCTGAATCCAATTGAGCACATCTGGGACATCATGTCTCGCTCCATCCACCAACGCCACGTTGCACCACAGACTGTCCAGGAGTTGGAGGATGCTTTAGTCCAGGTCTGGGAGGAGATCCCTCAGGAGACCATCCGCCACCTCATCAGGAGCATGCCCAGGCATTGTAGGGAGGTCATTCAGGCACGTGGAGGCCACACACACTACTGAGCCTAATTTTGACTTGTTTAAGGACATTACATCAAAGTTGGATCAGCCTGTAGTGTGGTTTTCCACTTTAATTTTGAGTGTTACTCCAAATCCAGACCTCCATGTGTTGATAAATTTGATTTCCATTGATAATCTTTGTGTGATTTTGTTGTCAGCACATTCAACTATGTAAAGAAAAAAGTATTTAATAAGAGTATTTCATTCATTCAGATCTAGGATGTGTTATTTTAGTGTTCCCTTTATTTTTTTGAGCAGTGTATACACACACACACACACACACACACACACACACACACACACACACACACACACACACACACACACACCTCTTCTAAAAGGCCCCAGAGTCTGCAACACCACTAAGCAAGGGGCACCGCCAAGCAAGTGGCACCATGAATAGCAAGGAGCTCTCTAAACAGGTCAGGGGCAAAGTTGTGGAGAAGTAAAGATCAGGGTTGGGTTATAGAAAAATATCCGAAACTTTGAACATCATACTGAGCACCATTAAATTCTTCATTAAAACATTTAAAGAATATGGCACTACAACCAACCTGAAAGTTAGGGCCACCCACCAAAACTCACAGATCAGGAAAGGAGGGCATTAAATAGAGAGGCAACAAAGATACCAAAGATAACCCTGAAGGAGCTCCACAGTGGAGATTGAGGTATCTGTCCACAGGACCACTTTAAGCCGTACACTCCACAGAGTTGGCCTTAACGGAAGAGTGGCCAGAAAAAAAGCCATTGTTCAAGAAAAAATTTAAACAAACACCTTTAATGTTCGCCAAAAGGCATGTCGGATACTCTCCAAACATATGTAAGAAGGTACTCTTGTCAGATGAGAAAAAATGTAGCTTTTTGGCCATCATGTAAAATGTTATGCCAAACACCCTTCATCACCCTGAGAACACCATCCCCATAGAGAAGCATGGTGGTTGCAGCATCATGGTGGTTGCAGCATCATACTGTGGGGGTATTTTTCATTGGCAGTGACTGGGAAACTGGTCAGAATTGAAGGATGGGGATAAATACTTGGAAATTCCTGAGGGAAACCTGTTTCACTCTTCCAGAGATTTGAGACTGTGGAGTGGAGATTCACCTTCCAGCAGGACAATGACCCTAAGCATACTGCTAAAGCAACACTCGAGTGGTTTAAGGGAAATATTTAAATGTCTTAAAATGGTCTGGTCAGTGGGGCGGCAGCTAGCCTAGTGGTTAGAGCTCTGAACTAGTATCAAGAGGTTGCAAGATCCCCCCTGAACAAGGCACTTCACCCACTGTTCCTAGGCCGTCATTGAAAATAAGAATTTGTTCTTAACTGTCTTGCCTAGTTCAATAAAGGTTAACAAAAACAACAAAAAAATATCTCAAATCCAATTGTGAATCTGTGGTATGACTTCATTCTTATGGTATAGGGGGCGCTTGCGTCCCACTTGGGAAAAAAAACAGGGAAAATGCAGTGTGGCAAATTCAAATAATGATATAAAATCAAACATTCGTTATATCACACATGTAATATACTCAATTAAAGCTACACTCGTGAATCCAGCCAACATGTCAGATTTTAAAAAGCTTTTCGGCGAAAGCATTAAGAAGCTATTATCTGATGATAGCACAATGTCAAACCTACAGGCGCTACACAAACGTTGAAATGAAATATAAAACATGCCTTACCTTTGACGAGCTTCTTTTGTTGCCACTCCAATATGTCCCATAAACATCACAATTGGTGCATTTTTTTTCGATTAATTCCGTCCATATATTACCAAAATGTCCATTTATAAAGCGCGTTTGATCCAGAAAAAAACAGCTTACAAAAACACAACGTCACTACAAAACATTTCAAAAGTTGCCTATAAACTTTGCCAAAATATTTCAAACTACTTTTGTAACACAATTTTAGGTATTTTTAACGCTAATAATCGATCAAATTGTAGATGGGGCAATCTGTATTCAATAGAGCAAGTAAGCAAACCATGCTCCTTTTTATGTCTTGCGCAACTCTCAATAGTGTAACGTTGTTCCAGGATGTGCTTCTTCTTCGTTGCACAAATGAATAACCTCAACCAAATTCCAAAGACTGGTGACATCCAGTGGAAGTGGTAGGAACTGAAAAATGGTTCCTATCAAATATCCCTTGTTAAAGACAGCTGAGGGAGCAGTCAGAGGCAAAAAAATAATAATCTGAACAGTTAGTCCTCGGGGTGTTGCCTGCTACATAAGTTCAAACAGTTTAGAAACGTCAGAGTGCTTTCTATCCACATCTACTAATAATATGCATATCTTATATTCCTGGCATGAGTAGCAGGAAGTTGAAATTGGGCACGCTATTTATCCAAAAGTGAAAATGCTGCCCTCTATACCTAAAAAGGTTAAAGATTGCTGTACACAAGCGGAAGCCATCCAACTTGAAGGAGCTGGAGCAGTTTTACCTTGAAGAATGGGCAAAAATCCCAGTGGCTAGATGTGCCAAACTTATAGAGACATACCCCAAGAGACTTGCAGTTATAGTTGCTGCAAAAGGTAGCTCTACAAAGTATTGACTTTGGGGGAATAGCTACTGTAAGTACGTTCATGTTAAAAAATGTTGTCTTATTTCTTATTTGTTTCACAATAAAATATATTTTGCATCTTCAAAGTGGTAGGCATGTTGTGTAAATCAAATTAGACAAAAAAAAAATATATATATATTTTAATTCCAGGTTGTAAGGCAACAAAATAGGAAAAATGCCAAGGGGGGTGAATGCTTTCACAAGCCACTGTAAAAATGAAGCCTGTACAGAGTACAAACATTTAAAAACATACAATGCAATAAGGCACAAAAGTAAAACTTCAACAACAAAAAGGAATAAAAACGTTTATTTTTATTTTTTTTATCGCTTTTTGTCATGAATACAAAATCAAGTGGTATGTTTTGGGCAAATTCAACACAACACATCCCTGAGTACACCTTTTCATATTTTCAAGCATGGTGGTTGATGCATCATGTTATGGGTATGCTTGTCATCGGCAAGGACTATGGATTGTTTTTCGGATAAAAATAAATGGAATTAACATTGCATATGTAAATTCCTAGAGGAAAACCTGGTTTAGTCTGCTTTCCAACAGACACTGGAAGATAACTTCACCTTTCAGCAGGACAATAACCTAAGACAAAAAGCCAAATATACACTGGAGTTGCAAGATGATATTGAATGTTTTCAAAGTCAGTTAAAGAACACATTCTTATTTACAATGACGGCATACCTAAAGGCAAACGGACTCCTCCGGAGGTGGGGGCTGGGATTAAAATTAAAATAGATTAAATTAAAACAGAGGACTAAACACACATCATGACAAGCGAGACAACACTACATAAAGAGAGACTTAAGACAACATAGCATGGAAGCAACACATGACAACATTGACTTAAATGTGCTTGTAAATCTATGGAAAGTTTTGAAAATGGCTGTCTAGAAATTATCAACTACCAACTTGACAGAGCTTGAAGAATTTTTTTAAGAATGTGCTAATATTGTAGAATCCAGGTGTGCGAAGCTCCTAGAGACTTACAAAAAGGTGATCCTACATCGTTTGCCTCAGGGGGTTGAATACTTATCTAACCAAGATATACGAGTGATTTCGTTTTAATAATTTTCTGTTTGTTGAGTTTGGTATTGTCTATTTTTTGCTGTGTTAAAAAAGCAAACCATGATATTGAAATGCCTGAAGTTGGTGCCAGAAAGCTCACCACACACAGTTCAGAGAAGTAGCCAGTGGTCTTCATTATGCGCCCTCTACCTCACCACTCCATTCCTCTATTGCATCTCCCATTCCTCTCAAGCTTAAGGTGACTCTTCAATTGATGTGTAGGCCGACGGTACTCTCAAGTTTACTCCAAATACGCTGTTCCAAATGTGAGCTACCTAGCTAACTTTAGCCCAAAACAACAACATGAAAGTTCACTGGGTGGGGCTACAGACGATCCTTTCCGGTTCATATGAAGCCGTAACTCTGAAGAAAACAAAATTGCCCTGACTGTGAAAAACCTTTTGAATGGTCATCCAACTCGGAATTACAATTCATGAACTCGGGCATCATCCCAGAGCTCCAACTTGAATTTTCTTCTGTCAGCGAACATGTATAGGTCCTAAAAGTTATTTATCCACTTATTTAGCTAGATATTTATAACTATGCCAGTTATAGTAATATCTGTCTATACATTGCTTTGACCTAGCTAGTTAACATTATCAACCAGAGAGCCATTCAATCTTACTAGGCGGGTGTGTTGATGGTCTTTCTTTATCCAATTTCTCACTGATAATTTCTTTCATTGCCCCTCTCTCTCCCATTTCTTTCTCTCTCCCTCATTTCTCCCTCTGTCCTTTTTTCTCCCAGTGTGAAGCGGTGTATAATATGTTCCAAAACATTCTCATGGCGATCAATGAGCAGAACAAACTGCGCTGGTGGAAGAACACCCACAGACCGGGCATGTCCACTGACTGGCTTCAGTTCCAGGTGCAACACACACACACAGCAGGTTCATGGAAGTGAATGGGTCTTACTGGAGTGTACTATAATAAGGGATGATGTACCAGTGCCCACTTTCAGGAGTTGGTGGGTGCGTGCGTGCGGATGCATTCACAGACACAGTGGTCAGCTTGTTGGGGGTGAACTGGGAGCACAGTGCTGTAGGCAGCGGCAAAAGAGGGGGCTTCGTACTGAGCCCTGTACAATGGACTTAGCGAGGTAACTTTTAACCGGTACCATGCGAGTGGCTCACCTTTTAGCCAGGTACATTTCTATGGCAAAGAATCCTTCAGAAGTAACCTGCTCCAGGACAGGCTAACTCTACTCTACTAACTACATTTATCCTGAAAGAAGTGTCTGAGCCACGAGTTGAGGACCAATGAAAATCAGATATCATCCCTCTTACAAAAATGATGTAATCAGCAACCTTCATTTGAGGAAGACAACTGATTAAATGCTTACATGTTTTGTGTGTAAAAAATGTTAAAATACCTATCAATTTAAACATTTGGTAAGGACAGCATTTGCTTTCCGAACTACGTTTACGCGGTTGCTTTTGCAAATTTCTAAATACTAACTGACAGCGGCAACCACCCATAGACATACTTTTGGTCATGTATTGTATGTGGACACCTGCTCGTCGAACAAATCATGGGAATTAATATGGAGTTGGTCCCTCCTTGCTGCTGTAACAGCCTCTACTCATCTGGGAAGGCTTTCCATTAGATGTTGGAACATTGCAGCAGGGAATTGCTTCCATTCAGCCACAAGAGCATTGTTGAGGTCGGTGTTCCAATTCATCCCAAAGGTGTTCGATGGGGTTGAAGTCAGGGCTCTGTGCAGGCCAGTCAAGTTCTTCCCCACCGATCATGACAACCCATTTCTGTATGGACCTCGCTTTTCTGTATGAACTGACTTGTTGGAAAGGTGGCATCCTATGACAGTGCCATGTTGAAAGTCACTGAGCTCTTCAGTAAGGTCCTTCTACTGCCAATTTTTGTCTATGGAGATTGCATGGCGGTGTGCTTGATTTTATACACCTGTCAGTAATGGGTTTGGCTGAAATAGCCAAATACTTTCATTTGAAGGGGTGTCCACATTTTGTATAGTGTAGAATCCATTGATTGCAGTTCCAATTGAAGTCAAGACTGGCAGCCATTGCAAGTGTACCAATGAGTTTAACTGTCAAATTTCCAGGGTTAGAGGTTCCAAATCCCTTTTTTGCTTTATATGTCTGTCTATGGTCACAAAGCAACAAGCTTTTCCACAGATAGAAGGAGCGATAGGTGTGGGAAAAAGGTGCTTGTGCATTGATAAGCACGCCAAATACGAATTTATCGATTAGTAATAAGATATGGCGGGACTCTAAAAGCATATTTCACACCATAGCCTGCTGAATTTGATAACTTTTCTTTCGTTTTGATTTCTGCACAAATTGAAATGGCACTGATTGATGTTTCAACATTGTCTCAAGAGTTTGACGTTAGCTCAGTTACAAGCCTTCTGGAGCTAGCGGCAGGCGAACGAGCAATATCTACCATCAAAGAACGGATTAAGCCTGACCTGGAATGTGAAGCTAACTAGCTTTATAAAAGCCTGAGTAGATCTAGCTTGCTTCGTAGTATACCACTCTGGTGACAGACACAACGAGACACACACAAACTACCATTCCCTTATGTTTCTCTGTTAGTATAATGGCTGGGATGCCATTGAGATGTAAACAATGAGATGTACAGAGTCAACTCCAACTATGGCCTCCTCTTCATGTACACGTGAGTATCCTCCCCTCAGCTCCTCAATGGCTCTTCAATATCTTTTTAGAAGGTGAAATGCATTATTTGCCTCAACAAGCACCCCATTTCCAACCTGTATTTATACTGGTATAACTTACTGGTAGGTCCATGTGCATTCTCTCCTATCCCTCTCTCCCCCCTCAGTGTTCCTCTTGAGAGGCCGAGGGTAACCCCCTAATACCACCACCGAAGAACGATGAAGGCAAGACTGAGGGGTACAAGTACAGTACTATGGTCTAAAAGAGAGAGACTACATGAATGATATGTGCCGAGGGCAGGTGGGTCATGAGAGGAATCATAGACATACTCATTTGTATGTGATCATGTACAAAAAAAACAAGATGGCGCAGCAGTTGGAAGTGTGTTTTGTCTTGTCCCGGTCCTGTCCCGTGTGAAAAATAGAGTTTTTCTTGTTTTGTTCTCGTATATATTTTAATATCACTTTCCATCTACGGACTGAATATACTCTCCTGCACCCCGCCTCAACCAATGTGGTACGGATCTGCTATTTTTACACTTAAGAACCAGAACCCCCATCAAAAGCTAGACAGCTAACTGGCTACTAGCTAGTAGTCAGTTAGCCATTGCTAGGCCCATCTCCCGGCTAGCCGAAAAGGCCAATCAGCCACTCCTTTCGCTACAATACCTATTTTGCCAATTGGCCTGGACCCCCGCCTGCTAGCTGCAGCCCACTAGCTGTTTAGAGCACATCGGACTGTTAGCTTAGAGGCCCATCGGACAAATTCTTTGATCACTATACCTATTTTGGTTTACCACACAGAGCCCTGCTGATCCGTCCTCTTAACAGGAATCCCTAACAGAAGTTAGCCAGCTAACTAGCTATTAGTCAGCTAGCCACTGCTAGCGTTCATCAGCGACCTTTAGCCTGGACAAATCGCCAGTCTGCACTGCGCGACTCAAACCAGAGCAAATCGGACTTATTTTTCCCCATATCTCCGGATTTCTACTGCAAGCTCTGAACCTTTTTTTATTTAAAATGTTTCATCTGGATCATCGCAGCTAGCTAGCTGCTATCTGAGTGGCCACTCCTGGCTAACGTCTCTGCCCCCGAAGCAAGAAACAATCAGCCTGGCGCTAGCCTTGCTAGGCCAATCTGCTAGGCCCATCTCCCGGCTAGGCGCGGCCCGCTAGCTGTCTACGTGCCGACGTGACAGCACGAGGGGGCCACAACAGTTTTTCTTCCGTCGCGATGTCCCTCAAGGTCCTTCTGCTAGCTTTCTTGCCCCGGCCCGCTAGCTGCCTGAAGCCACTCACTGGACTCCTATGATCACTTGGCTACGCATGCCTCTCCCTAACGTAAATATGCCTTGTCCATTGTTGTTTTGGTTAGTAATTATTGCCTAATTTCACTGTAGAGCCTCTAGCCATGCTCAATAAGCCTTAGTTAACACTTTAGTTTCACCTCCCACACATGCGGTGACATCACCTGGTTTAAATGATATTTCAAGAGACAATATCTCTTTCATTGTCACTCTAAAACAGGTTTACCCCCACAACCTACCATACCTTTGTCTGTACATTATGTCTTGAATCTATTCTACCATGCCCAAAATTCTGCTCTTTTTAGTCTCTGTTCTGAATGTATTAGCCGACCAGTTCTTTTAGCTTTTAGCCATACCCTTATCCTACTCCTCCTCTTTTCCTCTAGTGGAAGTTAATCCAGACCCTGCAGTGCTTAGCTCCACTCCCATTCCACAGGTGGTCTCATTTGTTGACTTCTGTAATCGTAAAAGCCTTGGTTTCATGCATGTTAACATTAGAAGCCTCCTCCCTAAGTTTGTTATATTTGCTGCCCAAGCACACTCTGCCAACCCGGACGTCCTAGCCGTGTCAGAATCCTGGTTTAGGAAGACCACCAAAAACCCAGAAATGTCCATCCCTAACTATAACATTTTCCGACAAGATAGAACTGCCAAAGGGGGCGGAGTTGCAATCTACTGCAGGGATTGCCTGCAGAGTTCTGTCTTACTATCCAGATCTGTGCCGAAACAATTTCTACTTTTAAAAATCCACCTCTCCAGAAACAAATCTTTTACCGTTGCCGCTCGCTATAGACCACCTTCTGCCCCCAGCTGTGCCCTAGACACCATATGTGAATTGATTGCCCCACATCTATCTTCAGAGCTCGTGCTGTTAGGTGACCTAAACTGGGACATGCTTAATTAACACCCTGGTTATCCTACAATCTAAACTTGATGCTCCCAATCTCAGACAAATTATCAATGAACCCACCAGGTATAACCCCAAATCCGTAAACACTGGCACCTTCATAGATATCATCATATCCAACCTGCCCTTCCGAATACACCTCTGCTGTCTTCAACCAGGAACTCAGCGATCACTGCCTAAATGACTGCGTCCGTAATGGGTCTGCGGTCATGCAACCACCCCTCATCACTGTCAAACACTCCCTAAAACACTACAGTGAGCAGGCCTTTCTAATCGACCTGGCCCGGGTATCCAGGAAGGATATTGACCTAATTTCGTCAGTAGAGGATGCCTGGTTGTTCTTTAAAAGTGCTTTCCTCACCATCTTAAATAAGCATGCCATATTCAAATGTAGAACCGGGAACAGATATAGCCCTTGATTCACTCCAGACCTGACTGCCCTTGACCAGCACAAAAACATCCTGTGGCGTACTGCATTAGCATCAAATAGCATCTTTCGATATGCAACTTGTCAGGGAAGTTAGGAACAAATGTACAGAGGCAGTTAGGAAATCCACGGCTAAAACAGAAACTCGCATCCTGTAGCACTAACTCAACAATGTTCTGGGACACTGTAAAGTCCATGGAGAATAAGAACACCTCCTCCCAGCTGCCCACTACACTGAGGCTAAGAAACACTGTCACCACCGATAAAGCCGCAATAATTGAGAATTTCAATAAGCATTTTTCTACGGCTGGCCTTGCTTTCCACCTGGCTACCACAACCCCGGCCAACAGCCCTGCACCCCTCACTGCAACTTGCCCAAGCCTCCCCGTTTCTGCTTCACCCAAATCCAGATAGCTGATGTTCTGAAAGAGATGCAAAATCTGGACCACTAAAAATCAGCAGGGCTAGACAATCTGGACCCTTTCTTCCTAAAATTATCCGCCAAAATGTTGAAATCCCTATTACTAGCTTGTTCAAACTCTCTTTCGTATCGTATGAGATCCCCAAAGATCCCCAAAGATTGGAAAGCTGACGCGGTCATCCCACTCTACATAGGGGGAGACACTCTAGACCCAAACTGCTACAGACCTATATCTATCCTACCCTGCCATTCTAAGGTCTCCTCAAAAGCCGAGTTAACAAACAGATCACCGACCACTTAGAATCCCACCGTACCTTCTCCGCTATGTAATCTGGTTTCCGAGCTGCTCATGGGTGCACCTCAGCCATGCTCAAGGTCCTAAATGATATCATAACCGCCATCGATAAGAGACAATACTGTGTAGCTGTATTCATTCTTCGACCTGGCCAAGGCTTTCAACTCTGTCAATCACCGCATTCTTATCGGGCAGACTCAACAGCCTTGGGTTCTCAAATGACTGCGTCGCATGGTTCACCAACTACTTCTGTGACAGAGTTCAGTGGGTCAAATCGGAGGACCTGTTGTCCAGACCTCTGGCAGTTGCTATGGGGGTGCCACAGGGTTCACTCTTTTCTATGTATACATCAATGATGTCACTCTTGCTGCTGGGGATTCCTTGATCAACCTCTATGCAGATGACAACATTCTGTATACTTCTGGCCTTTCTTTGGACACTGTGTTAACCTCCAGATAAGCTTTGATGTCATACAACTCTCCTTCCGTGGCCTCCAACTGCTCTTAAATGCAAGCAAAACTATTACTCTGGACGGTTCTGACTTAGAGTATGTGGACAACTACAATTACCTAGGTGTCTGGATAGACTGGTGTCTAGGTGTCTGGTTAGACTGTAAACTCTCCTTCTAGACTCACATTAAGCATCTCCAATACAAAACTAAATCTAGAATCGGCTTCTTGTTTCGCAACAAAGCATGCTTCACTCAAGCTGCCAAACATAACTTAGTAGAATTGACTATCCCACCAATCCTTGACTTTGGCGATGTCATTTACAAAATAGCCTCCAACACTCTACTCAGCACATTGGATGCAGTCTATCACAGTGCCATCCGTTTTGTCACCAAAGCCCCATATACTACCCACCACTGCGATCTATATGCTATCGTTAGCTAGCCCTCGCTTCATATTCGTTGCCAAACCCACTGCCTCCAGGTCATCTATAAGTCGTTGCTAGGTAAAGCCCCGCCTTCTCTCAGCTCACCAAAGCAGCACCCACCCACAGCACACGCTCCAGCAGGTATATTTCACTGGTCACCCCCAAAGCCAATTTCTCCTTCGGTCTCCTTTCCTTCCAGTTCTCTGCTGCCAACGACTGGAACAAACTGCAAAAATCACTGAAGCTGGGGACTCATCTCCCTCATTAGCTTTAAGCACCAGCTGTCAGAGCAGCTTACAGATCACTGCACCTGTACATAGCCAATCTGTAAATATCCCATCCAACTATCACCATATTGTTATTTATTTTACCTATTATGCTCCTTTGCACCCCAGTACCGCTACTTGCACACTCATCTTCTGCACATCTGTCACCCCAGTGTTTAATTTGCCATACTGTAATAATTTTGCCACTATGGCCTATTTATTGCCTCACCCCCCTTGTCCTACCTCATTTGCACTCACTATATATAGACCTTTTCTATTGTATTATTGACTGTATGTTTGTTTATTCCATTGGTAACTTGGTGTTGTTGTTTCTGTCGCACTACCTTGCTTTATCTTTGCCAGGTCGCAGTTGTACATGAGAACTTGTTCTCAACTAGCCTACGCCTACGCCTACCTGGTAAATAAATGTAAAATAAAAAATTAAAGAAATTTATTAGTGATACAGAGGTAAGAACATGCCATAAGCTTACTCCACAGCTAGCTTTAAATGTTGTGGATTTAGCCATCCAATTGGTACCAATTGGATTGGCTAATTGTTTGTCCACCCGCCTCTTGAGGATTGACCACAAGTTCTCAGTGGGATTAAGGTCTGGGGAGTTTCCTGGCCATGGACCCAAAATATCAATGTTTTGTTCCCCGAGCCACTTAGTTATCACTTTTGACTTATGGCAAGGTGCTCCATCATGCTGGAAAATGCATTTTTTGTCACCAAACTGTTCCTGGATGGTTGGGAGAAGTTCCTCTCGGAGGATGTGTAGGTATTTTATGTGTAGGTATCTTTATTCATGGCTGTGTTCTGAGCCCACTCCCTTGGCTGAGAAGCAACCCCACACACGAATGGTCTCAGGATGCTTTACTGTTGGCATGACACAGGACTGATGGTAGCGCTCACCTCGTCTTCTCCGGACAAGCTTTTTGCCGGATGCCCCAAACAAATCGGAAAGGGGATTCATCAGAGAAAATGACTTTACCCCAGTCCTCAGCAGTCCAATCCCTGTACCTTTTGCAGAATATCAGTCTGTCCCTGATGTTTTTCCTGGAGAGAAGTGGCTTCTTTGCAGCCCTTCTTGACACCAGGCCATCCTCCAAAAGTCTTCGCCTCTCTGTGCGTGCAGATGCACTCACACCTGCCTTCTGCCATTCCTGAGCAAGCTCTGTACTGGTGGTGCCGCAATCCCACAGCTGAATCAACTATAGGAGATGGTCCTGGCGCTTGCTGGACTTTCTTGGGCGCCCTGAAGCCTTCTTCAAAACAATTGAACCACTCTCCTTGAAGTTCTTGATGATCCAATAAATGGTTGATTTAGGTACAATCTTACTGGCAGCAATATCTTTGCCTGTGAAGCCCTTTTTGAGCAAAGCAATGATGACGGCACGTGTTTCCTTGCAGGTAACCATGTTTGACAGAGGAAGAACAATGATTCCAAGTACCACCCTTCTTTTGAAGTTTCCAGACTGTTATTCGAACTCCATCAGTATGACAGAGTGATCTCCAGCCTTGTCCTCGTCAACACTCACACCTGTGTTAACGAGAGAATCACTAACATGACATCAGCCAGTCTTTTTGTGGCAGGGCTGAAATGCAGTGAAAATGTTTTTGGGGGATTCAGTTCATTTGCATGGCAAAGAGGGACTTTGTAATTAATTGCAATTCATCTGATCACTCTTCATAACATTCTGGGGGTATATGCAAATTTCCATCATACAAAACTGAGGCAGCAGACTTTGTGAAAATATTAATTTTGTCATTCTCAAAATTTTTGGCCACGACTGTACACTGTAGCATCCACCGAGAGGCTCTTGCTGCCAAGGGCTTTCCATCATTGTATGATTTTTTGTGTGCAAATTAACAAGCTTATGGACAATGCCAAATGTGATTTAGTGAAGCACCTGAGTGAGTTGGGTGTGCAATTAAGCAGGTACCTTCCCGAATCGGAGGACAAACAACTGGATTCGTTATCCCTTTCATGCCCTGCCTCCAGTCCACTTATCGATATCTGAACAAGAGATCCTCATCAAAATTGCAACAAGCTGTTCTGTGAAAATGTTATTTAAAACCAGAAGCCACTGCCAGATTTCTGGATTGGGCTGCGCTCAAAGTATCCTGCCTTGGCAAATTTCGCTGTTAAGACACTGATGCCCTTTGCAACCACGTACCTATGTGAGTAGATTCTCAGCCCTCACTAGCATGAAAACTAAATACAGATACAGACTGTGTGGAAATTGATTTAAGACAGACTCTCTCCAATACAACCCAACATTGCAGAGTTATTTCCATCCTTTCAAGCTCACCCATCTCATTAATCCTGTGGTGAGTTATTCACCATTTGTGATGAACAAATACGTTTTTTATGTAAGATGGCAAAATAAAGAGCAAAATTATTGAATATTATTACTTGTGCCCTGGTCCTATAAGAGCTCTTTGTCACTTCCCACGAGCCGGGTTGTGACAAAAACTAAATGTATCATATAGTATGTGTGTGGCTTACAATGATGGCAAAAAACAACATGAAAGAGTACACTGACCCTGGTGCTAAAGGGGGTACGCAGCTGGTGGTTGAACATTTTAAGGGTTATGGGACTACTTCCGGCGCTGACAGAGATGGCTGCCTCGCTTCGCGTTCCTAGGAAACTATGCAGTTTTTTGGGTTTTTTACGTGTTGTTTCTTACATTGGTACCCCAGGTCATCTCAGGTTTCATTATACAGTCAAGAAGAACTACTGAATATAAGAGCAGCGTCAACTCACCATCAGTACGACCAAGAATATGACTATCGCGAAGCGGATCCTTTGTTCTGCCTTTCACCCAGGACAACGGAATGAATCCTAGCCGGCAACCAAAAACAACAACTTCGTAAAAGAGGGAAACGAAGCGGTCTTCTGGTCAGACTCCAGAGACGGGCACATCGCGCACCACTCCCTAGCATACGTCTCGCCAATGTCCAGTCTCTTGACAACAAGGTTGATAAAATCCGAGCAAGGGCAGCATTCCAGAGGGACATCAGAGACTGTAACGTTCTTTGCTTCACGGAAACATGGCTCACTCGAGAGACGCTGTCAGAGTCGGTGCAGCCAGCTAGTTTCTCCGCGCATCGTGCCGACAGAAACAAACATCTTTCTGGTAAGAAGAGAGGCGGGGGCGTATGCTTTATGGTTAACGAGACGTGGTGTGGTCACAACAACATACAGGAACTCAAGTTCTTCTGTTCACCTGATTTAGAATTCCTCACAATCAAATGTCGACCGCATTATCTACCAAGGGAATTATCTTCGATTATAATCACAGCCGTATATATTTCCCCCCAAGCAGACACATCGATGGCTCTGAACAAACTTTATTTGACTCTTTGCCAACTGGAATCCACATATCCTGAGGCTGCATTCATTGTAGCTGGGGATTTTAACAAGGCTAATCTGAAAACAAGACTCCCTAAATTGTATCAGCATATCGATTGCACAACCAGGGCTGGCAAAACCTTGGATCATTGCTATTCTAACTTCCGTGATGCATATGAGGCACTCCCCTGCTCTCCTTTTGGAAAAGCTGACCACGACTCCATTTTGTTGCTCCCTGCCTACAGACAGAAGCTAAAACAAGAAGCTCCCGCGCTGAGGTCTGTTCAACGCTGGTCCGACCATTCTGATTCCACGCTCCAAGACTGCTTCCATCACGTGGACTGGGATATGTTTCGTATTGCGTCAAACAACAACATTGACGAATACGATGATTCGGTGAGCGAGTTCATTAGAACGTGCGTTGAAGATGTCGTTCCCATAGCAACGATTAAAACATTCCCAAACCAGAAATCGTGGATTGATGGCAGCATTCGCGTGAAACTGAAAGCGCGAACCACTGCTTTTAATCAGGGCAAGGTGACCGGAAACATGACCGAATACAAACAGTGTAGCTATTCCCTCCGCAAGGCAATCAAACAAGCTAAGCGTCAGTATAGAGACAAAGTAGATTCGCAATTCAACGGCTCAGACACAAGAGGTATGTGGCAGGGTCTACAATCACAGATTACAAAAAGAAAACCAGCCCAGTCACGGACCAGGATGTCTTGCTCCCAGGCAGACTAAATAACTTTTTTGCCTGCTTTGAGGACAATACAGTGCCACTGACGCGCCCGCAACCAAAACATGCGGACTCTCCTTCACTGCAGCCGAGGTGAGTAAAACATTTAAACGTGTTAACCCTCGCAAGGCTGCAGGCCCAGACGACATCCCCAGCCGCGCCCTCAGAGCATGCGCAGACCAGCTGGCTGGTGTGTTTACGGACATATTCAATCAATCCCTATAACAGTCTGCTGTTCCCACATGCTTCAAGAGGGCTACAATTGTTCCTGTTCCCTAGAAAGCTAAGGTAACTGAGCTAAACGACTACCACCCCGTAGCACTCACTTCCGTCATCATGAAGTGCTTTGAGAGACTAGTCAAGGACCATATCACCTCCACCCTACCTGACACCCTAGACCCACTCCAATTTGCTTACCGCCCAAATAGGTCCACAGACAATGCAATCTCAACCACACTGCACACTGCCCTAACCCATCTGGACAAGAGGAATACCTATGTGAGAATGCTGTTCATCGACTACAGCTCAGCATTTAACACCATAGTACCCTCCAAACTCGTCAACAAGCTCGAGACCCTGGGTCTCGACCCCGCCCTGTGCAACTGGGTACTGGACTTCCTGACGGGCCACCCCCAGGTGGTGAGGGTAGGTAACAACATCTCCACCCCGCTGATCCTCAACACTGGGGCCCCACAAGAGTGCGTTCTGAGCCCTCTCCTGTACTCCCTGTTCACCCACGACTGCATGGCCACGCACGCCTCCAACTCAATCATCAAGTTTGCGGACGACACAACAGTGGTAGGCTTGATTACCAACAACGACGAGACAGTCTACAGGGAGGAGGTGAGGGCCCTCAGGGTGTGGTGTCAGGAAAATAACCTCAAACTCAACGTCAACAAAATTAAGGAGATTATTGTGGACTTCAGGAAACAGCAGAGGGAACACCCCCCTATCCACATCGATGGAACAGTAGTGGAGAGGGTAGTAAGTTTTAAGTTCCTCGGCGTACACATCACAGACAAACTGAATTGGTCCACCCACACAGACAGCATTGTGAAGAAGGCGCAGCAACGCCTCTTCAAGCATCGTGAAGAAGGCTGAAGAAATTTGGCTTGTCACCAAAAGCACTCACAAACTTCTACAGATGCACAATCGAGAGCATCCTGTCGGACTGTATCACCGCCTGGTACGGCAACTGCTCCGCCCCCAACCGTAAGGCTCTCCAGAGGGTAGTGAGGTCTGCACAACGCTTCACCGGGGGCAAACTACCTGTCCTCCAGGACACCTACACCACCCGATGTCACAGGAAGGTCATAAAGATCATCAAGGACAACAACCACCCGAGCCAATGCCTGTTCACCCCGCTATCATCCAGAAGGCGAGGTCAGTACAGGTGCATCAAAGCTGGGACCGAGAGACCGAAAATTTGCTTCTATCTCAAGGCCATCAGACTGTTAAACAGCCACCACTAACATTGAGTGGCTGCTGCCAACACACTGACTCAACTCCAGCCACTTTAATAATGGGAATTGATGGGAATTGATGTAAAATATATCACTAGCCACTTTAAACAATGCTACTTAATATAATGTTTACATACCCTACATTATTTATCTCATATGTATACGTATATACTGTACTCTATATCATCTACTGCATCTTTATGTAAGACATGTATCACTAGCCACTTTAAACTATGCCACTTTGTTTACATACTCATCTCATATGTATATACTGTACTCGATACCATCTACTGCATCTTGCCTATGCCGCTCTGTACCATCACTCATTCATATATCTTTATGTACATATTCTTTATCCCTTTACACTTGTGTGTATAAGGTAGTAGTTTTGGAATTGTTAGTTAGATTACTCGTTGGTTATTACTGCATTGTCGGAACTAGAAGCACAAGTATTTCGCTACACTCGCATTAACATCTGCTCACCATGTGTATGTGACAAATACAATTTGATTTGATTTTAAAAGTTTGGGAACCACTGATGTAGGCTCTGTGGCTTTAAAAAATGAATATGGCATAGATATGGCTGAGAACAAAATTAAAATGAGCATCAAACTCAAATGTTTAGTATGGCTTAGGTACCTATGAAAACAAAAATATATTGAGTGTCAATCTTTTCGGGATAAACATTAGCTAGCTCAAAACCTGTGTAGCTAGTTAATGTAGCTTAGAGACAAGAGTGGCTAGGTTTCAGTTTTATGTCACAGCTTGGTACATAGAGCAGATAAGACTTGATCATTTGTAATCCTAAATCTGTCAAAAAAAATCTCTTTGTCCTTCAGCAAAAATGCAATATTAGCCTTTTAGCCCCCATACAATTAGTTAGCTTACCTTCATCATTTGCTGTAAACTATAGCAGAGAAAATATTGTTTTTAATTACATCAACAAAACCTATCTTGGAAATTCAAACTGAAGGCATGTACCCATTCTGTCATTCAAGTATCACAGTTGACAACTTAGTGAAATTTCTTAAATGTCTTCTAAGGGAATCTTTACGGGAGAATGCTACATTTCTATCCATCCTTGTGACACTGTCCTACTGTGCCGGTCCCTACATGCATGTAATAGAGTACTGTGATTTTTGGGATTCTCGTTATCTTCCTGCAGAAGGCAATTTTGAGCCATGACCTGAGGGCCTACTTGTTTTCGTTCTTCGATCAAATCACAATAATTAGCCCGATGGACAATAAGAAATATTAACGTTTTTGAGAAATAGCTTCCACACACTGAGGCAGCTTAATAATCTCATTGTATTAGGCTTTTCAAATATGCTCCATTCTCCTTTCTCTTGCTTATATTATGGCTATATTCCCAATAATATTCCTTTATGAAATTAAGTTTTACTTGTCTATTTTTCTGTCTTTATAATAATAATGGTTCAATTCATAAAGCACATTTCCCACATTCAATGCACATATGAAGCTTGTTGGCACTTGTGCCGATAATTTGACCGCTGCAGTTTTAGATTTATTTTTTAAAAGAAGCTGATACTGCCCTTTCCTATTTACGATTTATTTCTGTTTTAGCTCACATTTATTTATATTATGGTGTTCCTATGCTAATCAAACCAGAAATGCCTTTTACAGTAGCCTACATAAAACATATGTTAATACATTTGAAGTCCTTCAAAATAGGAACTACATTAAATTAAGGCTATGAAAGAACTGTCAATGAATAATCATATCAATGGATGGAATCAGTGAATCAGCTGTTGCAACTATTCCATGGTCTGACAAGCTGCATAACAAATGATGCCTAATTAGGCCAAATAAAAAAGTTAGTATATCGTTTGAACAACTTAGTAAAAAAGTATTTCAAATGAGATACGTTGTTCAATTAAGCCGTTCAAGTCTACTTTTTATTTGTTGGCCTTGAGCTTCAGGGCTTCCCTACACACCTATTGAACTGTCTGTATTCCCCTGACTGAGGGTTATTTTTTAAGGAACCTAAATATCCATCTCTGCTCAAATCTGGGTAAAATATTAAAAGGAATGTGAGTCTTATTTAGTACATTAAGTAATTGCTTGCTTTTCTGAAGTGTAATAACCTGCCAGCAGGCATGCCAGCTAAGATAGTTAGGCAACCTACTAACTTGATTGATTGCCTGAAATAGCTTCATAGCTAGTTGGTTGGTAGATTGGGAACCAATATAACTGGTTAGCAAAGGCCAACCTCATAAAATTTCTAGGTGGCTAGATTACAGATAAACAACAATAATAATAAAAAAATCAATACGATACATAGGTTGATTAAATTCATTAAAACATACTTCCTCCAGCAGCTAAAATCAAATGCTGTGTGTGTGTGTGTGTGTGTGTGTGTCACCCTACACTCTCTCTCCTCCTCCACTGACGATATTGTATGCATGAGAGTATCTAGTGTGCCCCCTCCACAAAATACAGCTGACAGATATCTTTATAAATAATAATTAAATGTTTTATTAATTAATTTAACATTAACAAAAATAAGACATTTGAGGGGCCAGGTGCCATTGTACCCCCTAAGGGCATGACGCCCCTGTGTGTGTGCACGTGCGTGCATCATCATCGACCGTGAGCATAGGGACCATGAGTCAATCATTTCCTTACAACTCATAATAAACCCTAAAGAGTAAAAGAGCTTGAATCAGTCCCTGATCACTTTGATCTGTGGAGGCTCAGTGGATAATCGCCCACCACACACACACAACAGGGGCCCTGCCTCCCCTTGCCTGCCCCAATCATCCCCAGTTTCCAAATGTACTCATTCATCCCCCCTCCTCTCCCGTGTATCCAGGTCGTTGCTGTAAATGAGTGTTCAGTCAATTTACCAGGTAAAATAAATAAATACATTTAAAAAAGTGTTAATCTGGGTTTAAAACACTGGGAGACCCCCTAGGGTCCTTGTAGACCCCCATAACCTCTGAGGGGTACTTGTGTGGAGTACCATGCCAAATGTTGATGCACAAGTCAGGAGCCAAGACCTCCATTAAGAGACTGGCACCTTAACACAAATGAGTGTTGGTGCGTGTGTGTGCGTGCGTGCGTGCTTGCATCTATGGTAGGGGTGGGAATAGTGCGTGCGTGCGTATGTGTGTGAGCGTGCATGCCGCTTGTGCGACTACAGTATGCATTGGTTGAAGGTCAATGTTCAATTCAATTCTCCCTACCATCATAGCTAAGCCAATATGACAGCAATGTCGATGAAAATGTGCAAATAAACCTAATTTTAAGTACACAACACACGCATCTCGTGATGATCTTTCTGGATTAATGACAGGTTTGTTAGCATTAGGGTCGTCAGAATCTTTTTTGCCCAAATGTAGCTCAATTTCGTCAGATTAAAACGAGGCTGCAGCGTCTATAAGGTGACCATTAGATTTAGAGCCATTTGGACGGAATAAATTTGCATTATAGTCACAATTTACTGCTCTCGTGTGCACATTTCTGCCCAATAAAAACCAACGATGTGCTACCTTTTTGTAGCATTTCTGACAATTCTAACATATTTTTAGCCGAATCTCATAGTTCTAAAACCAGGTGCAACTCGGTTGCTGTGCAACAGTAGCAACCAACTCGTAGAAAGCTAGCAGCTGTAGCTAGCTAACTAACACCATTTGGATGAGAATCAAAAGAAATGTAGCTAGATGGCAAAATATACCTAGAGTATGGAAAGTTTATCATATGGCTGAAGTCATCTGTGTGTAATCAGAGCACAAACAAATAGGTTAGCGAATGTCCTTGGCTGCTATTATAGCCAGTTAGATACACCAAACTTTGGGAAAACTGCCACACTGCTAATATAATGCATGCACACCAGAACAAACATGTTGCTGTTAGAAGATCCAGGGCAAATTATATCCCTTACCTGAGGCATTAATTCAGTGTGCTCCCTCCTCTATCAATCCAACTTCATCTCATTATAATCCAAATTTGCACTGACTGATCAACACAGTGTCACGTTACTGTTCAACGTGTTCCCGCCTTGCAAAAATAAAAAGTAGAAGGAATGCGGGTTGCACACAAAGCATCCAGATAAAACATAATCATAATGATCATTGCTTGCTTAAGTGACCTGTGCATAGTCAAAAGAAAATGCCATGCTTGCTAACTTGATTAGTTATATAATAGAATGAAGCGGTTTTCAAAACAACTGTTTTAGAGAGATAGATGGAAAAATATACACACAGATCTCTCTCAAACCGACACACACAATGTGCACAGCTGCAGACTGTTTGAGAGTGATAAGACATCAGGTATCCACACAAAATTAAAATGTCTGACCTCCATTTCAGTTCTGGCTCCGGCCAGCTCCTTGAATCTAGACACACTGCCAAAAACACACACTTACAGTCATGTGTGTTCCACCTCCTAGACTTACTACAGTCTGAGAGGAGCTATGGGACCTCCCACAATGTAGCCGAGACACCCATTCACACCCTAATCAGTCCAACAACCCAAATTCTACTATTCCAAACCGTATGCATCTCATGGACTGTCTGTGTACAATGAAAGCTAGCCTTGTGAAAAATAGTATGATATATAATATTGAGATTCTGATCAATGTCTACTGTACATACAGTACATGGTGAATTGAATTGAGAAAAGGCTGAGCCTTGGGGGATGCCAAAGCACTCCCAAAACCTCCTACTTTCTCAGCATTAGGACCTTTCTCAAAAGCACTGATTGAGTATTCATCAGGCGTCGTGTTTGTTTATCTGCGTGTTAACACGCGGAAAGTCTTAGTTAAACACATTGGGTATTCATACACTACATGAAAGCGGGAGACAGTGAAATTTGCGCATTATATATTAGCCACTGAGCATAATCTCAGTTAACACAAGTCTCTTCCTATTCTCTCATGCGCCGCCTCGCCCCCCGCCGTGTTTTTGTTGCACCACCCATTTTGCTAAATAATGAATTCAGCCTTGAAATTCCACCCATAATCTATACCTTTCCATATGCAAAAAGCAGTGGAGAACAGACGGCTGACTCTATGAAACGCATACGAACAGAGCTCTGGTGACTTTGTTTGTGTTTTTAATGTGTGTTCATTTTCACAATGGCACATTGTATAGCCTACAGTGTAATGTTTTTTTTTGACAGCACCAGAACATAGACAGTGCTCTGCGGTCTGTATTTTGCTGTCATTCCTCCCTTGGCATCTTTCCCAGTACATTTGTTTACGTCCAGATTGACGTCAGTTCCAAGTGAGTAGAGGAGTGAGTCCCATCCTCTCACCCAACCACATCTACATAAGAGGATATCTCCGTTTTATTTTCCCCCTTTTATATTTAGGCATCCTGCCTGCCTGTATGCCTCTACGTATATCTCCCTCTCCAACTGCCAATCCCTCTTACCAATAGCCATCCCTTTCCACCTGCCAAACTCTTTCATCAACCCCCCTCCCACTCTCTGGGTTGTGGCTGAGCTCCCTGGTGTGAGAGTTGGCTCCTGAAACCACTTGCAGCAACTACTCTCTCTTATCCCCTCTCCAGCCAGCCAGCCAGCTATCCAGCCAGCTAGACATACAGACAAACATCTACTGTATTCATGGGTTCCTCTTCAGCCACGTCACTGCATTACTGAAAGTTCTATGCTGACTGACTGAGAGTTCTACTTAACATATTCTCAAATGACGCTGATGAAGATTTAGTCAAAAGTACATCATAGTGGCTTGAAATTATGATGCTGTTTATAAAGACGCAATTAATTTGTAGAAAACCCTTTTTGTCTCATTGTGATGTCGTCAGTGTTGCTTTTAGTGAAGTGTAACAATCTAGCTAGCTAAAAATGTATGCTCATTGAACAGTGGAAGTAGAGGTATCAGAACGAAATATTTTTTTACATAATATGTACATAAACTTTCCAATTCACATTAGCAACGGGGCTGTCACGAGCTGAGAGAAGTTTTGGGTGACATTCTTGCTTCGCACGTCAAATGTACCATGAATGTCAAAGTAGCCCAAAAAAGAAAAACAAACAGCAACAGCTGAGAAATTATATCTACAAGGGCTCATGTGTATCACATGACGGGAGCTATCATCTCTCTTATATTATGACAGGCCACGATATACAGTGCCTTGCGAAAGTATTCGGCCCCCTTGAACTTTGCGACCTTTTGCCACATTTCAGGCTTCAAACATAAAGATATAAAACTGTATTTTTTTGTGAAGAATCGACAACAAGTGGGACACAATCATGAAGTGGAACGACATTTATTGGATATTTAAAACTTTTTTATCAAATCAAAAACTGAAAAATTGGGCGTGCAAAATTATTTTTGCATACCAGGCAGTGATGCAACCAGTTATGGCTTTTTCTTTGCAACTCTGCCTAGACGGCCAGCATCCCGAAGTCGTCTCTTCACTGTTGACATTGAGACTGGTGTTTTACAGGTACTATTTAATGAAGCTGCCAGTCGAGGACTTGTGAGGCGTCTGTTTCTCAAACTGGACACTAATGTACTCGTCCTCTTGCTCAGTTGTGCACCGGGCCTCCCACTCCTCTTTCTATTCTGGTTAGAGACAGTTTTCACTGTTCTATGAAGGGAGTAGAGTACTGTGTTGTACGAGATCTTCAGTTTCTTGCCAATTTCTCACATGGAATAGCCTTCATTTCTCAGAACAAGAATAGACTGATGAGTTTCAGAAGAAAGGTCTTTGTTTCTGGCCATTTTGAACCTGTAATTAAACCCACAAATGCTGATGCTCCAGATACTCAACAAGTCTAAAGAAGGCCAGTTTTATTGCTTCTTTAATCAGCACAACAGTTTTTCAGCTGTGCTAACATAATTGTAAAAGGGTTTTCCAATGATCAATTAGCATTTTAAAATTATCAACTTGGATTAGCTAACACAACGTGCCATTGGAACACAGGAGTGATGGTTGCTGATAATGGACCTCCGTACGCCTATGTAGATATTCCATAAAAATCTGCCGTGTGTCAGATGTCAGTTGTGCAGAGGTGAGGACGGAGTCAAGCGCAGGACACAGAACTGAGTAAAATAACGTACTTTACTCAGAAAAATTAATCAGCCAAAACAATCCACGCAGGGATAACAAACCCTAACATTAACGACTAACACATAACAGGAAAAATCACGGACAACATATAATGAGAACCAGAGGGTTAAATAGGGAAATAATAATAACTTAATGGGAACACTCAAGACATAACAAATGGAAAACAGAAACATGGATCGGTGGCAGCTAGAAAGCCGGCAACGACGAGCGCCGAATGCCTCCCGAACAGGGAGAGGCACCTACTTCGGCGAAAGTCGTGACACTGTGTCCAGCTACAATTGTCATTTACAACATTAACAATGTCTACACTGATCAATTTGATGTTATTTTAAAATTGACAGAAAATGTGCTGGACAGAAAACAAGGACTTTTCTAAGTGACTCCAAACTATTGAAAGGTAGTGTATATATAGTATATACACATATTATAACATAAAAATATATATACAGTCAGTTCCTCTATGGGATGTAGGTGTGCATGCAGGTGTCAGTAGTTGGTGTGCATTCGTGAGCTTAATCACTTACCTTGTATGGTGAATCACACTTACAGCCTCACTCACATAGTGACAAGCGTGTGATAGTGCATTTTATTATCCTGAAAATATTGAGGTTGGGCATCTCCCCCAACTGACAGCTACTTCCTGCTAATTATGAGCAGAGACCTCCAACCAATCCCTCCCACATGGATCAACCGACATGACCAAGCCACTCACACTAACATTGTTAGCGGACACAAACTAGCACACTTACAGTACCAGTAAGTGCTGATGGAGATGGGAAGATAGTAGATGGAGTGCACAAGAGAAGCAACGTAGGCTCATCCCCACAGCAGACAGTGTTTATACATGCAGATTGAGGGAACAACATTCAGAAGGTGTTCGCAGGAGGCACCCTGCAACGACTGGCATAATTAAATGAATTTACTAAAAGGGATTTAATAAATATCCCTGCACAGCATCAGGTCAATGCCGTGCACACATTAAAGGCCAGGTCTGAAGAGTTCAATATCGGTGGACTTGAACTAAGGGAAATAAAATAATGCATTCAGTCTTGTATGTGTAGCCTGTTAAGGCTTTTATTTAGATCATTCCGGCTCTAAGATTTTGTTTCATCATGTTGGTACCCCTTGTCTATCTTTTCAGCATGTGTGTTTATGCAACCCAAACAAAATAGTGTGTGCAGTAATTATATTTTTAATTGATAGTGTTTTACCTTATATGGAGAGCCTACTTAAGAGTTCCAACCTCTCTGCCAATAAGAGCTAGTATTTACTTTTCCCCCTGCCGAACTCAGACAACTTCCAGACATTCTAACAAAATTCTTGCTTGAGAAGCTGCTCTTTGCTAAGAAGCAATTTTTGTTCATTTTTGACCATTTTAGCTGAACAATCACAGTAACATGCTTAATTGTTTCCCAGAAATCCTTTGATTTTAAGATAAAATGGCTGCATTGGACCTTGAACTCCATCCCACCCATACAGGCAGAGGTTTCAGGCGGTATTTTTAAACAGCTCTTACACTATGGCCATTATTTACATTTTTGACATTTTTGATTTCACAGTATTATTCCAACCTCATAGTGTGGATATAATGAAAATCACGTTTTTGACTGCACTGGGCCTTTAAAGTATTGTAATTGGACAGGAATATGAAACATATCGCTCAATATTACCTTCCAGATAAACACTGGGAATTTAATTACCAAAAGTCTGACTTGCATATTCATATAATTACTGAAAAATGCCACCAGACAGTGAATTCTGAAGTTAATAATTAAATCACGAAAAGTGAAGGGAAAAAACAAACAGAATCAAGAAACAAAGCAGAATGTCAAACGTTGCAAACTGGTCGCTTGACTAATCATCCACTATTGGAACCGTTTCTGAATTAAATCCGGTCTCATTAATTCACTTCATTAAATCAAAATTTAGACAAAGTGAATGTAATTAGCCAACAGATGACACCTTCCTTCTGTATGACACCAGGCTGGAATGCTGCACCTTCTAGTCTCACAGTCATGTCTGAATATTCCACCCCTGGACACTGACCTTTAGTCATTCTGGTATATTTCCACACTGAAAGTTAAAGTTTGGGGATGTTAAGATGATCCTAGATCTGTGCTTAAGGAGTAGATCAACAACTCAGTGATCTTTTAGCAGTCGAGGTCCATAAGAAATCAGTGAGGTCAAACTCTAAACCATCACACCTGTCCATATGAGCAAAGAGCGCTACATGCACTAAAAAAGTAGGTTGGAAATCACACACACACACACACACACACACACACACACACACACACACACACACACACACACACACACACACACACACACATAAGTATGTGGATTCCCTTGAAATGAGTGGATTCAGATATTTCAGCCACACCCGTTGCTGACAGGTGTATAAAATCAAGCATACAGCCATGCAATCTCCATATATAAACATTGGCAGTAGATTGGCCTTAATGAAGAGCTCAGTGATTTTCAACATGGCACCATCATAGGATGCCATCTTTTCAACAAGTCATTTAGTCAAATGTCTTCCCTGCTATAGCAGGTCAACTGTGTTATTGTGAATGTCTTCCCTGCTATAGCAGGTCAACTGTGTTATTGTGAATGTCTTCCCTGCTATAGCAGGTCAACTGTGTTATTGTGAATGTCTTCCCTGCTATAGCAGGTCAACTGTGTTATTGTGAAGTGGGAAGTTCTAAGATCAAACTGACTCTGGAATCAAAGTAAGCAAAATAACTGTTTGTCTGGAGTTTCATAAAATGGGTTTCCATGGCCAAGCCTAAGATCACCATGCGCAATGCCAAGCATGGCTAGAGTGGGGTAAACCTCTCTGTCGTTGGACTCTGGAGCAGTGGACACGCGTTCTCTGGAGTGATGAATCACGCTTTACCATCTGGCAGTCCGGCTGACTAATCTGGGTTTGGCGGATGCAAGGTAAACGCTACCTACCCCAATGTATAATGCCAAAACGTTTGGTGGAAAAGGACTAATGGTCTGGGGCTGTGGAATAATGATTTGGAGAGGTTTTTCATGGTTCGGGCTAGGCCCCTTATATCCAGTGAAGGTAAATCTTAACTCTACAGCATACAATGACAATCTAGATCAGGCCTGGGCAATCATTATTCTGTAAATCTCGTCCAGATATGCTACTTATTTAACTTTAACGTGCACAGAAATAAACCACATGTTCTTTTTGGTAGGTATTTTCATTACTAAACATGCAATGAACTACAAGGAGGGAAGAGTACACTGCACATTCAGCATCATTGACAGAACTCTTGTTACAGGGTATGCACAAAAACACAAGAGAGAGAGAGAGCGCAACATTACATTTAAACTACTCAATCAGTGTGAGGAGTGAAGTCTCTGATGGGCATTGACTAGAGCAGTGAAGTCAGGTATAGTTTCTGACCTCGCTATGCGCAGGATTGTTGAGAGGTGAGAGTCAGTAAGATATGATCTGTGCCTTGACTTTCATCACTGAAAATGTCTGTTCGCATACATAGGTTGACCCAAACAGTACAAACATTGAGCATGACTCCTAATCTTTGGAAAGTTTTGTTGATCGAGAGATGCATAGAACCTCATCAGTGATATTGGAGAACTATTCAAAACAATTACTGCATCAGACTGAACATCGATAAACTCAAGTTGCAGGTCAGTGGGAGCGTTATCCATATTAAAGGTGAAAGGAGAGGAAACCAACAGCATGTAATTTTCAACACTGGATTTCTCAAAATGATAGAAAACTCACCGTTCAAAGCAGGCAGCCGGGATGTATACTTTCCCATTGGTCATCTGATAAGGAATAGACTAGTAGTGTCGAAAGGTGGGTGAGATTGTTGCCTTCTACTTGAAGGGTCAGGAGGAGTTATTTTCCCTTAAAGGCCTTGACAAGGCTGTACATCTAATGTGCAAAAAGGTCCTTCCCTTGTAGTCTGGAATTCAGTTAATTCATGAGGGCCATGATGTCCACAGTGAAGGCAAAAATCAGCCAACCATTTATCTTGCAGTTGAGGGAAATCCACATATTCTTTTGATTTGCAAAAACTCAGCCATCTCCAACTTCAGGTCCCACACCCTTTTAAGTGCCTTCCCCAAAACCAGACATCTCACGTTTGTGTGGTAGAGGAGATCTGCATGACCCGACTCCGTCTCTTCCAACAGTGAGACAAACTGACTGTGGTTTAAATATTTTGCTCTTAACGAAGTTTACCACTTTAGTGACTGTATCCACAACATCAGAACACATTTACAGAGCACCTCTTGATGAATAATGCAATGCAGGAAAATACATTTTATGATCTGGGTTCAGCTCAGCTACTTGATCTTGTATCCTTTTCAAAATGCCAACGTTTATTTCCTGTAAAGTTTGGGCACCCATCAGTGGTCACGCTGGATAACTTTTCAAAACTCAATCCCAGCTTTGCCACACACTTATTAACATCCTCCAATAAATATTTCCTTGTGCTCTTCATTGGCTGCACTAAAATTGCGCCGGAAGAAATGGCAGCAGTTTTACGGACGCCTATCCAATTTTTCTACGAGTGGTTTTTTTTCGCGTTATCTGAAACTTATTTTGCCTTTCAGGTTATGTCGATATAGGACTCGTTTTACTGTGGATATAGATACGTTTGTACCTGTTTCCTCCAGCATCTTCACATGGTCCTTTGCTGTTGTTCTGGTATTGATTTGCACTTTTCGCACCAAAGTATGTTCATCAGAATGCGTCTCCTTCCTGAGCGGTATGACAGCTGCGTGGTCCCATGGTGTTTGTACTTGCGTACTATTGTGTGTACAGATGAACATGGTACCTTCAGGCATTTGGAAATTGCTCACAAGGATGAACCAGGTCTTGGCTGATGTATTTTGATTTTGCCATGATGTCAAGCAAAGAGGCACTGAGTTTGAAGTTAGGCCTTAAAATACATCCACAGGTACACCTCCAATTGACTCAATTAGCCAATCAGAAGCTTCTAAAGCCATAAAATAATTTTCAGGAATTTTCCAAGCTGTTTAAAGGCACTGTCAACTTACTGTATGTACTCTTCTGACCCACTGGAATTGTGATACAGTGAATTATAAGTTAAATAATTTGTCTGTAAACAATTGTTGGAAAAAATACTTGTGTCATGCACAAAGTAGATATCCTAACCGACTTTCCATATTTTTTCCAAAACTGTAGCTACCGGTTATATTGTCAGTGTACATTCAAATGATTTAGATAGCTAACGGTTACATACAATGTGCCGTTCACTGGTGGGCAGCTTTATCATGCCCCTCTTCCCTCAACTTTAATTACGATGACAGACACATTTTTGCTCATTGTGAATTTGGTGTCCTTCTGTATAATCCAATGCCAAACAGAGTGGGGTCATTGATATGTCAGTTCAAACCAGCGTAATCAGCGTAGCTGCTATGTTAATCCCATATTCTTCGGCATTCATGTTTCTCACTGAAACATTCAAGTCCTGTAGAATGACGTTCAGCTCCGTTTTGGTTGTTCCCATGCTCACAATGTATCCTGTTTTCTTCACACCAGTCAGTGAAGCATGTATGTGCCCACTTTGTATGTTTCACGATTCTCTTTTCATTTCGGTTTCTCTCAAGTTTATCTAAACACTTATTTTGTACATCGACATGTCAAACTGTTGTTAATGTAGCCATTTTATCGAGGTGAAACGGTGCAACGATATAAAGGTGAAAAGGCTAAACGTCATAGTCATGGTATATAGTCTCACATACACACAGCTAAATGCTGTTTTAGCCAATCAGTATCCAAACTACCCGGTTAATAATAGTTTACAGTGCAAAAGTAACCATCACCCTTGGTGTTTTTCCTATTTTGTTGCATTACAACCTGTAATTTAAATCGATTTGTATTTGGATTTCGTGCAATTGAAAAATTACTTGTTTAAAAAAAAATCAAAAAAATGTAAAATGGAAAAGAGGTGTGTGTATATGTATTCACCCCCATTGCTTTGAAGCCCTTAAATAAGATCTGGTGCAACCAATTACCTTCAGCTGTCACATAACCAGATAAGTCCACCTGTGTGCAATTTAAGAGTCACATGATCTGTCACATGAACTCAGTATATATACACACACTTGTTCTTAAAGGCCCCAGAGTCTGCAACACCACAAAGCAAGCGGCACCATGAAGACCAAGGAGCTCTCCAAACAGGTCAGGGTCGAAGTTGGGGAGAACTACAGATCAGGGTTGGGTAATGAAAAATTACCCGAAACTTTGAACATCCCAAGGAGCACCATTAAATCCATTATTTTCTTAAATTGAAAGAATATGGCACCACAACAAACCTGCCAAGAGAGGGCCACCCACCAAAACTCACAGACAAGGCAAGGAGGGCATTAATCAGAGAGGCAACAAAGAGACTTAAGATAACCCTGAAGAATCTGCAAAGCTCCACAGCGGAGATTGGAGTATCTGTCCATAGGACCACTTTAAGCCGTACACTCCACAGAGCTGGGCTTTACAGAAGAGTGGCCAGAATAAAAGTAATTGCTTAAAGAAAAAAATAAGCATACACATTTGATGTTCGCCAAAAGGCATGTGGGAGACTCCCCAAACATACGGAAGAAGGTACTCTGGTCAGGTGAGACTAAAATGTTGCTTTTTGGACATCAAGGAAAATGCTATGTCTTGCACAAACCCAACACCTCTCATCACGTGTCACTTGAGTGGGTTGAGTCTCTGATGTGATCTTCCTGTCCGGGTTGCCCCCCCCCTTGGGATGTGCCGTGGCGGAGATCTTCGTGGGCTATACTCGGCCATGTCTCAGGATGGTAAGTTTGTAGTTGAAGATATTCCTCTAGTGGTGTGGGGGCTGTGCTTTGGCAAAGTGGGTTATATCCTGCCTGGGGTCTCCTGTCTCAGCCTCCAGTATTTATTCTGCAGTAGTTTGTGTCAGGGGGCTAGGGTCAGTCTGTTATATCTGGAGTATTTCTCCGGTTTTATCCGGTGTCTTGTGTGAATTCAAGTATGCTCTCTCTTTTGGAGGACCTGAGCCCGAGGACCACGCCTCAGGACTACCTGGCTTGATGACTCCTTGCTGTCCCCAGTCCACCTGGCTGTCCTGCTGCTCCAGTTTCAACTGTTCTGCCTGAGGCTATGGATTCCTGACCTGTTCACCGGATGTGCTACCTGTCCCAGACCTACTGTTTTCAACTCTCTAGAGACAGCAGGAGCGGTAGAGATTCTCTGAATGATCGACTATGAAAAACCAACTGACATTAACTCCTGAGGTGCTGACCTGTTGCACCCTAGACACCCACTGTGGTTATTATTATTTGACCCTGCTGGTCATCTATGAACATTTGAACATCTTGGCCATGTTCTGTTATAATCTCCACCCGGCACAGCTAGAAGAGGACTGGCCACCCCTCATAAGAAGAACCCTAGATGAACCAGGCTAGGTTCTGGCCTTTTTAGGGAGTATTTCCTAGCCACCGTGCTTGTACACCTGCATTGCTTGCTGTTTGGTGATTTAGGCTGTGTTTCTGTATAAGCACTTTGTGACATCAGCTGATGTAAGGGCTTTATAAATACATTTGATTGATTGAATCCGAGAACATCATTTTTTGTTGGCAGGTACTGGGAAACTGGTCAGAATTGAAGGAATGATGGATGGCGCTAAATACAGGGAAATTCTTGAGGGGAAACCTGTTTCACTCTTCCAGAGATTTGAGACTGGGACGGAGGTTCACCTTCCAGCAGGACAATGGCCCTAAGCATACTGCTAAAGTAACACTTGGGATGTTTATTAAGGGGAAACATGTACATGTATTGGAATGACCTAGTCAAAGCCCTTACCTCATTCCAATTGAGGATCTGTGGTATGAATAAAAGATTGCTGTCCACCAGCGGAAGCCATCGAACTTGAATGAGCAGTTTTGAGCATTTTTGCCTTGAAGAATGGGCAAAAATCCCAGTGGCTAGATGTGCCAAGCTTATAGAGACCTACCCCAATATACTTGCAGCTATAGTTTCTTGAAAAGGTGGCTCTACAAAGTATTTAATTTTCTGAACAATTATGCATACTCAAGTTCTGTTTTTTGTCTTATTTCTTGTTTGTTTCACAATAAAAAATATTTTGCATCTTGAAAAGTGGTAGTCATGTTGTGTAAATCAAAATGATATACAAACCCCCAAAAAATCTATTTTAATTACATGTTGTAAGGCAACAAAATGTGAAAAATGCCAAGGGGGTGAATACTTTCGCAAGCCACTTTTAAAAAAAAAAAGGTGTTGAAGTAACTAAATAAAATCAATCTCCTATACTGTATCCCTTTGCTATTCATAAATCATAGTTATATGTCCATGGCATCACATCGGGACAAGTAAACCAAATTATCTTGTTTGTTTTTTCCTAGGATTCGAAGCCCCTGTTGAGACTTGCCAGTGATTGCTAAAGTGACTCGTTAGTGTAGTCTAGTGATGGGTTGTTCACAAACAAAAGTCTCTTTTTGACCAGCTCTTTTAGGTGAATGGAACCAAATCATATTAATGAGAGAGCCATTCATTTGGCTCCTTAAATTTGCATACTGGTAGACAACTACTGCTGTTTGACGAATATCTGCAGATAAATTATGAAAACCTTCGATGATGTTGAATCCTCTAGAAATCCTGCAGGTAATGGAGAGAGAGCCTCATTCTGGTGCAAAATATTATCAAAGAAAAATTTTAAGCTTATAAAAGCTGCAAATGTTGTGATACTTATATGGTATTTCAAAATATATTGATATAGGCCTACTGATTTGATTAAAGTGTAGACAAGTGGAGTAGTCAACTGCTGTTTTCTGTGCAGCAAATCCCATGTTGAACACCTGCTTCATTCTTCAATCATACCTGTAGGTCTATTCATGGGTTCCTGACTTTGAATACAAGTGGGGGACCACAATCTGATGGGGGTCTGTGTGTCCTACTTTTGAACATTTGTCATTTTTAAATAATTGTTTTAATTATTAGGCCCAGAGTGTGAGCAACGGGGTTGCGAAAGAGAGTTCTACCCCAAAAAATTGACCGAAATGAATCAATCAACACAATAATGATGACATATTGTATAAGTATCTTTTTAATGACATACGCAACAACTAGGGTCTGTTGTTGGTTAGGTTGAATTACTACTACCAGATCAGGAAAAGGTCTGGTCCTCAGGAAATCAATTCCCTCCCCACTTCCACTCTTGGATCTGTGGTACTCTGAAATTACCAAACTATGATACAAAAACAAACATATCCTATTTGTATGTTTCAGTGATGTGCGGTGAGGTCTAAGGCTGGGTAAGCACTTTCTTTTGGTCTAGTAATATTTATATATTCAAATAGTACAAATACAACTGTCAAATTATGAAAGTGAATATTTTTGTTAGTTTATCATAATACCTTCATCAAAATGTCATGAATTGTAACCACTTGTAGCTCTTTCCTGCAGTCTAATGACTTAGTGGCCTCATGGGTGGAATGTTATTCATATGCTACAAATTTCCTTATTAAAACCTCTTTGGGATAGGGGGCAGCATTTTCACTTTTGGATAAATAGCGTGCCCAATTTCAACTTCCTACTACTCATGCCAAGCATATAAGATATGCATATTGTTAGTAGATTTGGATAGAAAATACTCTGAAGTTTCTAAAACGGTTTGAATCATGTCAGTGAGTATAACAGAACTTATGTAGCAGGCAAAACCCAGAGGACTAACCATTCAGAATTATTTATTTTTGAGGTCGCTGTCTGTTCAATGGGGAAACAATATTTCTTACGCACTTGTTTGCAGTTCCTACCGCTTCCACTGGATGTCACCAGTCTTTGGAATTTGGTTGAGATTATTCCTTTGTGCAATGAAGAAGTACGGCCATCCTGGAAAAGGGTAACGCTGTTGAGAGTTGGCCAAGAATTGAAAAGTAGCGTTAGTTTCCTCTCGTCCTCTATTGAAAACAAATAGACCCGTCTTCAATTTGATTGTTTATTAATGTTTATAAATACCTAAAGTTGTATTACAAAAGTATTTTGAAATGTTTTGGCAAGGTTTACAGGTAACTTTTGAGATATTTTGTAGTGACTTTGCACAAATTGGAAGCTGTTTTCTTCTGGATCAAAAGCGCCAAATAAATGGACATTTTGGATATATATGGACGGAATTTATCGAACAAAAGGACCATTTGTGATGTTTATGGGACATATTGGAGTGCCATCAAAAGAAGCTCGTCAAAGGTAAGGCATTTTTTATGTTTTATTTCTGCCTTTTGTGTAGCGCCTGCAGGGTTGAAATATGCTACTGTCTTTGTTTACTGCTGTGCTATCATCAGATAATAGCTTCTTATGCTTTCGCCGAAAAGCCTTTTTGAAATCTGACATGTTGGCTGGATTCACAACGAGTGTATCTTTAATTGAGTATCTTACATGTGTGATTTAATGAAAGTTAGAATTTTATAGTATTTTATTTGAATCTGGCGCTCTGCATTTTCCCTGGCTATTGGCCAAGTGGGACATTTGCGTCCCCCTATCCCAGAGAGAATAAAAATTATTTAAAAAACTGCCGAGAATCCAGTGTTTCTATCTCAAACGGTTTTGTTACATTTCAGTCTTCTGTGATGTACACTACCGGTTAATTTTTTACTATTTTATTTTTGAATAGTGAAGACATCAAAACTATGAAATAACAAAAAGGTCTTAAATCAAAATACGTTTAATATTCTTCAAATAGTCACCCCTTGCCTTGATGACAGCTTTGCACACTCTTGGCATTCTCTCAACAAGCTTCATGAGGTAGTCCCCTGGAATGCATTTCAATTAACAGGTGTGCCTTCTTAAAAAGTTAATTTGAGACTTTCTTTCCTACTTCATGTGTGATGAGCAAAGGGAAACAACAGTCCATTACTTTAAGATATCAAAATCAAGTACATTTCTTCAAGTGCCGTCTCAAAAAGCCCCATAAAGCTCTATGATGAAACTGGGTCTCATGAGGACCGCCACAGGAATGGAAGACCCAGAGTTACCTCTGCTGTAGAGGATAAGTTCATTAGAGTTACCAGGCCTCAGAAATTGGAACCCAAATATATGCTTCAGAGTTCAAGTAACAGACACATCTCGACATCAACTGTTCAGAGGAGGCTGTGTGAATCAGGCCTTCGTGGTTTAATTGCTGCAAAGAAACCACTACGAAAGGATAAGAAGAAGAAGAAACTTGCTTGGGCCAAGAAACACAAGGATTGGACATTAGACCGGTGGAAATTTGAGATTTTTGGTTCCAACCGCCGTGTCTTTGTGAGAACGGATGATCTCCTCATGTGTATTTCCCACCGTAAAGCATGGAGGAGGTGGTGTTATGGTGTGGGGGTTCTTTGCTGGTAACATTCTGATATATTTTGATTTCAAGGCACACTTTTCCAGCATGGCTACCACATCATTCTGCAGCGATACGCCATCCCATCTGGTTTGGGCTTAGTGGGACTGTCATTTGTTTTTCAACAGGACAGTGACCCAACACACCTCCAGGCTGTGTAAGGGCTATTTGACCAAGGAGAGTGATGGAATGCTGCATCAGATGACCTGGCCTGCCCAATCACCCAACCTCAACCAAATTGAGATGGTTTGGGATGAGTCGGACCACAGAGCGAAGGAAAAGCAGCCAACTATATTTAGATTTTTGTAACACTTTTTTGGTTACTACATGATTCCATGTGTGATTTAATAGTAAAAATAGTAAAAATAAAGAAAAACCCTTGAATGAGCAGGTGTTCTAAAACTTTTAACCGGTGGTGCGTTAAAAGTGTAATATTGGGAGGCAAATGCAAAATGTAATACATTCCAACTCTATATCTGACATGGTACTGGTGTCTTTTTAAAGCCCATAACCATGTCTGTGAGGTGTATATTTTGTTTCAAAGTATAAGTACCAAGAAACACTGTATGACCCTGATTTAGCCAACTGCAGTAAAAGGTTCAAATGACATACAGTGGGGCAAAAAAGTATTTAGTCAGCCACCAATTGTGCAAGTTCTCCCACTTAAAAAGATGAGGCCTGTAATTTTCATCATAGGTACACTTCAACTATGACAGACAAAATTAGATTTTTTTCACATTGTAGGATTTTTAATTAATTTATTTGCAAATTATGGTGGAAAATAAGTATTTGGTCACCAACAAACAAGCAAGATTTCTGTCTCTCACAGACCTGCAACTTCTTCTTTCAGGGGCTCCTCTGTCCTCCACTCGTTACCTGTATTAATGGCACCTGTTTGAACTTGTTATCAGTATAAAAGACACCTGTCCACAACCTCAAACAGTCACACTCCCAACTCCACTATGGCCAAGACCAAAGAGCTGTCAAAGGTCACCAGAAACAAAATTGTAGACCTGCACCAGGCTGGGAAGACTGAATCTGCAATAGGTAAGCAGCTTGGTTTGAAGAAATCAACTGTGGGAGCAATTATTAGGAAATGGAAGACATACAAGACCACTGATAACCTCCCTCGATCTGGGGTTCCACGCAAGATCTCACCCCGTGGGGTCAAAATGATCACAAGAACGGTGAGCAAAAATCCCAGAACCACACGGGGGGACCTAGTGAATGACCTGCAGAGAGCTGGGACCAAAGTAACAAAGCCTACCATCAGTAACACACTACGCCGCTAGGGACTCAAATCCTGCAGTGACAGACGTGTCCCCCTGCTTAAGCCAGTACACGTCCAGGCCCGTCTGAAGTTTGCTAGAGAGCATTTGGATGATCCAGAAGAAGATTGGGAGAATGTCATATGGTCAGATGAAACCAAAATATAACTTTTTGTTAAAAACTCAACTCGTCGTGTTTGGAGGACAAAGAATGCTGAGTTGCATCGAAAGAACACCATACCTACTGTGAAGCATGGGGGTGGAAACATCATGTTTTGGGGCTTTTTTTCTGCAAAGGGACCAGGACGGCTGATCCGTGTAAAGGAAAGAATGAATGGGGCCATGTATCGTGAGATTTTGAGTGAAAACCTCCTGCCATCAGCAAGGGCATTGAAGACGAAACGTGGCTGGGTCTTTCAGCATGACAATGATCCCAAACACACTGCCCGGGCAACGAAGGAGTGGCTTCGTAAGAAGCATTTCAAGGTCCTGGAGTGGCCTAGCCAGTCTCCAGATCTCAACCCCATAGAAAATCTTTGGAGGGAGTTGAAAGTCCGTGTTGCCAAGCAACAGCCCCAAAACATCACTGCTCTAGAGGAGATCTGCATGAAGGAATGGGCCAAAATACCAGCAACAGTGTGTGAAAACCTTGTGAAGACTTCCAGAAAACATTTGACCTCTGTCATTGCCAACAAAGGGTATATAACAAAGTATTGAGATAAACTTTTGTTATTGACCAAATACTTATTTTCCACCATAATTTGCAAATAAATTCATTAAAAATCCTACAATGTGATTTTCTGGATTTTTTATCTCATTTTGTCTGTCATAGTTGATGTGTACCTATGATGAAAATTACAGGCCTCTCTCAACTTTTTAAGTGGGAGAACTTGCACAATTGGTGGCTGACTAAATACTTTTTTGCCCCACTGTACATCCATAATTTCAACGCTCACACAATTCAAAAGCCAATTTCATAGAGAATGTTGCAAACTGGACTAATGTAGTAAATTACTTCAGAGAGATGTTGATTGGGTCCAAATAGGTGTTTGGTTGTCTAAATTCCATGTACTGGTCTTTAACTGCCATTTTCCGAAAGTCAGACTCTTCCCACACCAACTATTTTTTCTCAGCCTCTGAATCATCTGCCTTCACCAAATAGTGTCTTTCTCCTTAGATTTATTATCTAGTCTTACACATAGGTATTTGATGTACCTAAAATACATTTGACAACATCTTTCTTTGTATTTTACAGATAGAAAGATGAAATAAGTATTTATCTAATATGTGAAAACAGAATATTTAGGGTGACTTTATCTACTGTACTGTAAAGAAATATATGTTTGTGCTTATATGCAAATGTTTAATGAGATATTGGAAATGTTCATATTTGCAGTCTCTAAATGGGTTGCTAACAGTTATATATATATATATTTTTTTTAACAAACTAAGGCATGTAATAGTTTCACATAGTTGCCCCTGTTTGATGAGCTGGCACTCATCGTTGCCACAAAATGCCTACTCCTGTTTACCTAGGTAGCATGTAACATTAATTAGGTCTTTCAAAACCTCACAGTTCTCTTTTACCTTGGCATGCTGATGTTCGATCTCCGTTCATTCAATGCCAGATCTACCCGTGAGCTACCAAATGTCTTAAGAGCTATCTGGCTTTGGGTGTGACGCACACGTTTCTCATGCTTGTTGAGTGCAATAGGCAAGTTGTTCAAGTCGCAGTAACCAGCTCTTGTCCAGATGCTGTCACTGGTGGAAAACATCAGGCAGGGGAAGCAGTAGAGTCGGCTGCTAGCAGCGCAGCCACAGAGGTAGTTTTTCCGTAGATACAACTTGAAATTAACATGTTATTTTCTGTCCCTTCCTTTGATGTGGATCCCTAAATTCAGGTGTTGGTCTCCATCCCTTATCACCACCTGTTTCGCTAGAAAATCCAACTTTGAAAACTGTTGTTTCAGATGCATTATGTTAGCCAGCAGTAAAACGATCATAACCTCCAAAAGGCGACAGATGAAGTGTGAAGTCCATAGTCAAGAGCGAGCTACTTTTTTCACACCAATACACATGCACATGTATTATTTGAGTGCAATGAAAATGGATGGGTCATATTGACATATGAAAGACAGCAAAGCTCTACCTTTCGGCGTCCGTTAGCTGGCAGTATAAGGCAGAAACACATTTGCACAAGTCATGTCAACACCTTGTATTGAGTTTGAAGTGCGTGAAAGGCACATGGCGAGGCTGCCTTTGCCCTTGCCTCCTTGCGCATTTTGTACCAGATCACCACATACTTGGGAAGTACTAGTTCAGAAATTGAGTTTGACATGACATCCAGAAATAACATAACAAAATGATTTTTAATTATAAAAAAATAAGCACTTTTTTCATTCATTTTCACAGGGTAGCACTGCTTATCCTGACCGCATGTCTCTTTTATGATCTACATCTTACATGTTTTTGTGATGGACTTCCATATTTTATGTGGCTTAGTGCAGCCGGTAGCTTCTACGACAAATTCAGAATGTAACAAGCTGTTTCTGCAATTTCAGGTAAACACTCAATAAAACAAGTCTCAAATATTAGGAATTGTCTACTTCAGCCGTTTCAAAAACACTGCTCTGCTATTGCCATTTATAGGACAGAACGGCTGTGTCGGGGAAACTCAGAGGGGGTGTGTGTCTCTATATTAACAACAAATTGTGCACAATTTCTAACATTAAGGTAGTCTCGAGTTAGTTGTGTTCTCCTGAGCGGCGCAGTGGTCTAAGGCACTGCATCTCAGTGCTAGAGGCATCACTATAGATCCTGGTTCAATTCCAGGCTGTATCACAACTGGCCGTGATTGGGAGTGCCATAAGGCGGCGCACAATTGGCCTAGTGTTAGGGTTTGGCTGCCATTGTAAATAAGAATTGTAAATAAGAATGTGTTATACCTGGTTTGCCTAGTTAAATGAAAATACTGCATGATAAGCTGTAGACCACAATATTTATCAAGAGTGAATAAATGTATAGTTTTCGTAGCTGTCTATTTACCATCACAAACCGAGGATGGCACCAAGAAGCTGTATTCAACAAGCTGTATAAGGCCATAAGCAAACAAGAAAATGCTCACCCAGAGGCAGTGTTCCTAGTGGCTGGTGACTAATGCAGGGAAACTGAAATCCATTTGACATAATTTGTACCAGCATGTCACCTGTGCAACTGGAGGTTGCACTTTACTCCACACACAAAGCTCACCCTCATCCTCCATTTGGATAAATCTGACCATAACTCTATCCTCCTGAGTCCTGCTTACAAGCAAAAACTCAAACAGGAAGCACCAGTGATACACTCAATACGGAAGTGGTCCGATAATGCAGATGCTAAGCTACAGGACTGTTTCGCTAGCACAGACTGGAATATGTTCCTGGATTCATCTGCATTGAGGAGTTTACCCTATCCCCTCCTCCAGACTCTCTGGAGACCTTCTCCCATTCCCCACCTCCCTCATCAACTCTTACTTGCCCACTGGCTGCGTTCAATCGGACTTCAAAATGGCCCAAGTCGCTCCCCTACTCAAGAAACCAACGCGACTCATCTGGCGTCAAAAACTATAGACTTGTATACCTTCTTTTTTTTTTTTCCAAAACACTTGAGAGTGCTGTCTCTGATCAACTCTCTCATTAGCTCTCAGAACGATCTTCTTGACCAGTCAGGCTTCAAGACGGGTCACTCAACCCAGACTGCTCTTCTCTGTGTCACGGAGGATCTTCTGGACCCCTAACCAGTCAGGCTTCAAGACGGGTCACTCAACCCAGACTGCACTTCTCTGTGTCACAGAGGATCTTCTGGACACCTAACCAGTCACTCAACCCAGATTGCTCTTCTCTGTGTCACGGAGGATCTTCTGGACCCCTAACCAGTCAGGCTTCAAGACGGGTCACTCAACCCAGATTGCTCTCCTCTGTGTCACGGATTCTCTCTGCCCTCCTCTGTAGATCTATCCACCGCCATGTATAGAGAGGGTTGTTTTTAGGATAAGGATGGAAATCTATACAATCTGCACTTACAAAAACAGTGACAATAGAAAATGTCAGTAGGTAGTTGAAATCAAAATGATATGTTTTATTTCATTTTTTCCTACTTTGTACAGTATTTCTCACTCACTAGACTACCAAGAAAAAAAGAGACACGAAAGAGCATGAAGTGGGTTTGAGCCCCCCCCACACACACACACACACACACACATTTCCCTGGGTTGCTGTACAGTTAAGCTGGGTAACAACTATTATGTGACATGCTGCACTTATTGGCGGGCAGAGACACCTGCATGTCAAGCGGAGGTGGCGTCCCGTCCCGAGGGAGACCCCCGGCACAGCACGTTAACCGTCCCTGCTTTATTAAGGACTGATTGCCAGACCCCCTGTAGCTCGAGGTAAACAGACAATTTTCCATCAGCAGGGAAACTGGCTTTATTAGCAAGAGTGAGAGAAGTGGGGGGGGGGGGGCTGAAGGGAAGAGAGGGAGAGAGAGAGGGGAGGAGATAGAACGTAGAGAATTCAAGTTCACACAGTGATGGTGAGGTTGTTCTATATCGTGGTAAATTAATGTATGCAGACCTGCAAGGTCTGATCAATTATAGCGATAGTAACGAGGTTGGGTGATTATCGCAAAATCATAAGGTCATGTTAATACGCAGGTGACCTTCCTGGAAATCTATGTATAGAGTAAATATATCTGAAATAAAATATAGTATTTGGTTGTAGTAAATATATAGTAAAACACACAACAAGGTACGGACAGTAAAAACAGAACACTAAAACATTCAGTATGAAAGGTACACAAGCATGATAGTGTAAGCAGGGTTTGATACATGATACTGTAAGCAGCCATTAGAAGCCTTGGGCAGGCCACCTAAGAGATTCCGGGCCGCATAACATGCTGACTAGGAAATAACAAATATGGAATCATGTAGTAAGCTAAAAAAGTGTTAAATCAAAATGTTATATTTCAGATTCTTCAAAGTAGCCACTCTTTGCCTTGATGGCAGCTTTGCACACTCTTGGCAATCTTTCAATTAGTTTCACCTGGAATGCTTTGAATGTCTTGAAGGAGTTCCCACATATGCTGAGCACTTGTTGGCTGCTTTTTCTTCACTCTGCGGTCCAACTCTTCCCAAACCATCTCAATTGGGTATAGGTCGGGTGATTGTGGAGCCCAGGTAATCTTATGCAGCACTCCATCACTGTAAGGTGTGCGTAACTGGTGGCAGGGAAGTCAGACGCAGGAGAGCAGAACTAGGAAATAGCCGGAGTAGTTTAATTTCAAATCCAACGGCATCAAGAAAATATCAACATGGGTACAAAACCTGACGCGCACCAGTCAACATGTTCACAAGCACTTACAACAAACAATACGACAAAAAGATATGGGGGGAACAGAGGGTTAAATACACAACACGTAATGAGGGAATGAAAACCAGGTGTGTGGAAAAATGGATCGGCGATGGCTAGAAGACCGGTGACGTCGACCGCCGAACACCGCCAGAACAAGGAGAGGAACCGACATAGGTAGAAGTCGTGACAATCACTCTCCTTCAAATAGCAATTACACAGCCTGGAGGTGTGTTGTATCATTGTCCTGTTGAAAATCAAATGCAAGTCGCACTAAGCGAAAACTAGATGGGATGGCATATCGCTGCAGAATGCCGTGGTAGCCATGCTGGTTAAATGTGCCTTGAATTCTAAATAAATCACCCACAGTGTCACCAGCAAAGCATCATCACACCTCCTCCTCCATGCATCACGTTGGGAACCACACATGCAGAGATCATCCGTTCACCTACTCCGCATCTCACAAGGACATGGCAGTTGGAACCAAAAACATCACATTTGGACTCGACAAAAGGACAGATTTCCACCGGTCTAATGTCCATAGCTCGTGTTCCCTGGCCCAAGCAAGTCTCTTCTTATTATTGATGTCCTTTAGTAGTGGTTTCTTTGCAGCAATTGAACCATGAAGGCCTGATTCACACAGTCTCCACTGAACAGTTGATGTTGAGATGTGTCTGATACTTAAACTCTGAAGCATTTATTTGGGCTACAATTTCTGAGGCTGGTTGCTCTCATGAACTTATTCTCTGCAGCAGAAGTAACTCTGAGTCTTCCATTCCTGTGGCGGTCCTCATGAGAGCCAGTTTCACCATAGCTCTTGATGGTTTTTGTGACTGCACTTGAAGAACCTTTCCAAATTCACTGACCTTGATGTCTTAAAGTAATGATGGACTGTTTGATTATTTGAGCTGTTCTTGCCATAATATGGACTTGGTCTTTTACCAAATGGGGCTATCTTCTGTATACCATCCCTACCAACTCACAACACAACTGATTGGCTCAGACGCGTTAAGAAGAAAATAAATACCACAAAAAAAGGCACACATGTTCATTGAAATGCATTCCAGGGGAATACCTCATGAAGCTGGTTGAGGGAATGCCGAGAGTTAGAAAAGCTGTCATCAAGGCAAAGGGTGGCTACTTTTAAGAATCTCAAATATAAAACGTTTGATATGTTTAACACCTTTTTGGTTACTACATGATTCCATATTTGTTATTTCATAGTTTTGAATGAGTAGGTTTGTCCAAACTTTTGCCTGGTACTTTATTTATTTATGTATATACACTACCATTCAAAAGTTTGGAGTCACTTAGAAATGTCCTTGATAGAAAATATTTTTTGTCCATTAAAATAACATCAAATTCATCAGAAATACAGTGTGGACATTGTTAATGTTTTAAATTACTATTGGAGCTGGAACCGGCTGAATTTTAAATATCTACATAGGCCCATTATCAGCAACCATCACTCATGTGTTCCAATGGCACATTGTGTTAGCTAATACAAGTTTATCATTTTAAAAGGATAATTAATCATTACAAAACCCTTTTGCAATTATGTTAGCACTGCTTTAAACTGTTGTTCTGATTAAAGAAGCAATAAAACTGGCCTTCTTTAGACTGGTTGAATATCTGGAACATCAGCAATTGTGGGATCAATTTCAGGCTCAAAATGGCCAGAAACAAAGTACTTTCTTCTGAAACTCGTCAGTCTATTCTTGTTCTGAGAAATGAAGGCTATTCCATGCGAGAAATTGCCAAGAATCTGAAGATTCTGAACTCCTTTCACAGAACAGCGCAAACTGGCTCTAACCACAATATAAAGAGTGGGAGGCCCCGGTGCTCAACTGAGAAAGAGGGCAAGTAAATTAGAGTGTCTAGTTTGAGAAACAGACGCCTCACAAGTCCTCATCTGGCAGTTTCATTAAATAGTACCCGTAAAACACCAGTCTCAACGTCAACAGTGAAGAGTTGAAAGGAAAAGGTCTGGATACATTCCGAAGGAGCATTCTCTCTCATATATATATATATATATATATATATATATATATATATATATATATATATATATATATATATATATATATATATATATATATATATATAAAAATAAACTCAGCAAAAAAAGAAATGTCCCTTTTTCAGGACCCTGTCTTTCAAATATAATTTGTTCAAATCCAAATAACTTCAAATATCTTAATTGTAAAGGGTTTAAACACAGTTTCCCATGCTTGTTCAATGAACCATAAACAATTAATGAACATGCACCTGTGGAACGGTCGTTAAGACACTAACAGCTTACAGACGGTAGGCAATTAAGGTCACAGTTATGAAAACGTAGGACACTAAAGAGGCCTTTCTACTGACTCTGAAAAACACCAAAAGAAAGATGCCCAGGGTCCCTGCACATCTTTGTGAACGTGCCTTAGGCATTCTACATGGAGACATGAGGACTGCAGATGTGGCCAGGGCAATAAATTGCCATGTCTGTACTGTGAGAAGCCTAAGACAGTGCTACAGGGAGACAGGACAGACAGCTGTGTCCTCGCAGTGGCAGACCACGTGTAACAACACCTGCACAGGATCGGTACATCCGAACATCACAACTGCGGGACAGGTACAGGATGGCAACTGCCCGAGTTACACCAGGAACACACCATCCCTCCATCAGTGCTCAGACTGTCTGCAATACCTGAGAGAGGCTGGACTGAGGGCTTGAACGCCTATTGTAAGGCAGGTCCTCACCAGACATCACCGGCAACAATGTTGCCTATTGGCACAAACCCACCGTCGCTGGACCAGACAGGACTGGCAAAAAGTGCTCTTCACTGACGAGTAACGGTTTTGTCTCACCAGGATTGATGGTTGGATTCGCGTTTATTGTTGAAGGACTGAGCGTTACACTGAGGCCTGTACTCTGGAGCGGGATCAATTTGGAGGTGGAGGGTCCGTCATGGTCTGGGGCGGTGTGTCACAGCATCATCGGACTGAGCTTGATGTCATTGCAGGCACTCTCAACGCTGTGTGTTACAGGGAAGACATCCTCCTCCCTCATGTGGTAACCTTCCTGCAGGCTCATCCTGACATGACCTTCCAGCATGACAATGCCACCAGCCATACTGTTCGTTCTGTGTGTGATTTCCTGCAAGACAAGAATGTCAGTGTTCTGCCATGGCCAGCGAAGAGCCTGAATCTCAATCCCATTGAGTGCGTCTGGGACCTGTTGGATCGGAGGGTGAGGGCTAGGGCCATTACCCCCAGAAATGTCCAGGAACTTGCAGATGTCTTGGTGGAAGAGTGGGGTAACATCTCACAGCAAGAACTGGCAAATCTGATGCAGTCCATAATGCAGCTGGTGGCCACACCAGATACTGACTCTTATTTTTTATTTTGACCCCCATTTGTTATGGGACACATTTTTCAATTTCTGTTAGTCACATGTCTGTGGAACTTGTTCAGTTTATAACTCAGTTGTTGAATCTTGTGTAAATATTTGTATTAACATAACATGTTAAGATTGCTGAAAATAAATTAAGTTGACAGTGAGAGAATGTTTCTATTTTTGCTGAGTAATATATAAACACACACACCTTTTTTATGAAAAATTAAATTTGACCTTGCTGCTATCAGCCCATAGAAACATAACAGCTTCTTAACACAGTAAAAAAAAAAAAAATTTTATCTAAAGGATGTTTGTTCTGACGTGTCTGTCCTATTTCTTAGAGACCTAATAGGCTGACCACACCACTCGTGTCACCGAATACATTTAGAAATCTATGTTATTCAATTGTTGCACCCACACTGCTCACGCACGTCTGCGCTACCAAGGGATAAAATATAACTCCTTTCTATTTGTGACGCAGATCGCACTACAAGTCCTGCCTCTCCCATCTTCTCATTGGTTTATAGAAGCAGGTACCTACGTGCCATCTCCTCATTGGTTATATCCACGTGGGTGATTGAAAGATGAACTGTGTTGCCGGTTGGTGTAGTAATACTATGAAAGTTTAGATGCCAATCACCTTATAAATTCAAATATGAAAAAGACTGGAAGGAGGAGAGATGACTAGTAACGATGCGGTTGACCGTTTTATGTGTGGATTAATTGTCGGAGTAGAGGACCTTGTGAATTTCAGGTAAAATAACAACTCAATGTTTATATCCCGGGACAAATTAGCTAGCAACAGCAAGCTAGCTAAATAGGAAAAATTAGCCGGCAAGTGCACGCTAACTAGCTAAATTGCCATGTGTTTAATGCTTTTTGACCTGCTCCCAAATAAATGTAATTGGTTCAGAGTTTGTTTTGATATTTTAACCTGCGTGTCATGATTGTGTTTGGTGTAGGGGGACAAAATACATTTATGCACAATGGCGCACGATGGGTCACGCGCGCAGACGGTTTTGGTTCCGTGTAAGAATGGGATTTCTCATGGTCTGGACAAACACTTCTCTAGCTTTGCCACCTTTCACCGTAGATGCGGAAGGGCGGAAGGGCGACATCGGTGGATGCAGTGAATTGAGACGCAACAAAAAAAAAACGGACAGATTTTTACGAGGATTTTTTTCAATGTTAATTAGATTTCCATGGAGGCACGGACCTCGACCCTAGAGGCTTAACTTGCTGGACTTTTGATACACCTGTGTAAGAAACATGCCTTAATTTGTATTTTTTTTAAGTGCATGAAACATTTTAACAAATAAATTTGTCAGTTAACTTGGTGTAGCATCAAGAAAGCTGATTATTGAATCTGTTTGACTTGGACTATAGAGCCCCCCAGTGGAGGTGTCGTAATACCCATAAAACCTAGAGGTTAAACAAGTCACCTTGTCCTAGAGAGGTTTACACTGTTCTCAAAATGTCACACCAGGGTAAGCCTAAACGAAACATAGCCCTTATATTAAGTATTTCTAAAAATCCCCTATGGGAAAAATAAATGGTACGAAAGGGATTCAAAACATTTCCCTGTTTGACCACTAGGTTTTATGGGTATTATGACTCATACTGTGGCACTCTATAAATATACAGCGATCTTTTGCAGCAAATGTTGTTGATGATTGACTTCCTTTTTTGTTTCGTTCTTCAATGTAATAACATGTTGTACTCACATTCTCATTGACACATACTTGGATTGTTTTGGAGAGTTTCACTTGAGTGTGCTCTTTCCTGTCTGAGTTCGTGAAGGACCTAAACACAGGAGAGGTGCCTGCAAACTTTCCTGTTGTTTTACTTGACCGTAGAGTTTGCTAGATGGCACACCTGACACGAATGTTCTCTCTCCACATCCATGCCCCAGATTGGGGGAATTCTGAATGTTTGAACAGTAATATTTGAAGTTGACATTTTCCCTTTAATCTAAACATTTGTCTTCTGATATGCTGGCCCAAATTCATTACAGTACCGTACCTGGTTTTGTGGTTGAGTGGGTGGAATTCCCCAAAATGTGACATCTTACTGACCCAGAGATCGGGTGTTCAATTCCCATTTACCACTTTTATTCTGTCTCGTCCTATTTTAAATGTGTCAAAGCACAGCAAAAATAAAAGTGGAATTCCTATTCAGACTTAAGATTTGAGTTGATTTAACGTGGAATTTAAAAAAAAAAATGTATTGAGTCCATGTTAAAGAAGAACTACACACTGATTCCACATGTGTTTCTTCCGGTGCCCAAACGAGAGTTGTCTTTGGGATATGGTTTAATGTGGGTGTTTCTTGGGTGTGTCTTTGCCATTCAATTATAACAAACAAACAAGGGCAGTATTGAGTAACTTGGCGACAGGGACGGCAGATGGCGGAAACTGAAATTTAGTTTGAAACTTCCCGTTGAATTGAGTGACGATAATAGTGCATAAAGTGGGAATGAGTGGGTTACGATGGCGAAGACAAAGGGAAACAAAAAACATAAAGCTATGTTGGAAAATAGGAAACACCTAGACTCGTTTTTGGTCGGAGTAAGGGTTTTGGATGAATGCTACTTGGGAAATAAGTTTCACGTCTCCAGTGAAATCTGGAATGCATTGAATTAAGTTTGGAGTCGGTGAGAGTCACAAAAAGTGGTCTTATTTAGATGTCTGTGTGTCTGCGGAGCAGAAGAAGCGTGTGTTAAGACTCAAAAAGACATCAGAGTGGAATGTTTTCTGCATGGATTTTCGTAGCAGGGTGCCTATCAAGGGGGTTATTTTATTCATATAAACGCAGAGGATATAACTGAAGACATCCATGGAGTGGTTGGTGCTCGTCGACTGACCTGTATGTGGACAGAGAAAAGAAGTTCACTTCATCCATGCTACTGTTCTTTGATGAAGAGTCTCTCCCTTCTCATATAAAGTTAGGATTCATGAGATACCCTGTAAGAGCTTTTGTGTGCAAGCCCCTGTGTCATGAATGTAAAAGATTTGGTAATGTGTCAAGTGGGTGCAGAAGGGAAGAATATTGTATGCCAGATAAAAGGAAATGCTGCAACTGTGGAGGTGAACATGCGCCTGAATTGTTGGAGTTTCCTGTTAGGGTGAAGGAGAATGAGGTGGTATGGAGTGCCCTGTTAGGGTGAAGGAGAATGAGGTGGCAAGGGTAAGGAGTGCCCTGTTAGGGTGAAGGAGAATGAGGTGGCAAGGGTAAGGAGTGTCTCCTATCTGGAGGAGGTGAGAAAATTGGAACGAACAAGTGGCGGGAATGATGCAATGCGACAAAGTAGAGTGCAGTAGAACCACCAAGACCCGTTTTTCATCAATCGAGGGATAGAGAAATGCTACATGTTAAAAAGGTGGACTTTTCTTTGATCCGCACCCAGGAGCGAGAGTCATGACAATAATATCAAAAGACAATGAAAAGTAATAGATGTGTCTTGTATCATTTTAAAGCTGAACATAAGGTCTCTCCCAGTTCACACATCTGTATCAACCTGTATTTTAGTCAGGGGACAAACCATCTCTCCTGTCCTCCAGCTGTATAAAAACAAGGTAGAGTTCATATACACATTGCTGATTACATTAAGACAGACAAGTGATAGTATTCTGAACTTTGACCATATCAAATGTGACCAAACTAAAGTGGGATTGGTGCCTGGCCAGAATCTGCCCCAGCCTTATGTTCCTGACATGCTGCTGAAGAACAAATCCACCAGGTTTGGTAAGTAGCCTGTGAAGGTAATAAAATATCTTCACTCAATAAATATATAGCGATAAAAATAACCTCTCTCTAGTTTGGAAGTAATTACACTATTAGAGTGACTAAGGACAGAATAGATTCAGGCCAGTGTACTATTGCCGTGTTCAAAACAACTGGGAACTGGGAAATCTCAGACTTCTGACTTCAGCACTTTGAAGTCATCTGGGAACCCAAGGGAAAAAACAAGCTCCAACTAGGAAAAAAAAAACATTTTTAATGGTCATCCAACTCAGGATTCCAAGTCGGAAACTCGGCTATCTTTCTAGAGCTCCGAATTTCCTACCTGAAGATCACATCATGATTTGACCTTGAGTTCCAAGTTGTCTTAGAAGCACTACCAAATCAAATCAAATTTTATTGGTCACATACACATGTTTAGCAGATGTTATTGCGGGTGTAGCGAAATGCTTGTAAAAAAAAAAAATACTGCAAAGTTACCTAAGAGCTAGATGCACGACAGCCCTCTCTGTCGGCGCCATTTTACTATTCATATGCTACCAACTGTGTAACGTTACATTGATGAATGCTTGCCGACACGAAAATGTAGCTTGTTAGCTCAAAAGATTGGTACTCAGGCTTGACAAATACCTTCCTTCATTTATTTTTGCCATAAAAAATACACAATATACTTTTATGATAACAGGCAAGTGTTTTTTGGCACTAGTAGCAGACAAAGCCCCCAAATGCTACCTAGCTAGTGCTAAATTACCTAGCCTTTGATTATGACTCCCAGTTCCATTAAGGTAAAGCCAGAATTCTGCTAGTACCTGTGGTGGTAAGGAGATTTTGTCAGCCGGTAATTGTCAAGAAAAGAACTGCCTGTCTCATGATAGTTGACTGTTAATTAACATAAACACATGTAGCATCTCCTGGCTTCCAGGAGCCTACAAGCCACTGATGCAGAACTTTGGAACATCTACATCTACAAGTCTAATAAACCCATTTAATATAGCCTACACCATCACAATAAATCCATTATTTATTTTAGACAGGTCTAAAGAAACATGACGAAAATGTCTATTTCAGAAGAAAATAATAGCTTACTCTGAGTTGTCCTTCTGTTAGGCCCTGATCTGGCTATGCCATGTGGCTGTGGGCTACACTAGCTAATTTCTCAGACAAGATTAGCTTATTTTATATTATTTTATAGTATGAAGAATTGAACATAGCTGACTAACATAGAAAATATATTATCTCCAAACAATTTCCTAGGGAGTTTTTAAAACGCGGTGTCACGTTCATTGTAAGAATGAGTGGACCAAAGCGTAGCGTGAGTAGAGTTCCACATATTTATTGAGGTGAAACTTCAAACAGCAAAGAATTATCGAACGTGCAGTTCGTAGCGTACATAGCACTAAACCAATACAATAGCCCACAACGCAGGTGGGAATAGGACCACTCTAAGTACCCCCTAGTCACGCCCTGACCTAAAACACCACAGAGAACCCCGAGGGCTCTCTATGGTCAGGGCGTGACAAGCGGCTATTCTGTGAACTAGAACTAGAAAAGCACAAGCATTTCGCTACACTCTGCTATATCTGCTAACCATGTGTATGTGACAAATAACATTTGTTGAGAAACAGGTCCTCCTTTATGCTTAATTTAGAGTTAATAATGCAACTTGATAGTATTCTATATAAAAAAAATTAGCAGGCAAGTCAATTAAGAACAAATTCTTATTTTCAATTATGGCCTAGGAACAGTGGGTTAACTGCCTGTTCAGGAGCAGAACGACAGACTTGTACCTTGTCAGCTCGGGGATATGAACTTGCAACCTTTCAGTTACTAGTCCAACGCTCTAACCACTCGGCTACCCTGCCGCCCCATATGTGTGGAATTAGTTTTGATTTAGAATGGACCATTACCATGCACCGGTGGTTCATTTTCATGCCAGCCAGGTAGGATATACTCCAGTTGTAAAGAGAAGCAATTTACTTAATATTAAATAAGTTGAGAAATAAATACAGTAGGCCTAGCCTATAGAACTCTAGAAAGCCAATGGGATCTTCCTCTTTTTAATAGAGGCCATCAAAACTCTGTTTTCTCGGGCCTCCCGAGTGGCGCAACGATATTAGGCACTGAATTACACTACTTGAGGCGTCACTCCAGCCTGGGTTTGATCCCAGGCTGTGTTACAGCCGGCTGGCCCCAAGGGGACCCATGAGGTGGCGCATAATTGGCCCAGGGTTTGCGGAGGGTTTGGCCGAACGGGATTCCCTTGTCCCATCCTGCTCTAGCAACTCCTGCAAGCTGTCTTCAGTTGGACAGTGTTTCCTCTGACACATTGGTGGGGCTGGTTTCCGGTTAAGTGAGTATGTCAATAAGCAGTGGGCTTGGCTCTTGACCTTAGCCTCTCCGAGTCTGTAGGTGTGTTGCAGCAATGAGACAAGACTGTAACTACCAATTGAGGGGGAAAAGCACAAAATAAACTCTGTTTTCTCATGCAATTCCATAGTCTATAGAAATGTTGCTCAACATGAGCTCATGGGCTCTTGTGAAGTGCTTGATTTGATTTTTAATAACATTTGCATTGTTTTCAGAGTGATTAGAGGAACAATAGAGTGCTGAGTACCAGGCACTTCGAATGTTTGGTAGGCTACTAATGACCATCAGCAGCATCAGAGTGCATTTTTGAGAAGCCTAGTTACCGTGACTAAACGGCCACGTGGAATTTGACTGCAATCATGACTCATGACTGCCAGTGTGTTGGTAATACAGTCACCGCAACAGCCCTAGACCCAAGTTATCGAGAGCAAGTGCTAACTCAAATAACATGCATGTTCTCATAAAAGTAGCTAGCTACCTAACTTACAAATCCAGGTTAGTTATCAATAGCTTTGTCCGAGTTGGAATGAATTGACCAGCTAGCAAATGTGAGCTAGCATTGGGATCTTCTTATCTAGCCACTTCTAATTGAAACGTTATCGATAGAAAGCTGGCATACGTTACATCCTATCAAACCTTATTGTCAGTTGCAACATTAGCTATGCAAATCTTCCTCTCTATGACATTCCATTACAACACATTAGGGAGAGGCTATGTATTTAGCTTGTAACATCACAGTGTCATAGCTAGCTAGAAACTCACCACACACCAGTCACAGCCATCGTTTTACATTTGTTGTACACTACGTAATCCATTCCTTGCCATCCTTGCGCAATATTGTTGAATGGATTCGAATTTAGCACCAACTTTATGGAAGCCCAACATGTCCACAACACATGGCAGCTTGGGGCCGCCCACACCTAGTCGTCTCTGGGCAATTTGACATCATTGGCCAAAGTGGACTTGTAAATACTCAATACCCAATACCCAACCCATCCAGTCGTGATGCACTAACTTCTAAATCTCATTGTGGACGAGACTGACATTACGACAACAAAAAAAATCCTATTTCCACTTTGTAGGAAATGTTCACCCTAAAATTCTCACTCCTATCGGTGCCACATATGTTGTTTATAACTAGAGAAGTTGCTTCTAGGAGGCAGTTCCCCTTTAAGTCTACTTATCTCAAGTCTGAATCGGGCCCCATGTGCTAAATGTAACACGGGTGGTTCAGTACATACATTTAGTCCTGAAAACTGTTTGTGTGGACTTAGGCAATCTCACAATGGGCCTTGCAACCATCGCCATAATTAGTGCCATTGTCTACCCTAGGAAAAGTATTCAATTCCCAGTGTCTTTTTTTTTACAACATCAATCAATATTTATACAATAAACCATTGGCATTTAAAAAGTATTTTGATTGTATGAGAGACACAGTCTGCCGAAACATAATTTTTGAGTTTTGAAGCTGCCTTTCACATGAAAGCACAACTATTTTTAAAACACCAATGTTCCGATTGAAGAACCACTTTGGGTGTTTCAGAGTACTTCCATTCTGTTTTTAAATTAATTTAGTGTATTTTAGCAGTGCAGGTGTCCAGTGTCCTGTCTTGAGACGCCACAACCTCTGCCCTACTAGGTCCTCAGTCTATAGCCCCTATAGCCCCTGTGGGTCCAGAGCATTTCAGCCTTCACTTCTCCTGCTAAGCTAGGTCCCCAGTTTCCTATCCCAGTAGGCCCGGAGTCTTCTGTCCTGATAGGCCTAATGTCTCCTAGCTCGCAGTCTGTAGTCCAGTCTGGCCCCAAGTCTCTAGCTCTGATCACTCAGTCAGTCTCTCCTGGACCTGGATCTCCTGCTCTCCCTTCTTTGGGTCTTTTTCTCACTCTCTTTCAGGTGTGCAGCTGTCTCTTGTCCTGAGATCTCTGCCTGTCACTGTTGTGGAGATCCAGCTGATCTCAACTCCACTCAGGGTCCTCTCCTGTTGCTGACATAGGGTTCAGCCGTCTGCTGTTTTGAGGTTTCAGCCCGTCACTGCTGTGGAAATCCAGCTGATCTCAACTCCTCTCAGGGTCCTCTCCTGTCGCTGACATAGGGTTCAGCCGTCTGCTGTTTTGAGGTTTCTGCCCGTCACTGCTGTGGAGATCCAGCTGAATTCAGCTACAGTTTCAGAACTGCGGGGGCCCAGTTGAGCCCTCCTGGTGAGGCCTGGCCTCCTGATCCTGGGCCTTCGTCTGTCCCTGCTGCGTCTCCTTCGCCCGTTGCTGCTCCATTGCTCCAGCAACCCAAGTATCTAGTCTCAGGGTCTTCTTTGAGCTCTGCTGTTGCAGCCCTGTGATCTCCAGTCCTGAGACCCTTGTGGCACTGCCACTATGGCACTGACATCTCCAGCCCCGGTTTTCTCAGCTGACACCATTCCGGAGGTTAAGATGACTCCTGCTTCTCCACTGGGGGTAGCACCTGCCCTCACCTGTTGCCTGTTTCTGGGCAGAGCGGGTGGCCGCCACCGGATCCACCTCTGCATACTGTTGGCTCCCGTCTTCCAGAACTGCTGCATAGACCGCAGCGGTCCCCGCCACGTCACTCACCCTGTTTGGTGACCTCAATCACCTTCCTGACAGGGTGGCCAGATGCACAAAGAACCAAACCCTGTTTGGCCAGATGCCTATGCTGTACATTTTTGACGGGGTAGCCATACACACAAGGGCTTTCCCTTGTCTGGCTCCTTCACAGCTCTGCCTCCCTGTCCTGGCGGATAAACACACACAAGTGGATTTATGTCCCCCGAGTGGTGCCGTGGTCTAAGACACTGCATATCAGTGCTAGAGGTGTCACTACAGACCCTAGTTCAAGCCTTGGCTGTAACACAACCAGCTGTGATTGGGAGTCCCATAGGGCGGCACACAATTTGCCCAGTGTCGTCCGGGTTGTAAAATAAGAATTTGTATTTAACTGACTTGCCCAATTAAATAAATGTTCAATTAAAAAATATGTCATCCCATTTAAGATAGAGATTTTTGTTTAGAGTTCACATTTACACAGTATATGCAGGGGTGGCTGTTAAAAAGGCCATCCCTTAGTTAGCATTTTCAGCACCTCAGAAATATTAGGTAGATGTACTTGCCCAATACACCTTATTTTCTTATTGGTGGTACCTACAAGTCACCCCACTCATATCAGACAGTTCACCATTCCCCGTGCACTTCACTGTCCCTCTCCTGCCTTCAGAATGTGATCACGGTCAGAAAGAAATGGACTTGTTGTACTGTTTATCTGTTTCTAACCTGTGTTTATTGCGTGCACCGAAGTGTAAGTACTGTTCGAACATGCAATTGGTTATTTAGTTGGGTATTGCTAAAGCGGTCAAGTTATTTACCATGTTTGAAAGGTATTTTATTGTCCATGTGTGTCATTCTATTTCTAATCTGATAGCCAAGCTGTTAGCCAACCATGCTAGTTCATGTGTGCTGTGTGCCAGTTCCACATGCCTAGTTTATGATATCTATTCTTCTGCTCATACTATCTGGTTAAGTTTATAGTCATATTTATGGACGACCTTTGGGTCGCCTCATGCTACCTTGTGCTGTTTGTAGCCGTATGTATTCAGTGGAGTAAAAATATTTGAAAGTACTACGTTGATTTTGGGGGTGTCTGTACCTTACTTTACTATTTGTATTTTGACAACTTTTACGTCACTACGTTCCTAAAGAAAAGTATGCACTTTTTACTCCATACATTTTTCCTGACACCCATAAGTACTCATTACATTTTTATGCTTAGCAGGACCGGAAAATGGTCCAATTCACACACTAATCAAGAGAACGCCTCTGATCTAGCGGACTCACGGTCTCACAAAACACAAATTCTTTGTTTGTCAATTACGTCTGAGTGTCAATGTGCCCCTGGCTATCTGTAAATTAAAAAGATTTGCTAAGTATAAGGTATTGGAAACAATTTACAGTTTTACTTTTACTACTTAACTATATTTTAGCAATGACACTTACTTTTGATAATTAAGTGTACTTAATATAAAATACTTTTAGACTTTTACTCAAGTAGTATTTTACTGTGTGACTTTCACTTTTACTTGAGTCGTTTTCTATTAAGGTATCTTTAATTTTACTCAAGCATGACAATTGGATACTTTTTCCACCACTGTACGTACGCTTGTAGCTTAATTGAAATCAGTTCTTATGGTTATTTCTTTCTAGTCTTTCCTATAGAACCACTTTAATCTTTAACTTTCACTGTGAGCTGTCATTACAAGGTGTGTGGTGTGGTTGATCCCCTTACTGTAATAAACCTGTTCTGAAGACATCTGGGCCTTGTATCACAGAGCCTTTGAAGCATTAGGGTAATCATTAGAACCATCTTATGATGCATCTTTAGAAGCCAAACTGTTTCCCAGAGCCTTCGTTTGTAACGTGGCTCTTAAAAGCATCTACAAGTCATCCAGACCACTTTTAGAGCAGCCAAAGTGCATCGATAGATGTTTTTTTGCCCTTCCGTGTCACTTTATTCACATCTCCGCTAAACATAAAATCAAGATGGTTAGGCTATGTATGTATCTCTCTGACTGTGACTGTCAATAATTTCAGAACAAAGTTGACTACAAATACAAACTTTCCAGAGTATTTGCAATTGTTACAACAAGTGAAAGGTAAAACGATGCATCAAATGGAAACTGAGATGACAGAATCAAAAGATAAATACGCTACAAGGGCCTATATGTTTAAATCATATTGAGTTTATTTTGCCACTAGGCTACAGTACTGTCTGTAACTCTCAACCATTTATAATACAAAAGAAAATAAAACAAATAATAGAAACAAACAAACCCTAGAAGAAGGCGGTTGCCTCAAAATATTTCATGATGAGTGCAATGATGGGCCCACATTTTTCTTTAGTGCGTTATTATTGGGGTAAGCATAATAAGCCACCTCAATATTTACTGACATACTGTAGGTGGTAATATCTCTCTAGGAGCTGATCCATTGTCAGTATTGTGGAATAATTATAATGTTAAGGTAAGATTTGAATGGAAAAAGCTGAACTGAGAGCAGCGCTGCTTTTCCTTCGATCCTATCAGTATTGACACATGGTCTAACGATGCACTTAGTGAATGTTCTCTCAACATGCTTGTTTTGGAAACACTTTTAGTCGATTTGTAAATAACGATGCATCTGGTAGCCTAAGATCATTGTAATGCTTAAATTACATCGGACTTGTTCTTGCCGGACAGACCTGTGGTGGCTGAACCGTAGATGCTCTACTAGTTCCCATGGTTCTCCCGGATCAGGCTTTAGTATTTTTCAGAACTATATATTTTTTTAATTATATAATCTTTAGGAACTAAAAAGCTACACACTCATGGAGAATATAACATTACAAAAACAATTAATTTAGCGGTATTGATTGTGTTATGTTTGAGCAAAGAAAATGCATAGAATTGTAGGAAACTGCAACATTTTATCTTGTGGTGGAAGGTGGCAGAGCTACAGTAGTGTTTGTCAGACCAGGAGACATCCTGAAATTGGGACCTCTCACGAAAACCTACAAACTAATACTATCCCACCATCGAAAGCAGAGACTTTCACAAACACGTACATGTCGTTTACAAGACTCGTCTGAAGGTGACCCGAACCAGTTTAAAAATGTAATGTAAGTATGTAAGTACTTTAGTGCCATCAAAAAAATGGTTAAATATGAGTTTTTATTAAATAACAACAAAAAAATGCTCAGGTTTTTTATATCTCTCAGATATAGGACAGATACTTCAAAACATTCAATTTTTTCAATATATTTTTCCTATCTGTTTTGCCATGTATGATATTCAATGTGTTTCTTATGGGCCAAATTCAATGTTCCACTGATCATTTTGTGAAGAAAAATGTATACCTAAAGAGATCCTACATTTTTTTTAGCAAATAGCTAAATGATCATTGGTATGACTATCTTAAAGCAATTTGATATGTTAGCTTAGTACACTGAAAAAATATATAAACACAACGTAAAGTGTCCCATGTTTCATGAGCTGAAATAAAATATCCCAGAAATATTCAAAATGCACACAAAAAGCTTATTTCTCTCAAAAAAAATGTATGCACACATTTGTTTACACCCCTGTTAGTGAGCATTTCTTTCTCTGCCAAGATAATCCATCTACCTGCCAAGTGTGGCATATCAAGAAGCTGATTAAACAGTGTGAACATTACACAAGTGCACCTTGTGCTGGGGACAATAAACAGCATGCATTTTTTTATGTTACCTTTATTTAAATACACAAGTCAGTTAAGAACAAATTGTTATTTTCAATGACAGCCTAAGAACAGTGGGTTAATTGCCTTGTTCAGGGGCAGAACGACAGATACCTTGTCAGCTCAGGGATTTGCAACCTTTCGGTTACTAGTCCAACACTCTAACCACTAGGCTACGCTGCCACCACAAATTGTCATGCTGACTACAGGAATGTCCACCAGAGCTGTTGCTAGAGAATTTAATGTTAATTTCTCTACCATAAGCCTCCTTCAACTTCATTTTAGAGAATTTGGCAGTACGTCTAACCGGCCTCACAACCGCAGACCATGTGTATGGTGTCGTGTGGGCGAGCCGTTTACTGATGTCAACGTTGTGAACAGAGTGACCCATGGTGGTGGTGGGGTTATGGTATGGGCAGGCATAAGCTACGGACAACAAACACTATTGCATTTTATCGATGGCAATTTGAATTCACTGAGATACCATGACCGTGGCCACGCCCTCTGCCACGACCACCACCTAAGCCCCTTTTTTTTTTTGTGTACCATCATAACAAAAGGCAATGCAGCACAGTTGGTTGTGATTTTAAGCATGCAGTAAAGAGAAGCAAACATTGAGACTTTCACTTCCGGTTTGAACAAGCTGTAAGAAAGCTATGAAAAAAAGCTAATGTCAAACTCGCCAGGTAGGCTATAGAGGCAAAGCTGATACCAAAGAGATGCTTTAATGTGAAATTGAAGTATATCTTCAACAGACATTCTGACAGGTGAAAAACATTATCTGTGAAGAAAACTGCAGCCTTCTTATCAAAACAGCAAGACTTTCGAAACAGGAAATCAATTATCCCTTGGCTACATGTAAACACAGAAATACACATCTGCTAGCTAACACAAGCTCATGACTCAACAAACAACGATACTGAGATTCACTCACAATCTCTCTCTCTCTTACAAGCACACGCAGACACACAAACTCACACACACATACTCTTTCACACAAAACACACACACACTCTCTTTCTCACATTAACTTACACACACACACACACACACACACACACACACACACACACACACACACACACACACACACACACACACACACACACACACACACACACACACACACACACACACACACACACATACACATACACACAGGAGCCTACCTTTCAATGAGAAAAAAGGACTTAATTGTTATTCAATATAAGGAGCTCGTCTTAGAGGGCAAACATACCTAGCCTTATGGTTTCCAAGGTCTCCATTTGTTTACTGTGTTACAAGGCCAGGTAAAAAATAATCAGGAGAGAGTGTATGCTGAGCTGTATGGGGTTCAAGATCATGGATGCATTGCAAATGGCACATTCCCTATATAGTGACATAAGTTGTACTCTATTTAGGCAATAGGGTTCCATTTGGGAAGCAGCCTATGACATGGATTATAACACTTCCCTCTGCAACTGGATCCTGGACTTCCTGACGGGCCGCCCCCAGGTGGTAAGGGTAGACAACAACACATCTGCCACCCTGATCCTCAACACTGAGGTCCCTCAGGGGTGCGTGCATAGTACCCACCTTTACTCCCTGTTCACCCATGACTGCGTTGCAAAGCACAACTCCAACACCATCATTAAGTTTGCTGACGACACAACAGCGGTCGGCCTGATCACTGACAACAATGAGACGGCCTATGGGGAGGAGGCCAGAGACCTGGCAGTGTGCTTCCAGGGCAACAACCTCTCCCTCAATATGAGCAAGACAAAGAAGCTGATCTTGGACTATAGGAAAAGGAGGGCCGAACAGGTAAGTAAGCATTTCACGGTAAGGTACCTGTTGTGTATGTGACAAATAAAATGAGGTGCTGCGGATTGTAAAACTGCAAGAATTTTTGTTGCGAAAAATAATATATATATCTGTTGCATTATTGATATAAATGATCATGGGATTGGGGTAGAGGAAGACAAAAACATGGGATATTTATATATGGGCCCCATTCTGCATGGAGAGCTCTCAGCTCTGTTTTGTAAATGGTGCCGACACTGACAAACATATCAATAAGGACGACATTGTCTGCAACCAACTAATTTAGGCCTATGAAAGGCTAGACACAAATTGTACAGTATGACATCATCTAATCTTGCGGAGGAAATTATTGTCCAAAAACAAAGTTTCAGGTGACATTGACCCAATGATAAAGAGTGAATATGTGCACAGCACACTCACCGGGGATATGTACGATGCTCTCCGCTGGTGCCGATAAGATAAGCTACAGAGGCACAGTCCTTTGACTCCCTTCACCTCCTCACGCAACTAGACGAAGGCCGCCTGCTGCTCCAAATCCACATGTTGGCAGACATCACAAAAAAGACACCACACAGCACTGTCCCAGAGGTTGCTTCACCTATCGTCCAACTTCACCCAGGTCTCTTCAGTGAAGTAGAAACCCTAATCAAATTGTGCCTCTGTCTTCCAATCTCTGTCGTGTCCGAGGACGTTCTCCACCCTTCACCGCCTTCTTCTTTCCTAAAACCATAATTGTCCTCCTCATGGTTCAGCTGTCAGAGATTTTAGTACTAAATGCATCAGAGCGTTGCATGCATAGGCCGATAGGCTGTATGATATGAATATAAATAATAAATAAAATAAAAATAAAAATATATATACGTATATATAGACATGCTATCACCCCTTGGCATTTGTCCTATTTTGTTCCATTACAACCTGTAATTTAAATTGATTTTTATTTGGATTTCATGTAATGGACAAACACAAAATAGTCCAAATTGGTGAAGTGAAAAAAATATATATATTTAAAAAATGTTTTAAGTAAATAAAAACCGGAAAAGTGGTGCGTGCATATGTATTCACCCCCTTTGCTATAAAGCCCCTAAATAAGATCTGGTACAACCAGTTACAGAAGTCACATTATTAGATTTAGAAAAGTCCACCTTTGTGCGATCTAAGTGTCACATGATCTGTCACTTGATCTCAGTATATATACATCTGTTCTGAAAGGCCCCAGAGTCTGCAACACCACTAAGAAAGCAGCACCATGAAGACCAAGGAGCTCTCCAAACAGGTCAGGGAAAATGTTGTACAGATCAAGGTTGGGTTAAAAAAAAATATCCAAAACTTTGAACATCGCACGGAGCACCATTAAATCCATTATTAAAATGTTTAATGAAAATGGCACCACAACAAACCTGCCAAGAGAGGGCCGCCCACCAAAACTCATGGACCAGGCAAGGAAGGTATTAATCATTAGAGGCAACAAAGAGACCAAATATAACCCTGAAAGAGCTGCAAAGCTCCACAGCGGAGATCGGACTATCTGTCCATAGGACCACTTCAAGCCGTACACTCCACAGAGCTGGGATTTACCATTGCTTAAAGAAAAAAAATAAGCAAACGTTTGGTGTTCGCCAAAAGGCATGTGGGAGACTCTACAAACATATGGAAGATGGTACTCTGGTCAGATGAGACTAAAATTTAGCTTTTTGTCCATCAAGGAAAACTCTATGTCTGGCGCAAACCAAGCACTTCTCATTACTCTGAGAACACCATCCTGCTGTGGGGATGTTTTTCATCGGCAGGGACTGGGAAACTGTTCAGAATTGAGGGAATGATTGTTCAATCTATATGCAGGGAAATTCTTGAGGGAAACCTGTCTCAGTCTTCCAGAGATTTGAGACTGGGATGGAGGTTCACCTTCCAGCAGGACAATGGCCCTAAGCATACTGTTAAAGCAACACTCAAGTGGTTTAAGGGGAAACATTTAAATGTCTTGGAATACCCTAATCAAAGCGCAGAACTCAACAAAAATTGCTGTACATCAGCGGAACCCATCCAACTTGAAAGAGCTGGAGCAGTTTTGCTTTGAAGAATGGGCAAAAATCCCATTGGCTAAAAAATATTGACTTTGGGGGGGGGGGGGGGGGTGAATAGTTATGCACTTTCAAGTTTTCAGTTTTTTTGTCTTATTTCTTGTTTGTTTCACAATAAATATAGTTTGCATCTTCAAAGTGGTAGGCGTGTTGTGTAAATCAAATGATACAACCCCCCAAAAAATATATTTTAATGCCAGGTTGTAAGGCAACAAAATAGGAAAAATGCCACGAGGGGTGAATACTTTCGCAAGCCACTGTATATAGCACCTTTTTTTATATGAAATCTACACTTATTTATCCTTTTCAGTTTAAGGAGTTTATAGGGGTACAGACGGAGGCTAATTTATAAATGTTCTGTTCTAATATTTTTTTATAAAGATAAGCATTATATTGTTAAATTATATGAGTAACTCATGTAGGCCTAAAACATTCTTCCTCGCCTCGAGTTCAACCGTTGGTGTCAGTTGGAGTACAGATTGCCTTCATGTCATAGGCCACCTGTCACGCCCTGACCGTAGATTGCTTTGTATGTTTCTAATTTTAGTTTGGTCAGGGTATGATATGGGTGGGTATTCTATGTTGTAAGTCTAGGTTTCCTTTTCTATGTGTTTGGCCGGGTATGGTTCTCAATCAGAGGCAGCTGTCTATCGTTGTCTCTGATTGAGAGCCATACTTAGGTAGCCTGTTTTCCCATTTTGAGTTGTGGGTGGTTATTTTCCGTTTCAGTGTTTTCACCATACGGGACTTTTTCGGTTTTCCTTGATTCTTTTGTTCGTTTGTATTCAGTGTTCAGTTTATTAAAGGCATCATGAACACGTACCACACTCCCTCTTCCACCAACGAAAATTGTTACACCACCAGTATAATATGCTAATATCCACACCACACCAAACCTTCAAAAGTAAGTCAAGATGTTAAATATAACAGGATCTGGCAGTCTAATTTAGGAGGCTGCTAGCACAAGAGAGTTACCAGAGATAAAAAATATGTTACAAAATTAAGGTTTCTTTATATGCGCAGTCCATGAAAATAGAGCAGGTGAATATTTACAAAAATGGCCCAGAATGGATCCAAAAAATAACATTGAGGTAATTAGTCCAGACAAATGGAGCAAAATGACAAACGTCAAAACAAAAAACAGCAAAAATAAGTAGCAACTAACTGGCTAAAAAATGCAAAACACATAAAGCCTATACCAGCTTATAAAATGTAACTTTGAATTCGTTAGAGAACTAAGTAACACTTGTTACCTCAAAGACAGCTCTACCGATTATATCACAGAACCAGATTGAAACAAAACACTTGAGAACTGGTTTAAACCTTCACAAACGTTTGAACAGGCTATATTTCAGCAATTACCAAGGCCAAACAAGCCTACTTATAATCTATCTTAAACTGAATACAGAGCACACAATAAAAAGATAGATCAAACTTAATTTAGCCAACAAGACAAATTATTGAAGTGACTTTGAACAGAGTATGGTAGTAGGTGCCAGGCGCACCGGCTTGTGTCAAGAACTGCAACACTGCTGTGTTTTTCACACCCAAAAGATTGTGCGTGCATCAAGAATGGTCTATCACCCAAAGGAAATCCAGTCAACTCGGCATAACTGTGGTCAACATGGAGTCAGCATTGGTGTGGAACGCTTTCGACACCTTGTAGATTACATGCCCTGACGAATTGAGGCTCTTCTGAGGGCAAAGGGGGAGGGGTGCAACTCGATATAGGGAAGGTGTTCCTAATGTTTGTTATACTCAAATGTTTAACTAACTCAAAATGAGTGCACATACAAACAGATTTGATTGTAAAGTTGTGCCATAAGCTGAAATATTGATATAATTACCAACACTATCCCTTAACGATAAATGTAAAAATATATATATACACACTTAAACCCTGTGAACTCAAAGACAATCTCCTGAACAATGTTCAATTATTCACAACCTAGGACAAACCCATATATGCATAAGCCATTACTCTCCCTGGGCCCTTAATGAGGGAACTGGGAGGAGGGCTGGTCTCAGGGCCGGATGCTAGTTACCGACCAGCATGGGTTCCATCTAATCCAGGCTCCTGATTAACTCATCATCTGTCTGTCCACTCAACCCTCAGACATGTGCTAACATGTCATAATCGTCATAATTTTCCTCATCGGACCCGGGGCCTTCAGGGCCGTAGGTCTGGCCTGGGCTTCTCCTCTCCACAGCAGCTCAGCAATTAGTGGCCGGTTCCCAAGAGGGTGTAATAGTACTGGTTAATATTGGGTAATTCCTCAGCCCCTTAGCTTTACACCACTATACCATCATACCTTGTATTAATCTACACTGATCTGTCACGCCCTGACCTTAGATAACCTTTTATTTCTCTATTTTGGTTAGCTCAGGGTGTGACTAGGGTGAGTAAGTCTAGTTTTTTATTTTCTATGTTGGCCTGGTATGGTTCCCAATCATAGGCAGCTGTCTATCGTTGTCTCTGTTTGGGTATCATATTTAGGCAGCCTTTCCCACCTGTTGTGTGTGGGATCTTGTTTTTGTATTGTAGCCTTGTTACAAGCTGCACGTTCGTTTTGTTACTCTTTATTTGTTTTGTTGCTGGTTCACATTAATAATCATGATGAACGCCTTCCATGCTGCACCTTGGTCCAATCCTTCCAACAACGATCGTTACATGAACAAAAATATAAACACCAAATGCAACAATTTCTAAGATTTACTGAGTTTCAGTTCATGTAAGGAAATAAATTCATTAGGCCCTAATCTATGGATTTCACATGACTGGCAACACATATATGCATCTCTTCGTCAAAGATACCAACAAAAAGAAAGTAGGGTCGTGGATCAGAAAACCAGTCAGTATCTGGTCTGATGAAACAAAAATAGAACTGTTTTGCCAGAATGACCATCGTTATGTTAGGCGGAAAAAGGGGGAGGCTTGCAAGCCGAAAAACACTATCCCAACCATGAAGCATGGGGGTGGCAGCATCATGTTGTGGGGGTGCTTTGCTACAGGAGGGACTGGTGCACTTCACAAAATAGATGACATAATGAGATAAGAAGATGATGTAGATATATTGAAGCAACATCTCAAGACATCAGTCAGGAAGTTAAAGCTTGTTCGTAAATGGGTCTTCCAAATGGACCGTAACCCCAAGCATACTTCCAAAGTTGTGGCAAATTGGCTTAAGGACAACCAAGTCAACGTATTGGAGTGGCCATCACAAAGCCCTGACCTCAATTCCATAGAAAATGTGTGGGCAGAGCTGAAAAAGCGTGTGCGAGCAAGGAGGCCTACAAACCTGACTCAGTTACACCAGCTCTGTCAGGAGGAATAGGCCAAAATGCACCCAACTTATTGTTGGAAGCTTGTGGAAGGCTGCCCAAAACATTTGACCCAAGTTAAGCAATTTAAAGGCAATGCTACCAAATACTAATTGAGTGTATGTAAACATCTGAACGTCTGATGAGTGTCATGCACAAGGTAGATATCCTTACTGACTTGCCAAAACTATAGTTTGTGAACAAGAAATGTGTGGTGTGGTTGAAAAATGAGTTTTAATGACTCCAACCTAAGTGTATGTAAACGTACGACTTCCACTGTATATATTTTACTTTATTATTTTCCCCTGACCCTACCATCCCTCCCCTAATGGGAGTAAACTAATGGACAACCACACTTAGGCTTCTACTTCCAGCTAATACATACTATACATTTGACAAACACAGTATATTTTACAATAATTATATTTTCTTTGTTTTTAGCCCATCCTTTAGCTCCACTCAACCCCTCCCATATATCTCTGAACACCATCCAGTCCCATCCTTTAGCTCCACTCAACCCCTCCCATATATCTCTGAACACCATCCAGTCCCATCCTTTAGCTCCACTCAACCCCTCCCATATATCTCTGAACACCATCCAGTCCCATCCTTTAGCTCCACTCAACCCCTCCCATATATCTCTGAACACCATCCAGTCCCATCCTTTAGCTCCACTCAACCCCTCCCATATATCTCTGAACACCATCCAGTCCCATCCTTTAGCTCCACTCAACCCCTCCCATATATCTCTGAACACCATCCATGTTTTTCAACTGTGCTGTGATGTTTCACAACAATTCTGAACCTTTCTGTTCTCATAGATTCTACTGAGTGAAAATTAAAGATGAACATTTTTGCTAAGAGTATTATTATACTATTGATCAATTGACTATGACTTTTTAAATCACCCAGCAGTGCTATTTGCAGAGTTAGTTCCAAGTAAATGTTGCAATTATTCAGACATTCCTGAACCTGCGACCAAAAACAAGCTACATATGGACAGTAGCAAAACAAATTATCTAATGATTGTCTGTTTGCAGCTAAATCTGCACAGCTTGGATGGTTATATCCCCCATACAGTGCCTTCGGAAAGTATTCAGACCCATTGACTTTTTCCACATACGTTACAGCCTTATTCTAAAATATTATTTTTTTTCCAAGAAATCTACACACAATACCCCATAATGACAAAGCGAAAACAGTTTTTTATTTTATTTTAGCAAATGTATAAACAATAAAAAACATAAATACCTTATTTATGTTAGTATCCAGACCCTTTGCTATGTGACTCGAAATTGAGATCAGGTGCATCCTGTTTCCATTGATCATCCTTGAGATGTTTCTATGAGTCCACTTGAGATGAGTCCACCTGTGGTAAATTAAATTGATTGGACATAATTTGTAAAGGCAAACACCTTTCTATATAAGGTCCCACAGTTGACAGACAGTGAGGTCGAAGGAGACAGGATGGTGTCGAGGCACAAATATTTCTGCAGCATTGAAGGTTTCCAAGAACACAGTGGCCTCCATCATTCTTAAAAGGAAGAAGTTGGGAACCACCAAGACTCTTTCTAAAGCTGGCCGCCCAGCCAAAGTGAGAAATCGGGGGAGAAAGGCCTTGGTCAGGGAGGTGACCAAGAACCCGATGGTCACTCTGACAGAGCTCTAGGGTTCGTCTGTGGAGATGGGAAAACCTTCCAGAAGAAGGAGGACAGAAGGACAACCATCTCTGCACCACTCCACCAATCAAGCCTTTATGGTATCGTGGACAGACATAAAAGGCACATGAGAGCCTGATTGGAATCTAAGACCATGAGGAACAAGATTCTCTCGTCTGATGTAACCAAGATTGAACTCTTTGGCCTGCATGCCAAGCGTCACATCTGGAGGAAACCTGTCACCATCCCTATGGTGAAGCATGGTGGTGGCAACATGCTGTGGGGATGTTTTTCAGTGATAGGGACTGGGAGGCTAGTCAGGATCGATGCAAAGATGAACGGAGCAAAGTACAGAGAGATCCTTGATGAAAACCTGCTCCAGACTGGGGCGAAGGTTCACTTTCCAACAGGACAACGACCCTAAGCACACAGCCAAGACAAAGCAGGAGTGGCTTTGGGATAAGCCTCTGAATGTCCTTAAGTGGCCGAGCCAGAGCCTGGACTTGAATCTAACATCTCTGGAGAGACCTGAATATAGCTGTGCAGCAACGCTCCTCATCCAACCTGACAGAGCTTGAGAGGATCTGCTTTGTCATTATGGTGCATTGTGTGTAGATGAATGAGGTAAAAAATGTATTACTTTTTAGAATAAGGCTGTAATGTAACAAAATGTGGAAAAACTCAAGGAGTCTGAATAATTATCGAAGGCACTGCATATATAACATTGTATTGGTTGCAATAATCTTGTTCAATCATTTAAATTGAAAAAACTATGTTTTGAATCCAGCGTTGTTTTGTGTAAATAAACCACATGCCATGGAATCGATACGTCAAAAATCTCTTTCCAACTATTTTGCAATCTATATGGAACAGCTGTCAATTTTTGGGACTTAAATGAAAGTATACTTTTTTATTTATTACATTTTTCTTTAGTCAATGTTGGTCTTTAATGCAGGCCCGATAGACAAGTTCCATACTTTCTGCCCGTTCGACTTGCCTCTTCCATTTTTGCGGTAATTAGTTTGTTGTAATTTAGAGTAGAGCAGACATTTCCATATATTTTTGTTAACTGGGTGAATTTTGGCCATTTCCATTTCACTATTTCCTACCGTCCGGGATCCAAGAATGAAAAGCCTGACGCACTCCCACAGCTGTACAGCCCTGCTAGAACATCCTCGGACCCCGAGACCTGGAGACAACTCTTCGCTGTCTCGTCTCCACTAATCCCACCACCTTGAGACAGCAACTCGTGTGGGTGGAATATGCTCGCAACACCCTTCCCTGTTCTGCTACGGGTATCTCGCCTTTTGAGTGTTCCCTAGGTTATCAGCCCCCGCTCTTCCCGTCGCTGTCGCCGTACCTGAAAGAGAGCCCGAGCCGCTCTTCTTAAGACCATCTCCAGGTACCGATGACAGGTGAACCGCCACGGGACCCATGCTCCTGTCCACTCAGGATCTGCCCCTCCGGGTGAAGTGGTCCTTTCCCCATCTCTAAAATCCTTAGCCCCTCTGCTGTCCGTCTTCTGTTGCCCCGTACCCTCCGTATACATCCCACTTTTCATGTGTCCAGAATTAAACCTATGTCACACAGGACCCATCCTTTAAAAATATCACACAGCGCCACCTACAGAACAGAAGCAGATTAACTGCCAAAAGCATTTTCAAACCGATACATCTCCTTTGCCTAGCGCTGATCAGCCTGTTGATTGTGGCCTGTGAAATGTTGTCCCACCCCTCTTCAATAGAAGCACGGTAGCTAGGAAAAACTCCCTTGAAAGGCAGGAAACTAGGAAGAAACCTAGAGAGGAACCAGGCTCTGAGGGGTAGCCAGTCCTCATCTGGCTGTGCCGGGTAGAGATGACATGGCTATTAAGGTGTTCAGACGTTCATCGATGACCAGCTGGGTCAAATAATAATCACAGTGGTTGTAGAGGGTGCAACAGGTCAGGAATAAATGTCAGTTGGCTTTCCATAGCCGAGTATTCAGAGGTCGAGACAGCAGGTGCGGTAGAGAGAGAAAAAGAGGGTCGAAAACAGCAGGTCCAGGACAAGGTAGCATGTCCGGTGATAAGGTCAGGGTTGTTGAAACTGAAGCGGCAGCACGACCAGGTGGACTGGGGACAGCCAGGAGTCATCAGGCCAGGTAGTCCTGGGGAATGGTCTTAGGGCTCAGGTCCTCCGGGGGGGGGGGGGGGGGGGGGGGAGCGTGAGAATGCCAGTGGCTATCGAAGGTGAGCATTTTCCCACTGAAGTCGGTTACGACGCCAAACTGCAATCAGGTCAAGACCCTGGTGAGGACAATGAGCATGCAGATGAGCTTACCTGACACGGTTTCTGACAGTTTGTGCAAAATTATTCGGTAGTGCAAACCCACAGTTTGATCAGCTATCTGGGGACGGCGTGGTTACACGTGGTCTGCCTTTGTGAGGCCGGTTGGACACACTGCCAAGTTCTCAAAAATTACATTAGACGGGGCTTATGATAGAGAAATAAACATTCAGTTCTCTGGCAATAGCTCTGGTGGACATTACTACAGTCAGCATACCAAATCCTCCCTCAAAAGTTGAATCATCTGCGGCATTATTTTGAGTGACATAACTGCACATTTTATTTAGAGTGAACGTTTATTTTCCCCAGCACAAGGTGCACCTGTGTAGTGATCATGCATTTTAATCATCTTCTTGATATGCCACACCTGTCAGGTGGATGTATTCTATTGGCAAAGGAGAAATACTTATTAACAGGTTGCAAACAAATTTGTGCACACAATTTGAGAGAAATAACCTTTTTGTGCATACAAAAAATGTAGGGGATCTTTTATCTTAGCTCATTAATCAGGGGACCAACTCTTTACATGTTGCGTTGAAATTATTTGATCAGTGTATTAAATATGTAATATTTGAAAAATAAGAGATTGAATGAGTGTGGGGAAGGGGGGGGGTCGGGATGGGGCTGGGGGGTCTGTGTGTGCGTGTTGTCATGGGAGAATGTTTGAGTGTGGGTGGGGGAGTCTGTGTGCATATGTGTGGAATTAGTATTAGTACATCTGTGCATGTGTGTGGAAAAGCGAAAACAAGTTTTTAGAAAAGTTTGCAAATGTATTAAAAATACAATACAGAAATACTTATTTACATAAGTATTCACACCCTTTGCTATGAGTGTCACGTTCTGACCTTTATTTCCTTTGTTTTGTATTTATTTAGTATGGTCAGGGCGTGAGTTGGGAGGGCAGTCTATGTTTGCTTTTCTATGTTTTGGGGTATTTCTATGTTTCGGCCTAGTATGGTTCTCAATCAGAGGCAGGTGTCATTAGTTGTCTCTGATTGAGAATCATACTTAGGTAGCCTGGGTTTCACTGTGTGTTTGTGGGTGATTGTTCCTGTCTCTGTGTTTTGCAACAGATAGGGTTGTTTTTGGTTTTCCACGTTTATTGTTTTGTAGTGTTCGTGTTTATCTTTTTGTTATTAAACATGAATCAAAGAAACCACGCTGCATTTTGGTCCGCCTCTACTTCACCACAGAAATACCGTTACAATGAGACTCGAAATTGAGCTCAGGTGCGTCCTGTTTCCATTGATCATCCTTGAGATGGTTCTAAAACTTGATCGGAGACCACCATGATTTGGAAAAGCACACAACTGTCTATATAAGGTCCCACAGTTGGCAGTGCATGTCAGAGCAAAAACCAAGACATGATATCAAATGAATTATCTGTGGAGCTCAGAGACAGGATTGTGTTGAGGCACAGACCTGGGAAGGGTACCCAAGAACACAGTGGCCACCATCATTCTTAAAAGTTTAGAACCACCAAGACTGTTCCTAGAGCTGGCCGCTCGGCAAAAGTGAGCAATTGGGGAGAAGGGCCTCGGTCAGGGATGTGACTGGGGACCCGATGCTCACTCTGACAGAGCTCCAGAGTTCCTCTGTGGAGATGGGAGAACCTTCCAGAAGGACAATCATATATGCAGCACTCCACCATTCAGGCCTTTATGGTAGAGTAGCCAGACAGATGCCACTCCTCAGTAAAAGGCACATTACAGCCCGCTTGGAGTTTGCCAAAAGGCACCTAAAGGACTCTCAGACCATGAGAAACAAGATTCTCTGGCCTGATGAAACCAAGATTGAACTCTTTGGCCTGAATGCCAAGTGTCACGTCTGGACAAACCTGGCACCCTCCCTACGGTGAAGCATGGTGGTGGCAGCATCATGCTGTGAATTTTTTTTTCAGCGGCAATGACTGGGATACTAGTCAGGATCAAGTAAAAGATTAATGGAGCAAAGAACAGAGAGATCCTGGTTGAAAACCTGCTCAGGACCTCAGACTGGGGCAAGGTTCACATTTCCAACCGGACAACGATCCTATGTACACTAGCCAGGACAACCAGGAGTGGCTTTTGGACAACTCTCTGAATGTACTTGAATGGCCGAGCCAGAGCCCGGACTTGAACCTGATCGAAGATCTCTGGCGAGACCTGCAAATATCTGTGCAGAGACGCTCCCCATCCAACTTGACAGAGCTTGAGAGGATCTGCATAGAAAAATGGGAGAAACTCCCCAAATACAGGTGTGCCAAGCTTATAGCGTCATACCCAAGAAGACTCTGGAATGTAATATCTGGCAAAGGTGCTTCAACAAAGTTCTGACTAAAGGGTCTGAATACTTATGTAAATGTGATATTTCAGAAAATAATAAAAAATAAAAATAAAAAACAAGGCAAGAGAGGAATGGCTGTGTGTGTGTGTGTTGGGTACAATATATCTACCTCAACCAGTTCATTTTACTGTACCAGTGTACTGAATATTGTACTATAATGTATGGTAATATATGTCATTTTACAAATGTAAGATAGCCTAGTGGTTAGGGAAGTGGGCTGGTAACCGAAAGGTTGCTAGATTGAATCCCAGAGCTGACAAGGTAAAAATGTGTCATTCTGCCCCTGAACCAGTCAGTTAACGCACTGTTCCCCGGTAGGCTGTCATTGTAGAAAATAGTGTGTTCTTACCTGACTAGTTAAATAAAGGTTCAATTAAAAATATGCAATAAAATGTCCTGACAGTTAATAAAGTAAGCTTCTTTATTATCTATCTTTTGACCTGAAAACATTGTATTAATAAAAGCCACTGTGTGCTTTCCTATAAATAAAATGTATGTTTTGCAGAACTCTACATTAAAAGCAGTTATGTCTTGTTATACAATTTCATGAAAGGGCCAGCAGATAAATGCATTGGTGAAGAGACACAAAAACCAATCAAACCAGAACAATATCCATTCCATCTCATCAGCATCACTTTGGGCATCTGCTGCCGAGCTCTATCTATCTACCACAGGTCTGGAGGACTGGACATTGACATGCATCAGGTGCCGATTGACTGCCAGTCGATGTGCTCACTGACCAGAAAGGTCTCGTGCTGTCAGGGGACCACCGCAAAAAAACTTAGCGCTCAAAGTCAATCAAATTAGCTCCTTCCAGCCCACTAACTCATGAACCGAGGAGCTGCAGCCAGAACTCCCATCCCAGGGAGCTGGTTATGTCTGTGGGGGGTGATCTAGGAGGGCACCCTATGGGGTAGGAAAAGGCAAGTAGAGACTATGCGTAGCATTGATGAACTCAGAGGAAATTAGCAGCCCTGTTGAATAGTCTTTGATTCAAGAAAAGCATCACTCTGGGAGTTTGTGAAGCGATGAAAAATAAAAAATATTTTAGTTTCATTTGGAAACAATTATGTTTTTTTGATTGAAATGTGTTTATCCAACTTGGGGTGCTGCTGTTTTCATGTGAAACGGGTACAGGCAGACGTTGGTCGTTCCCCCGTTGTGTTTCTGTAGTCTCAGCAGGTAAGTGAATTCCTCTGGGGAGGACCAGACAACGGAAATCATATTAAGATCAGAGTATTGACTTACTGCATATGAGTCTGCATCACGGGGATTGCTGCAGGGGTGTACCTTGTCCCGCTCCATTTGTCTTATTGTAAGAACCTGTAGAGGACAGATGCCTTGCTAATGTTTTTGATGTTTTCCAAATCTTTAAGATATCAGACAGGCAACACACATTGATGTCACATCAGATCTTGAACAAAATCTTCAAAGCGAAAGACAAAGCTTTCCTCCCATCTTCTATTTGAGAAGAGGATGGGTGCCAGAGGTTGTCTGTAAAAGATATAGTCAAATCAATAAACAGATTTTTCTTCAAGAAATAAGCAGACGACAGACGGTAGGAGGGTTTTTGAGGGGGGTGTGAGGGGGCAGGTGGTAGGGGGGCATATCTCCATTCCCTCTTGTGCCAAGTCGTATAAAATCTATTTGGATACGAGCGTTACATTTTGTTTCCCTGACTATTGTTGAAATGAAAGTGATGGACAACCGGAGGCAGAACACGATCTTCAGGCGAGTAAAAACGTGTCGGTATTGTTTTCTAAATGCAGACCTTAGCAACTTTCTCAAAGTTCCCCAAAAATCTCAGAGGCAGGAGATCAACAAAGCACAGCAGTGAAGGCTTGAATGCCAGGTAGCAGATACAGAGGGAGTTTCAACAAATGGTTTATGAGATTGTCGTTACATCTAATAGGTTGTTATTGACAAGCGGCAAATTTCTGTCTAAGCTGAATGAGGGTTTATTTCAGTCTTACCAAATGCCAATCAAGTACGATTTGAGTCCATATCTCTATTGTTCATCAGTCTATTATTTATAATGATATTTTAAAAAATGCAAAGTGGCATTTGGGAAATAGACGTACATGTTTTTGTAAAAATATATAACCACCCCAAAATAATTAATAACAATACCCATATATATATATATATATATATAAAAGACCTGCACTCATGGAATTGAATACACCAAAATGGCCACCACCACTAACATCCCTACACAGCACTGCAATCAGAGACCACAGTCACCTCACTTCTCCCTGAGCCAGAATGCTGCTGTATTTGAAGATCAAAGACACTGAAGTGAAACATCATGTTTACAGGTGCTGGGAAATTAAAAACTTGTGTGCATGTATACGGTGTGTCTGTCCTCGTGCTCCTAGACCTTAGTGCTGCTTTTGATACCATCGATCACCACATTCTTTTGGAGAGATTGGAAACCCAAATTGGTCTACACGGACAAGTTCTGGCCTGGTTTAGATCTTATCTGTCGGAAAGATATCAGTTTGTCTCTGTGAATGGTTTGTCCTCTGACAAATCAACTGTAAATTTCGGTGTTCCTCAAGGTTCCGTTTTAGGACCACTATTGTTTTCACTATATATTTTACCTCTTGGGGATGTTATTCGAAAACATAATGTTAACTTTCACTGCTATGCGGATGACACACAGCTGTACATTTCAATTAAACATGGTGAAGCCCCAAAATTGCCCTTGCTAGAAGAATGTGTTTCAGACATAAGGAAGTGGATGGCTGCAAACTTTCTACTTTTAAACTCGGACAAAACAGAGATGCTTGTTCTAGGTCCCAAGAAACAAAGAGATCTTCTGTTGAATCTGACAATTAATCTTAATGGTTGTACAGTCGTCTCAAATAAAACTGTGAAGGACCTCGGCGTTACTCTGGACCCTGATCTCTCTTTTGAAGAACATATCAAGACCATTTCAAGGACAGCTTTTTTCCATCTACGTAACATTGCAAAAATCAGAAACTTTCTGTCCAAAAATGATGCAGAAAAATTAATCCATGCTTTTGTCACTTCCAGGTTAGACTACTGCAATGCTCTACTTTCCGGCTACCCGGATAAAGCACTAAATAAACTTCAGTTAGTGCTAAATACGGCTGCTAGAATCCTGACTAGAACCAAAAAATTTGATCATATTACTCCAGTGCTAGCCTCTCTACACTGGCTTCCTGTCAAAGCAAGGGCTGATTTCAAGGTTTTACTGCTAACCTACAAAGCATTACATGGGCTTGCTCCTACCTATCTCTCTGATTTGGTCCTGCCGTATATACCTACACGTACGCTACGGTCACAAGACGCAGGCCTCCTAATTGTCCCTAGAATTTTTAAGCAAACAGCTGGAGGCAGGGCTTTCTCCTATAGAGCTCCATTTTTATGGAACGGTCTGCCTACCCATGTCAGAGACGCAAACTCGGTCTCAACCTTTAAGTCTCTACTGAAGACTCATCTCTTCAGTGGGTCATATGATTGAGTGTAGTCTGGCCCAGGAGTGGGAGGGTGAACGGAAAGGCTCTGGAGCAACGAACCGCCCTTGCTGTCTCTGCCTGGCCGGTTCCCCTCTTTCCACTGGGATTCTCTGCCTCTAACCCTATTACAGGGGCTGAGTCACTGGCTTTACTGGGGCTCTCTCATGCCGTCCCTGGAGGGGGTGCGTCACCTGAGTGGGTTGAGTCACTGATGTGGTCATCCTGTCTGGGTTGGCGCCCCCCCCCCCCCCCCCCCCTTGGGTTGTGCCGTGGCGGAGGTCTTTGTGGGCTATACTCAGCCTTGTCTCAGGATGGTAAGTTGGTGGTTGAAGATATCCCTCTAGTGGTGTGGGGGCTGTGCTTTGGCAAAGTGGGTGGGGTTATATCCTTCCTGTTTGGCCCTGTCCGGGGGTGTCCTCGGAGTGGGCCACAGTGTCTCCTGACCCCTCCTGTCTCAGCCTCCAGTATTTATGCTGCAGTAGTTTATGTGTCGGGGGGCTAGGGTCAGTTTGTTATATCTGGAGTACTTCTCCTGTCCTATTCGGTGTCCTGTGTGAATCTAAGTGTGCGTTCTCTAATTCTCTCCTTCTCTCTTTCTCTCTCTCGGAGGACCTGAGCCCTAGGACCATGCCCCAGGACTACCTGACATGATGACTCCTTGCTGTCCCCAGTCCACCTGGCTGTACTGCTGCTCCAGTTTCAACTGTTCTGCCTTATTATTATTCGACCATGCTGGTCATTTATGAACATTTGAACATCTTGGCCATGTTCTGTTATAATCTCCACCCGGCACAGCCAGAAGAGGACTGGCCATCCCACATATGCTCTCTCTAATTCTCTCTTTCTTTCTCTCTCTCGGAGGACCTGAGCCCTAGGACCATGCCCCAGGAATACCTGACATGATGACTCCTTGCTGTCCCCAGTCCACCTGACTGTGCTGCTGCTCCAGTTTCAACTATTCTGCCTTATTATTATTCGACCATGCTGGTCATCTATGAACATTTGAACATCTTGACCATGTTTTGTTATAATCTCCACCCGGCACAGCCAGAAGAGGACTGGCCACCCCACATAGCCTGGTTCCTCTCTAGGTTTCTTCCTAGGTTTTGGCCTTTCTAGGGAGTTTTTCCTAGCCGCCGTGCTTCTACACCTGCATTGCTTGCTGTTTGGGGTTTTAGGCTGGGTTTCTGTACAGCACTTTGAGATATCAGCTGATGTACGAAGGGCTATATAAATAAATTTGATTTGATTTGATTTGTCTGTGAGGGGGTGTTGTATTTGGTGTGTGTGGGCGTATCCTTTTGGGGAGATAAACCCCTGCCGTTTTGTATCTTAGCTATTGGCCTTCCCTATATGATAGTCAGGAACATCAAAATCGTTCCTGATGTGTTGATAGAAGAGCAGTACTCTTTGATGCCCCACCTGCTCATGTCCAGAAGGGGCACGGGTTCCTAACAGAAGCCATGTTTATACCTGGTTCTAACATGCAGCCTTTGTACTGATCTTGTTCACATTCTGATTATGGGCACATTTTTAGACGATTAAAAGACTAATTGTTATCTGATCTTATACCTGTAAACAGACAAGACTAGCTCAAGATTAGGAAAAGATCAGGACGAAGGACGCATGTTAAAGGCAGGTATAAACAGGGCTAAAGAGAGAGAGAATGACCCTGAAAAGACCTCATATTCAGAGCATATTTGCCATCATGGCAATGAAGCATAATTGGCTAGGTCTTGTGTTGGGAGTCATATCAGGCACCAGAGCGCAAACGAGCTAGTGGGATGAAAAACGCAGAGTTGTGCGAGCTGTATGTCAGAATTCTTCTTCTGACACTTTAGCTAGAGGACCTACTACAAAAAGCAAAAAGCCTACCTCAATTCACTTCGAGTGTGCCATTTAACTCTGTGTTTCTCTCCTTCCACGAGAGTAGCGGCAATGCCTTTCTGCTTTAAAGGGAGATTGTTTGAGTCCAATGGGAGGCGCCTGCGCCAGTTTCCTTGAAGGAGTAGGTGGGTTTTTTTCTTTCTGCTTTGGGCCAGGAGAAGTGACAGCCATTCCGGCTTATTCAGAGAAACCGATTCATCTGTGTGAGAAAGGTGGCCCCTGAGCCAAGATGAAAGGAGCTGTGTTACAGAGGAAGGCAGACTGCACATAGACTTTCATATAAACATTACACAAGTCATGAGAATGGTGGCCCCTGAGCCAGGATGAAAGGAGCTGTGTTACAGAGGAAGGCAGACTGCACATAGACTTTCATATAAACATTACACAAGTCATGAGAATGGTGGCCCCTGAGCCAGGATGAAAGGAGCTGTGTTACAGAGGAAGGCAGACAAGTCATGAAAAAGTGGAAGAAATGGAGAGAGAGAGAGAGAGAGAGAGAGAGAGAAATGGAGAGAGAGAGAGAGAGAGAGAGAGAGAGAGAGAGAGAGGACAAGCATGGGTGTATTTTACATAATTTGCCAGGGAATCCTTAATTCATGATAATAAATGAAATCAAATCAAATGTATATGTCAAATACACATGGATAGCAGATGTTAATGCGAGTGTAGCGAAATGCTTGTGCTTCTAGTTCCGACAATGCAGTAATAACCAACGAGTAATCTAACCTAACAATTCCAAAACTACTACCTTATACACACAAGTGTAAAGGGATAAAGAATATGTACATAAAGGTATATGAATGAGTGATGGTACAGAACGGCATAGGCAAAATGCAGTATATGGTATCGAGTACAGTCTATACATATGAGATGAGTAATGTAGGGTATGTAAACAAAGTGGCATAGTTTAAAGTGGCTAGTGATACATGTATTACATAAAGATGCAGTAGATGATATAGAGTACAGTATATACATATACATATGAGATGGATAATGTAGGGTATGTAAACATTATATTAAGTAGCATTGTTTAAAGTGGCTAGTGATATATTTTACATCAATTTCCATCAATTCCCATTATTAAAGTGTCTGGAGTTGAGTCAGTGTGTTGACAGCAGCCACTCAATGTTAGTGGTGGCTGTTTAACAGTCTAATGGCCTTGAGATAGAAGATGTTTTTCAGTCTCTCGGTCCCTGCTTTGATGCACCTGTACTGACCTCGCCTTCTGGATGATAGCGGGGTGAACAGGCAGTGGCTCGGGTGGTTGTTGTCCTTGATGATCTTTATGGCCTTCCTGTGACATTGGGTGGTGTAGGTGTCCTGGAAGGCAGGTAGTTTGCCCCCGGTGATGCGTTGTGCAGACCTCACTACCCTCTGGAGAGCCTTACGGTTGTGGGCGGAGCAGTTGCCGTACCAGGCGGTGATACAGCCCGACAGGATGCTCTCGATTGTGCATCTGTAGAAGTTTGTGAGTGCTTTTGGTGACAAGCCGAATTTCTTCAGCCTCCTGAGGTTGAAGAGGCGCTGCTGCGCTTTCTTCACGATGCTGTCTGTGTGGGTGGACCAATTCAGTTTGTCTGTGAGGAACTTAAAACTTACTACCCTCTCCACTACTGTCCCATCGATTTGGATAGGGGGGTGCTCCCTCTGCTGTTTCCTGAAGTCCACAATCATCTCCTTAGTTTTGTTGACGTTGAGTGTGAGGTTGTTTTCCTGACACCACACTCTGAGGGCCCTCACCTCCTCCCTGTTGGCCGTCTCGTCATTGTTGGTAATCAAGCCTACCACTGTAGTGTCGTTCACAAACTTGGTGATTGAGTTGGAGGCGTGCATGGCCATGCAGTTGTGGGTGAACAGGGAGTACAGGAGAAGGCTAAGAACGCACCCTTGTGGGGCCCCAGTGTTGAGGATCAGCGGGGTGGAGATGTTGTTACCTACCCTCACCACCTGGGAGCGGCTCGTCAGGAAGTCCAGTACCCAGTTGCACAGGGCGGGGTCGAGACCCAGGGTCTCGAGCTTGATGACGAGTTTGGAGGGTACTATGGTGTTAAATGCTGAGCTGTAGTCGATGAACAGCATTCTCACATAGGTATTCCTCTTGTCAAGATGGGTTAGGGCAGTGTGCAGTGTGGTTGCGATTGCATCGTCTGTGGACCTTTTGGGCGGTAAGCAAATTGGTGTGGGTCTAGGGTGTCAGGTAGGGTGGAGGTGATATGGTCCTTGACTAGTCTCTCAAAGCACTTCGTGATGACGGAAGTGAGTGCTACGGGGCGGTAGTCGTTTAGCTCAGTTACCTTAGTTTTCTTGGGAACAGGGACAATGGTGGCCCTCTTGAAGCATGTGGGAACAGCATACTGGGATAAGGATTGATTGAATATGTAATACACTTAATCAATTGGACAATAAATATTCAACTGTGGCTAAAAGCTGTATAATGTATGTCAACAACTAATTTATATAATTGCTGTCAACAACTATTATTACACGCTGAACATTACTGAGTACAATACAGGCATGCAATGAAGCCCCCAGCTTTTGGTCTTGTTCTTTTGACAGTGCTGAGTGTAGTTAGGCCATTCCAACTGTCCAACAATCAGTACGATGCACCAAACAGCGACAAGCAACTCCACTCCTGATGTTGACTTGAGAATGATTTGGAGGACGGCTTCTATTCCATAGGGTGCCTTCTATTCTGTTACACTGCTTAAAAATGGTCCTTGCTATGCGCGATTCTTGGGACGCCCTGCCCTATTGAAGTTGAAAGGTTTAATATTTAAGGTAAGGGTGAAGGTTATGTTAGGGTTTGGTAAGAGTTAAGGTTATGGTTATAGTTATGGGTAGGGGTTAAGGTTAGGGTTAGGGTAGAAATGTCTGAAGGTTTCCGAATAGCACTAACCATTTTGAAATCACACTGGCTATTCTGCACATGAGAAACAAAAATATGGAATATGTGATAATTAGTATATGATTTTTGAATTTAGAAAATGAGAGAATGGTATTTCCTAACACCTCAATTTTGTAAACTAGTCTATGCATTTTTGTGACAATTTATTCCACAATTTCATTCATTATTTTTTGTTTAATAAGTGAGAGAACCGTATTGATATATATCTTTGACAAAGATAGAAATTTGCCATTTCCTTAAGTGCATTTATAAAGCTACTTGGTACAGTTGAAGTCGGAAGTTTACATACACTTAGGTTGGAGTCAACCACTCCACAAATTTCTTGTTAACAAACTATAGTTTTGGCAAGTCGGTTACGACATCTACTTTGTGCAAGACACAAGTAATTTTTCCAACAATTATTTACAGACAGATTATATCACTTATAATTCACTGTATCACAATTCCAGTGGGTCAGAAATTTACATACACTAAATTCACAGTGACTTTGAACAGCTTGGAAATTTCCCGAAAATGATGTCATGCTTTAGAAGCTTCTGATAGGCTAATTTAGTCAATTGGAGGTGTACCTGTGGATGTATTTCAAGGCCTACCTTCAAACTCAGTGCCTCATTGCTTGACATCATGGGAAAATCAAAAGAAATCAGCCAAGACCTCAGAAAAAAAATTGTAGACCTCCACAAGTCTGGTTCATCCTTGGGAGCAATTTCCAAACACCTGAAGGTACCACGTTCACCTGTACAAACAATAGTACGCAAGTATATGGGACCACACAGCCATCATTCGCTCGGGAAGGAGACGCGTTCTGTCTCCTAGAGATGAACGTACGTTGGTGTGAAAAGTACAAATCAATCCCAGAACAACAGCAAAGGACCTTGTGAAGATGCTGGAGGAAACGGGTACAAAAGTATCTATATCCACAGTTCAACGAGTCCTGTATCGGCATAACCTGAAAAGGAAGAAGCCACTGCTCCAAAACTGGCATAAAAAAAGCCAGATATGGCTAAATATGATCCCCAATCAGAGACAACGATAAACAGCTGCCTCTGATTGGGAACCATACCAGGCCAACATATAAATATAATGACCTAGATGACCCTTTCTAGTCACACCCCGACCTAACCAACATTGAAAATGGTCAGGGCGTGACAAAAAATCAACAATTTTGCTCTTTATTTAGACATCTTACATATAAAACTTTATTTTTTAATCGAAAATTGTGAATAACTCACCCCAGGTTAATGAGAAGGGTGTGCTTGAAAGGATGCACATATCTCTGCAATGTTAGGTTGTATTGGAGAGAGTCTCAGTCTTAAATCATTTTCCACACACAGTCTGTGCTTGTATTTAGTTTTCATGCTAGTGAGGGCCGAGAATCCACTCTCACATAGGTACGTGGTTATAAAGGGCATCAGTGTCTTAACAGCCAAATTTGCCAAGGCAGGATAGTCTGAGGGCAGCCCAATCCAGAAATCTGGCAGTAGCTTTTGTAACCGTTTGTCACAATTTTATGAGGCTCTTGCTCAGATATCGATAAGTGGACTGGAGGCAGGGCAAGAAAGGGATAACAAATCCAGTTGTTTGTGTCATCCGTTTTGTGAAAGTACCTGCGTAATTGCACACCCAACTCACTCAGGTGCTTCGCTATATCACATTTGACATTGTCCGTAAGCTTGAGTTAATTTGCACACAAAAATTATACAATGATGGAAAGACCTGTGTGTTGTCATTGTTAATGCAGACAGAGAAGAGCTCCAAATTCTTAATCATAGCCTCAATTTTGTCCCGCACATTGAATATAGTTGCAGAGAGTCCCTGGAATCCTAGATTCAGATCATTCAGGTGATAAAAAACATCACCCAGATAGACCAGTCATGTGAGAGACTCATCATCATGCAAGCGGTCAACAAGTGAAAATGATGGTAAGTAAAGAAAACTTTAACCTGGTCTCTCAATAAAAAAATAAAAAATGTAAATACGTTGCCCCTTGATAACCAAAGCACATGTGTATGTTGTAAAAGCGTTACATGGTCGCTGCCCATATCATTGCATAGTGCAGAAAATACACAAGAGTTCAGGGGCCTTGCTTTAACAAAGTCGACCATTTTCACTGTATTATCCGAAATGTCTTTCAAGCTATCAGGCAATCCTTTGGCAGCAAGAGCCTCTCGTGGATGCTGCAGTGTACCCAAGTGGTGTTGGGAGCAACTGCTTGCACGTGTATTACCATTCCACTATGTCTCCCTGTCATGGCTTTTGCAGAAGAGGATGTCTTCCTTAATTGACCCACGATAAACGTAACGGACATATACCAGGAGCTGTGCCAGGCCACGTCTGTTGACTCATCCAGCTGAAACGCATACAATTCACTAGCTTGTATGCAAAGCAGTAATTGTTTCAAAACATCTCCTGCCATGTCACTGATGCGTCGTGAAAGAGTGTTGTTTTTTGGGATTTCCCCCAGCATTGTCCCAGCCATATCCGCGGCAGTTGCCTGTCCTAGCCACTCGATAGCTCACCATATAAGACGCTTCTAGCTCCTTCTTATTAATGGTATCTCTTGCTTTTATACGTATCTTACTACTTGAAAGTCGTAATAATTCTCACTCAAAAAACTCCCATTACTTATTTATCAAATTGGCATGTTTTGTTTCTAAATGTCTGCGCAAGAGTGAATGTTTCATCGAGTTGTGACACATTACTTTTGCACATATAACACACTGTGGCTGAGGAAAGGCACTACTCCCAATATAAGTGAACCCCAAATCAATGTAGTTCTCATCATATTTGTGCGTCTTCGATGGCCCAACGTCCCTGTCTGTTGTTCGGTGCTTTCCCGGGTAAGGGGGCAGTAGCTCTTCGGCTGCATCAGATTCACAACTGTCAGTGTCCATGCCAGCTGGGCTAACAACAAATGTAGAATTACTGATGCTAGCATTGGATGTGCTCGTGGAAGCAGAACAACTGGTGTCGTCGATAGGTGCAGGTGTAGTACTGCTGGTAATAGCACTACTACCAGTAGAGCTTGTATGTGTCTCTATGGACGCAGGCCTTACTTTTTTAAACATTTTATCAATTTTCAAGCAAATGGAATGAGCAGCAGCTACGTTTGGCTACATATAGACCGTTAGTGGAATTCCCGCAAGAGAGTAACGGTTAATGTGATTCGATGTTAATTATTTGACTAGTCTGTACCTGTATTTAACATTGTGTTGTTACCAGGCTGCTATATGAATAGGTCTCTCGGACAATTTTTCTTGGGTCACTATAACTATATCTATTTTGCCAATTGGATTGATCCCCTCTACCACACGGAACCCCACTAATCTACTAACGGAAACGCACAAAGTGGCTAAAAACAGAACACCGTCCTACGCTAGCTTGCTACCGATGGTCCGGCTAGCAATCTGAATCGCCGTTACCCCAACCAACCTCACTACTCACTGGACCCTTATGACCACTCGACTAAGCATGCCTCTCCTAATGTCAATATGCCTTGTCCATTGCTGTTCTGGTTAGTGTTTATTGGCTTATTTCACAGTAGAGCCTCTAGCCCTGCTCATTATGCCTTATCCAAACTTTTCAGTTCCAACACCCACACATGCGATGACATCACTAGGTTTCAATGATGTTTCGAGAGACAATATCTCTCTCATCATCACTCAATACCTAGGTTTACCTCCACTGTATTCACATCCTACCATACCTTTGTCTGTACATTATACCTTGAAGCTATTTTATCGCCCCCAGAAACCTCCTTTTACTCTCTGTTCCGGACGTTCTAAATGACCAATTCTCATAGCTTTTAGCCGTACCCTTATCCTACTCCTCCTCTGTTCCTCTGGTGATATAGAGGTGAATCCAGGCCCTGCAGTGCCTAGCTCCACTCCTATTCCCGAGGCGCTCTCTTTTGATGACTTCTGTAACCGTAATAGCCTTGGTTTCATGCATGTTAACATTAGAAGCCTCCTCCCTAAGCTTGTTTTATTCACTGCTTTAGCACACTGCCAACCCGGATGTTCTAGCCGTGTCTGAATCCTGGCTTAGGAAGACCACCAAAAATTCTGAAATCTCCATTCCTAACTACAACATTTTCAGAGAAGATAGAACGGCCAAAGGGGGCGGTGTTGCAATCTACTGCAGAGATAGCCTGCAGAGTTCTGTCCTACTATCCAGCTCTGTACCCAAACAATTTACTTTTAAAAATCCACCTCTCTAAAAACAAGTCTCTTACTGTTGCCACCTGCTATAGACCACCCTCTGCCTCCAGCTGTGCTCTGGACACCATATGTGAACTGATTGCCCCCCATCTATCTTCAGAGCTCGTGCTGCTAGAAGACCTCAATTGGAACATGCTATAGACCCCAGCCATCCTACAATCTAAGCTTGATGCCCTCAATCTCACACAAAATATCAATGAACCTACCAGGTACCACCCCAAAGCCGTAAACACGGGCACATTTGGCATGAGATAGATATCATCCTAACCAACTTGCCCTCTAAATACACCTCTGCTGTTTTCAACCAAGATCTCAGCGATCCCTGCCTCATTGCCTGCATCCGTAATGGGTCTGCAGTCAAACGACCTCCACTCATCACTGTCAAAAGCTCCCTGAAACACTTCAGTGAGCAGGCCTTTCTAATCGACCTGGCCGGGGTATCCTGGAAGGACATTGACCTCATCCCGTCAGTAGAGGATGCCTGGTTATTTTTTTAAATGCCATCTTAAATAAGCATGCTCCATTCAAGAAATTTTGAACCAGGAACAGGTATAGCCCCTGGTTCTCTCCAGACCTGACTAGCCTTAACCAACACAAAAACATCCTATGGTGTTCTGCATTAGTGTCACGTTCTGACCTTTGCTCCTTTGTTTTGTCTTTTGTTTTAGTATGGTAGGGCGTGAGTTGGGTGGGTTGTCTATGTTAGTTTGTCTATGATTTTCTATTTCTGGGTTTGGCCTGGTATGGTTCTCAATCAGAGGCAGCTGTCAATCGTTGTCCCTGATTGAGAACCATATTTAGGTAGCCTGTTTTCCATTGTGTTTTGTGGGTGGTTGTTTCCTGTTTAGTGTTTTTGTTTCACCTTTCAGGACTGTTAGTTTGTCGTGTTTGTTGTTTTGTCTAGTGTTGCATTTTTCATTAAATAATATGAACACTTACCACGCTGCACCTTGGTCCTCCTCTCCTTCCCCAGACGATACGCATTACAATTAGCATCAAACAGCCCCCGTGATATGCAACTTTTCAGGGAAGCTAGAAACCAATACACACAGGCAGTTAGAAAAGCCTAGGCTAGCTTTTTCTAGCAGAAATTTGCTTCCTGCAACACAAATTCAAAAAAGTTCTGGGACACTGTAAAGTCCTTGGATAATAAGAACACCTCCTCCTGGCTGCCCACTGCACTGAGGATAGGAAACACTGTCACTACCGATAAATCCACTATAATTGAGAATTTCAATAAGAATTTTTCTACGGCTGGCCATGCTTTCCACCTGGCTACCCCTACCCCGGTCAACAGCACTGCAACCCCCACAGCAACTCTCCCAAGCCTTCCCCATTTCTCCTTCTTCCAAATCCAGTCAGCTGATGTTCTGAAAAAGCTGCAAAATCTGGACCTTTACAAATCAGCTGAGCTAGACAATCTGGACCCTTTCTTTCTAAAATCATCTGCCAAAATTGTTGCAACCTCTATTACTGGCCTGTTCAACCTCTCTTTCGTGTCGTCTGAGATTCCCAAAGATTGGAAAGCAGCTGCGGTCATCCCCCTCTTCAAAGGGGGGGACACTCTTGACCCAAACTGCTACAGACCTATATCTATCCTACCCTGCCTTTCTAAGGTCTTCGAAAGCCAAGTCAACAAACAGATTACCGACAATTTCGAATCCCACCATACCTTCTCCGCTATGCAATCTCGTTTCAGAGCTGGTCATGGGTGCACCTCATCTACACTCAAGGTCCTAAACGATATCTTAACCGCCATCGATAAGAAACAATACTGTGCAGCCGTATTCATTGACCTGGCCAAGGCTTTTGAGTCTGTCAATCACCACATCCTCATCGGCAGACCTTGGTTTCTCAAATGATTGCCTCGCCTGGTTCACCAACTATTTCTCTGATGGAGTTCAGTGTGTCAAATCGGAGGGCCTGTTGTCCGGGCCTCTGGAAGTCTCTATCGGGGTGCCACAGTCTTCAATTCTTGGACCGACTCTTTTCTCTGTATACATCAATGATGTCGCTTTTGCTGCTGGTGAGTCTCTGATCCACCTCTACGCAGATGACACCATTATGTATACTTCTAGCCCTTCTTTGGAATCTGTGTGAACAACCCTCCAGATGAGCTTCAATGCCATACAACTCTCCTTCTGTGGCATCCAATTGCTCTTAAATACAATTAAAACTAAATGCATGCTCTTCAACCGATCGCTGCCTGCACCTGCCCGCCCGTCCAACATCACTACTCTGGACGGTTCTGTCTTAGAATATGTGGACAACTACAAGGTGTCTGGTTAGACTGTAAACTCTCCTTCCAAACTCACATCAAACATCTCCAATCCAAAGTAAAATCTGGAATTGGCTTCCTATTTCGCAACAAAGCCTCCTTCACTCATGCTGCCAAACATACTCTTGTAAAACTGACCATCCTACCGATCCTCGACTTCGGCGACATCATTTACAAAATAGCCTCCAATACCCTACTCAATAAATTGGATGCAGTCTATCACAGTGCCATCCGTTTTGTCACCAAAGCCCCATATACTACCCACCACTACGACCTGTACACTCTCGTTGGCTGGTCCTCGCTTCATACTCGTCGCCGGACCCACTGGCGCCAGGTCATCTACAAGTCCTTCTAGGAAAAGTCCCCCTTATCTCAGCTCGCTGGTCACCATAGCAGCACCCACCAGTAGCACGCGCTCCAGCAGGTATATCTCTCTGGTCACCACCAAAACCAATTCTTACTTTGGCCGCCTCGCCTTCCAGTTCTCTGCTGCCAATGACTGGAACGGACTGCAAAACTCTCTGAAACTTCCCTTATCTCACCTCATTTGCTCACATTGTATATAGACTCATTTTTCTACTGTATTATTGACTGTACAGTGCCTTGCGAAAGTATTCGGCCCCCTTGAACTTTGCGACCTTTTGCCACATTTCAGGCTTCAAACATAAAGATATAAAACTGTATTTTTTTGTGAAAAATCAACAACAAGTGGGACACAATCATGAAGTGGAACGACATTTATTGGATATTTCAAACTTTTTTAACAAATCAAAAACTGAAAAATTGGGCGTGCAAAATTATTCAGCCCCTTTACTTTCAGTGCAGCAAACTCTCTCCAGAAGTTCAGTGAGGATCTCTGAATGATCCAATGTTGACCTAAATGACTAATGATGATAAATACAATCCACCTGTGTGTAATCAAGTCTCCGTATAAATGCACCTGCACTGTGATAGTCTCAGAGGTCCGTCAAAAGCGCAGAGAGCATCATGAAGAACAAGGAACACACCAGGCAGGTCCGAGATACTGTTGTGAAGAAGTTTAAAGCCGGATTTGGATACAAAAAGATTTCCCAAGCTTTAAACATCCCAAGGAGCACTGTGCAAGCGATAACATTGAAATGGAAGGAGTATCAGACCACTGCAAATCTACCAAGACCTGGCCGTCCCTCTAAACTTTCAGCTCATACAAGGAGAAGACTGATCAGAGATGCAGCCAAGAGGCCCATTATCACTCTGGATGAACCGCAGAGATCTACAGCTGAGGTGGGAGACTCTGTCCATAGGACAACAATCAGTCGTATATTGCACAAATCTGGCCTTTATGGAAGAGTGGCAAGAAGAAAGCCATTTCTTAAAGATATCCATAAAAAGTGTTGTTTAAAGTTTGCCACAAGCCACCTGGGAGACACACCAAACATGTGGAAGAAGGTGCTCTGGTCAGATGAAACCAAAATTGAACTTTTTGGCAACAATGCAAAACGTTATGTTTGGCGTAAAAGCAACACAGCTGAACACACCATCCCCACTGTCAAACATGGTGGTGGCAGCATCATGGTTTGGGCCTGCTTTTCTTCAGCAGGGACAGGGAAGATGGTTAAAATTGATGGGAAGATGGATGGAGCCAAATACAGGACCATTCGGGAAGTAAACCTGATGGAGTCTGCAAAAGACCTGAGACTGGGACGGAGATTTGTCTTCCAACAAGACAATGATCCAAAACATAAAGCAAAATCTACAATGGAATGGTTCAAAAATAAACATATCCAGGTGTTAGAATGGCCAAGTCAAAGTCCAGACCTGAATCCAATCGAGAATCTGTGGAAAGAACTGAAAACTGCTGTTCACAAATGCTCTCCATCCAACCTCACTGAGCTCGAGCTGTTTTGCAAGGAGGAATGGGAAAACATTTCAGTCTCTCGATGTGCAAAACTGATAGAGACATACCCCAAGCGACTTACAGCTGTAATCGCAGCAAAAGGTGGCGCTACAAAGTATTAACTTAAGGGGGCTGAATAATTTTGCACGCCCAATTTTTCAGTTTTTGATTTGTTAAAAAAGTTTGAAATATCCACTAAATGTCGTTCCACTTCATGATTGTGTCCCACTTGTTGTTGATTCTTCACAAAAAAATACAGTTTTATATCTTTATGTTTGAAGCCTGAAATGTGGCAAAAGGTCGCAAAGTTCAAGGGGGCCGAATACTTTCGCAAGGCACTGTATGTTTGCTTTACTCCATGTATAACTCTGTGTTGTTGTTCATGTCGAACTGCTTTGCTTTATCTTGGCCAGGTCGCAAATGTAAATGAGAACTTGTTCTCAACTTGCCTACCTGGTTAAATAAAGGTGAAATATATCAAATAAATAACTATTTCGCTGAGCACTAGATGATTTAATTTTATTTTTGGCAGTGAAACGAGGCTACTCAGGCGAGAGGAAAACCTCACCAAAATGTATAGCCCCATGGGAAAATATATATGGACTGTGTGTATATATATATATATATATATATATATATATATATATAACTTTTTTTATCACATTTTTATTTGGCGTACCCCTGACGGCATTGCGCGTACCCCAGTTTGGGAATACCTGGTCCGGGGAAAGGAAAGTGGCCCTAGTGAGCCCATAGGTTAATCAGCAAGCAGGTGACATACCTGCCGTTGAGATAGGAAGCAATGTGAATATATTATGCTTACTGAATATAAATACAAGTGACATCCATTCAGACCTGCCTTATTGATTGAACTTTTGTGAACTACATTACTTCAGTATAACGTTTTGCTACAGGTTTCCTCCTGGTTCTATTTAAAGTCATGCTCTCAAATTGTTTAGAGAACATTATTAAGCAACAATGTTCTTCTATAGGAATATCAGTAGGCCTACGTCAGCATAACATTTCATACAGTTTCCCTCATTGTCCTTTTTAAAGTCATGTTCTCAAACTGTTCAGAGAACATTAAGAAACAATGTTCTGTGGGAATTTCCAAACTTCCACAAAACATTCCACAAAAGTTCTGAAGTGGTTCTATTTAAAATGGTCTGAATTTAGCAATGTTCTCAGAATGTTCAGAGAATGTATGGTTCTCTTTTAAGGTAATTGTTGGCAATATTCTGGGAATGTAAATAAAAAAGGCATTCCAGACATTAACATAAAATCACAAGAAGACTTTTGTAACGCTCAGAAAACGTTCTAAGAATGTTATTTAAAAACCTATACATTTCCTTCTCAGCGTCAACAAAACTATATTTTCAGGTGTGCTGGCCACGCCCACTAAATGGCCACACCTGGTCTTATTGAGTGCAAGTTTCCTTGGAAAAGGGGTCTGTTTCAATAGATTAAAATTAACAGCTTTGTATGCATAAAAAAATGTTGCAGTGGACTAATTCCAGGGATAGAGAACAGAAAATCATAGGTTTGAATCTCACTTATGCCATGTCACAATAACAATAACAAATGTTTTCATTATTAATGCCTAAACATATTCATTTACTTGTGTCCTGCTATATTTGTGCTTGGAGTTCAAAAAAGTTTACTCAAAATAACATGGCAATGCTATTAAAAGTCGTATTGAAACATTCAGTGAATGTTTTTAGGAAGTTATTTATAAACCTCCAAATAACCTTTACATTGAATTCAGAGAATGTTGAGAAAACTTTCAATAATAACCATAACAAAACTTTCACAAAATTTAGAGAATGTTCTCAGAATGTTATTTAATTACCTTCAAATAACCTATAAATTCTGTTCTCAGAGCGTTAATGAAACCTCCCAGGAAACTTTCAGGGAACCAAAGTAAAACGTTCTCAAAAACCTCCTTGCAACATTAATGTTCCCGGAACAGGCAAAATTGTCACTTATGTTCTCAGAATGTTAAAAAAAAAAAAAACTACCGGTCAGGTAACTTATCCTTCCCACAGCCAATGTGAAACCAAAAACATACATTCCCACAACTTCCAAGGAACCAAATGTGCTAGCTGGGTACGGTTTGATCTTTTTATTTTTCTAAAGGCTAAACTAGTTGGCTAAACTAGTTGCCAATCAAATGTAGGATAAGAACTGAGGTGTGTAGGTTAATACCTTTTGAGTCTTCCTTATAAGTTCCACATATGGTAAAGAAACAACTTCTGGTGAAATTAGGCTTTTACATTAGTTTTACCCGAACAATTATCGTACCTGGGTCCCCAAAAAGCAACAAAAAAATCTCCCAGTAACGAACAAACTGTAAAATACAACATGATTTACAGATAGTACAGACCATGATCTTTCTTTATCGCAAAGCATAATACCAAAAAATGCACTTTTTCTCTATTGTTTTTTTTATTTTTTATTGTTGATATTACCATTAAAATCAACAAACGGTTATGTAGGCCTACATTTTAGACAAAATGGTCATGAACTTGAACTAGGCATATAGCAGGTATTTAATTTTATACCCGAATCTCAGCATGTATGGTCATATGGGTGTTATAAGCATATAGTCCTATGAGTTCACAAAAATAAGACATCTAATTAAATCCAAAAACCAACTGAATCTACGATTTTAGTTGGCTAGAAAAATGCAAATATGTTAACCTAAGCGCTCAAAGCAGCGCTCGGTCAATGCCGACTGTCACGGTATAAAAATAGGCCTATTGAAATGTTGGTATGCTGCATACAGCGAAGATTGACGAAGATTGACAACGTACAGCCTCCATTAGAAGTAAATTGTGTCCGGTTCGTTCATAAATGTACAGGATATTTGTTTTAGAACCCTGCTCCGCACAGAGACCCAAAACGATATTATATGTTTGTGCCACAAAATTATGTTTTGCCTATTATTTACATATTTATATTGCAAATATTGTGATAGCCCTATAGTCATTTAAAGTTCTTTCCTCGGTTTTAATGTTTTGATTCTTGCGTAATTATTTGAATTCAAAATGGAATGCCTATCTACTTTCAAATTCGTTGGCGTATCATCCTAAATCGTAGGCTTACTTCCAAATTCTAGATTCAAATTGTTATGGATGTTATGCACATTTAATTTAATGGATTACCCAACTTTTTCATATCTCAATGTAGACAGTTCTGAAATAAACGAATGAGGACTGTTTAGCCTTGTGTTTTGTGATCTATTTTCAAGATGCTTCTGTAAACCATAAAGATTTAAGAAGTCAAATAGAAAAATATATACCTCATTTAATTGTCGTGACCATATTTAGTTATGACAAACCAAGACATGGTGGTTGGTAACCTATACAGTGGATATTGTGAAACATATCCATTCACTATAGACCTCAAATTAATACATTGAGTTAATTATGCTACAAGCCCGAAGAACAGTCGAAGCGTTTCTCATATATTTGAGCAGAATTACAATTAAAATATATTGGGATTTAATTAGACAGTTAGCCTACACAAAATATATTGCTGCATGCGAGAAAGAGAGAGCGAGAGAGAGAGCGAGTCAGACAGAGAGAGAGAGCGAGACAGAGAGAGAGCCCGAGACAGAGACAGAGAGAGCGAGACAGAGACACAGAGAGAGAGAGAGAGAGAGATAGAGACAGAGAGAGTGTGTGTGTAGGACCTAGGATATGGCTAAAGATACTAGCAGTTATAGAACCGATTGCCCTCTTATGGTCTACAACTGCTTTGGGTTGTAAGGTCTGGTACAAGTCAACATTCGCCGTCCATCCATGTCTGAGTATGTCGGAAGATGAAGTGGAAACCGGCCACTAAGGGCAATATTGAGCGCTGTTGCCTTCACTGTTTTGGACAGGGATTCCGTGTTGCGTGTTCGAATCCAGCTACTGAAAGTTGCTTTTGATATTTTTGTTTGAAGCCTATCCTTAAGCCTTACCTTGATCATTTGGAGTTAATGCATAGCCGTAAGAATTTAGACTTAATGCCTAAACGTAACACTAACCTTAAACACTTCCAAATTTGGCTTTTGGAACAACTTTGAAGTTTGACTTTGAAGAAACATGTATGAGTGTCTATTTCTGACATGAGACTGTGAAATATTGTAAGTCTGGTGTCCACTCACCAACCAATAATTCACTAAATGGGACAAACACCCAATTAACCCTTGAATGGTGTTTATGTTTTGTTTTTGTTATTTACCCAATGTCTGCCTGCGGGTTTGATGGACATTATTGGGTTTTTTAAATTATGCAGCCAAAACAATTTACGTAAAAATAATACTAATAATAAAATAAAATAAAATTAATACTTAGATTTTGATTTATACCACTTACAAGCAACATAGACAGCATAAATGGTTCATATTTGCCATTTACCTCTGCTAGATCACATTTATCAATAAAAGCGCTATTTATTTTTATTGTAAAATGTGATTTTTGTAAACAATAATCTATTATAAACAATACATGATAAAATATAAACAATATAAGGTTTTCAGCACTATTGATGCTTATTGCTTTGAACTGAACAAATTGGAAGGACACATATTACATACAGTATTTTTTGGAAATGATAAATCACACCCATTGAACACAAATTAAGGCCAGTCTACACACCATATGAGGGTCAGAGTTTTACTGTGTGTGTGTTGCAAATATATTTCTTGCACTTGATGCATGTGTACTGTGTCTTCCTGTCCTTCTTTGGTCCACACACATCTTGTTGCTACTGACTGCAATCTGAAATGATGAAAACACAGTTCAGGAATTTTACTAACATCTCACTCACATACAGTATATAGTTACAGCAGGCCAAGGTAGGAGAGTCAGACACACACATATGCAACACTTACTTCCGGTATTGGAGTTGATGGTTCTGTGGGTCGGGGTAATGGGGCACCAGCATCCTCCTCCTGAATCCTCCTCACGATGGCTGGAGAAGCTGGGGTCCTTGGGATATGTTGCCTCCTCTGGATTTGAGGTGTTAACAATGTCTTTCCCAGCTCCACGAGAAAGAGGTTCCAATCTGGGTTCAATGCCATCTAGATGAGAAACGCATTGTACGCCGATGTCCAAGATGTTGAAGATTATCACAAGTGGCCAGCGTAGGGTTCTCCTTTTGGAGCTATAGCCAGTCACCAGTTTGTCTAAATTGTCCACCCATCCTGTTGTGGAAGTGTAATCCATTTTGATTTATGTTTTTTGATGTTCCTGGCCACAGATTCTCTGATCCCCATGCAGCATACTCATCAGTAACACATTTTTGACTTTCTTTGGCACGTAGGACACTAGAGACGTGTCGGCCATGAACACAAACTTAGAGGAATTGATAGGCCTGTTCTGTGTATTCAACAGCTGAGGTGGGAGCTCTGGCTTGTTTTTTTCGTACTGTTCCTACCATTGTCAGTTTCCTCTTGAGGAGCTCCTGTCCCAGTTTGTGCGAAGTAAAAAAGTTATTGCATGTGATATCACATCAAGGACAACCCGCATCCCTTAGTACATCTCAGGGGCTCTTCCATCTGGCTTCCCCATGTACACTTGCAAGTTCCACACATGTGATGAAACAGCATCACAGGCAGTCCAGATATTGATTCCATATTTTTGTTTAGACAGTATGTAATGCCTGAAGGGGCAGCGCCCCTGAAATGGCATAAGCTGCTCATCAACAGTAACGTTGGGCCCAGGGTTGTAAAACAGGGGAAGGCGGTCCACCCATTTGTCCCACAATGACTTGATTGCAGCTAGCTTGTCTCTCTGCTGCCGAGCTCTTCTGGTTTCTTGGTTATCGAAGCAGATAATCCTGCAAATTATGTGGAAGTTTTCCCGGAGACATTGTTGCACGGAAAAGTTCTCTGCCAGTTTCTGCATCCACAAAGGGATTCTGTGGATTACTATTGGATCTGACAACATCAGCAATGATAAATCCTCTACGGGTTCGGTGTCCCCCCCATGGGATGGTTGAGGCTAATGTGATTAGCATGAGGTTGTAAGTAACGCAAACATTTCCCAGGACACAGATATGCAGTTGAAGTTGGAAGTTTACATACACTTAAGATGGAGCCATTAAAATTAGCTTTTCAACCACTCCCCAAATTTCTTGTTAACAAACTAGTTTTGGCAAGTCGGTTAGGACATATACTTTGTGCATCACACAAGTAATTTTTCCAACAATTGTTTACGGACAGAATATTTCACTTATAATTCACTGTATCACAATTCAAGTGGGTTAGAAGTTTGCATACACTAAGTTGACTATGCCTTTAAAAAGCTTGGAAAGCTTCCCGAAAATGATGTCATGGCTTTAGAGGCTTCTGATAGGCAAATTGACATTTTGAGTCAATTGGAGGTGTACCTGTGGATGTATTTCAAGGCCTACCTTCAAAACTCAGTGCCTCTTTACTTGACATCATGGGGAAAATAAAAAGAAATCAGCCAAGACCTCATAAAAAAATTGCTGACCTCCACAAGTCTGGTTCATCCTTGGGAACAAATTCCAAATGCCTAAAGGTACCACGTTCATCTGTACAAACAATAGTACGCAAGTATAAACACCGTGGGACCACGCAGCCGTCATACCGCACAGGAAGGAGACGCCTTCTGTCTCCTAGAGATTAACGCACATTGGTGTGATAAGTGTAAATCAATCCCAGAACAACAGCAAAGGACCTTGTGAAGATGCTGGAGGAACCAGGTACAAAAGTATCTATATCCACAGCTAAACGAGTCCTATATCGACATAACCTGAAAGGCCGCTCAGCAAGGAAGAGCCAGACTACGTTTTGCAACTTCACATGGGGACAAAATTTGTACTTTTTGGAGATATGTCCTCTGGCCTGATGAAACATAATTAGAACTGTTTGGCCGTAATGACCATACAGTTTGCAAGGAAAAAGGGGGAGACTTGCAAGCCGAAGAACACCATCCCAACCGTGAACCACGCGGGTGGCAGCATCATGTTGTGGGGGTGCTTTGCTGCAGGAGGGACTGGTGCACTTCACAAAATAGATTGCATCATGAGGGTGGAAAAGTACGTGGATATATTGAAGCAACATCTCAAGACATCAGCCAGGAAGGTAAAGCTTGGTCGGAAGTGGGTCTACAAAATGGACAAAGACCCCAAGCATACTTCCAAAGTTGTGGAAAAATGGCTTAAGGACAGCAAAGTCAAGGTATTGGAGTGGCCATCACAAAGCCCTGACCTCAATCACATAGAAAATTTGTGGTCAGAACTGAAAAAGTGTGTGCTAGCAAGGAGGCCTGCAAACCTGACTCAGTTACACCAGCTCTGTCAAGAGGAATGGGCCAAAATTCACCCAACTTATTGTGGGAAGCTTGTGGAAGGCTACCCAAAATGTTTAACAATTGAAAGGCAATGCTACTAAATTCTTATTGAGTGTATGTAAACTTCTGACCCACTGTGAATGTGATGAAAGAAAGAAAAGCTGAAATTAATCATTCTCTCTACTATTATTCTGACATTTCATATTCTTAAAATAAAATGGTGATCCTAACTGACTTAAGACAGGGGATGTTTAATAGGATTAAATGTCAGGAATTGTGAAAAACTGAGTTTAAATGTAGTTGGCTAAGGTGTATGTAAACGTCCGACTTCAACTGTATCTGATATGGGCAGAAAGCTTACATTCTTGTTAATCTAACTGCACTGTCCAATTTACAGTTGCTCTTACAGTGAAAGAATACCATGCTATTGTTTGAGGAGAGTGCACAGTTTTGAACTTGAAAATGTGTTAATAAACCAATTAGGCACATTTGGGCCGTCTTGATACAACATTTTGAACAGAAATACAATGGTTCATTGAATCAGTGTAAAACTTTGCAGATACACTGCTGTCATATAGTTGCCAAAATCTAAATTGTGACTATGGTATCAAGGGTATGCATATCCTTGCTTCAGATCCTGAGCTACAGGCAATTAGATTTGATTTAGTCATTTTAGGCGAAAATTGAATAAAATGGGCCGATCCTTATAAGGATAAGAACCACAAACTGTGCATGTAAATGAGTTTGATCCATCTCCTTCCATCTCTCTTCTATAACATCCTTATCACATTGGCATCCATGCTGGGTGGCTCATTTCTTGGGCAAGAGGACCATTCAATTTTAGCATTTTTTAACATCCATATTTCTCCTCCTGCAGGCTGCTGATGAGCTGGTTGGTGACAGGCTTGTCTTGAGGGTCAATCTCATCCACTTCTTTCAACAGAATTGTCAGAGACATGATCCTCATATTTGGAAAATTCTTCATCTTCCAAAGTGGAAGACGTTCCTTCCACACTAGCTTCTCTCTCTGCAAAAATTATTTCTCAGGTCCTCTGAGCAGAGATTATTTTTGCCATACTGATTGATTGTGGTAAATTGCCACAAATATTTATTTATTTGTTTGCTATTTATTTGCTATTTATTTGCTATTTATTTGCTATGTCCCTCCTCCAATTTGCACCTAACTGGAGTAGAGTGTGGGAAAATGCTTGTATCGAAATAATGTATCAAAATAATGTATTTTAATAACATTGTGTAGTTTCACACACTACAGAGTGTAAAAAGTGTGAGAAAAGCGGGACACTGGCAGGTTCTTGGTGCTATGTTGAAAAAATTTTTTTTTTAAATGTAGATTTTTGTTTCCAACTGCTGTGTCTTTGTGAGATGCAATGTAGGTGAATGGATGATCTCTGCATGTGTGGTTTGCACCGTGAAGCATGGTGGAGGTGGTGTGATGGTGTGGGGGTGCATTGCTAGTGACACTGTTGAAGATTTATTTAGAATTCAAGGCACACTTAACCAGCATCACTACAACAGCATTTTGCAGTGATACGCCAACCCATCTAGTTTGCGCATAGTGTGGCTATCATTTGTTTTTCTACAAAACAATGAACCAAACACACCTCCAGGCTGTGTAAGGACTATTTGACCAAGAAGGAGAGTGGTGGAGTTCTTCATAAGATGACCTGACCTCCACAATCACCCAATCTCAACCTATTTGACAACAAGGTCCTGGAGTGGTCTAGACAGTCTCCAGATCTCAACCCCATAGAAAATCTTTGGAGGGAGTTGAAAGTCCGTGTTGCCAAGCAACAGCCCCAAAACATCACTGCTCTAGAGGATACCTGCATGAATGGGCCAAAATACCAGCAACAGTGTGTGAAAACCTTGTGAAGACTTACAGAAAACGTTTGACCTCTGTCATTGCCAACAAAGGGTATATAACAAAGTATTGAGATAAACTTTTGTATTGACCAAATACTTATTTTCCACCATAATTTGCAAATAAATTCATTAAAAATCCTACAATGTGATTTTCTGTATTTTTTTTCTAATTTTGTCTGTCATAGTTGAAGTGTACCTATGATGAAAATTACATGCCTCTCTCATCTTTTTAAGTGGGAGAACTTGCACAATTGGTGGCTGACTAAATATTTTTTTGCCCCACTGTACATATGAGATGAGTAATGTAGGGTATGCAAACATTATATAAGTGGCATTGTTTAAAGTGGCTAGAGATACATTTATTACATCCCATTTTTATTATTAACCTCTCTAGGGTATGTGGGATGCTACCGTCCCACCTGGCCAACATCCAGTGAGATTGCAGAGCACCAAATTCAAATACAGAAATACTAATTTTAAAAAATCAGAAAAGATACAACTATTTTACATAGGTTTAAAGATTAGCTTCTTGTGAATCCAACCACGGTGTCAGATTTCAAAAATGCTTTACGGCGAAAGCATACCTTGCGATTATTTGAGAACATCGCCCAGCAGACAAATCATTACAAACAGTAACCAGCCAAGTAGAAGAGTTACACAAGTCAGAAATAGAGATAAAATTAATCAATTACCTTTGATGATCTTCATATGGTTGCTCTCAGAAGAATTTCATTTATCCAATACATTTTCCATTTGCTAGATAAAGTCTCTCTTTATATCCAAAAACCTCCATTTTGTTTGCACGTTTTCTTCAATAATCCACAGGCTCAAACGCAGTCACAACAGGCAGACATAAAATCAAAATTGTATCCGTAAAGTTCATAGAAACATGTCAAACGATGTTTATATTCAATCCTCAGGTAGTTTTTAGCCTAAATAATCAAAGCAAAGCGAGGCGGCCATCTCTGTCGGCGCCGGATACTAAAGAGGGTAGATAACAGCACATCCGCTATGCTGATCCTCAACACAGGGATCCCTCAGGGGTTTGTGCTCAGTCTCCTCCTGTACTCCCTGTTAACTCATGACGGCACGGCTAGGCAAGAGTCCAACACCATCATTAAGTTTGCTAATGACACAAAAGTGGTAGGCCTGATCACCGACAACAACGAAACAGCCTATAGGGAGGAGGTAAGAGACCTGGCCGTGTGGTGCCAGAATAACAACCTCTCCCTCAACGTGATCAAGACAAAGGAGATGATTGTGGACTACAGGAAAAGGAGGACCGAGCACACCCCCATTCTCATCGATGGGGGTGCAGTGGAGCAGCTTGAGAGCTTCAAGTTCCTTAATGTCCATATCACCAACTAACTAAAATGGTATGGCTGAGAATTGAATTTTTTGGGAGATTATGTCTACAATTACTTTAATGTTTGTAAATGGTTTTATATTTCATTTTTTTTCTAATTTCATTAGATCTTCTATCTCAATGGTAATTTTTTTGAAAATGTAAAGAAATACAATAATTATTAAATCGTATTGGACGTGTGAAAATAATTTCCTTTCACAAGATACATAAAATGATTTTGGTAAAAAGCATGTAGCCCTACCAAGTCTTTCATTGGTATCAAATTAAGCTAATTAGTGCTATACAATAAAATTGCCAATATGCAGTAGCCCAATGAGTGTTTACGTTCCTGAGTGTTCAGTGGAGGCTGCTGAAGGGGAGAACGGCTCATAATAATGGCTGGAATGGAGCAAATGGAATGGCATTAAACAACATGGAAACCATGTGTTGGCTATATTTGATACCATTCCACAGATTCCGCTCCAGCCATTAACACGAGCCCGTCCTCCCCAATTAAGGTACTACCAACCTCCTGTGTGAGCGATGACACAGAATAAAGCATTCATTTGTATCATAAACCTACTGCCTTTCCAAGGTAGCATATTGTGTTTTTGTATATGTTTTACTCAATATAAAGTTTGTTGTTTGATTTCTGCTCCTCCTATCCTTCTTGACTGTACCTGGAGCAGAGGTACGAGCGAACTCGTGAACATAATTCTTACAACAAACACCCTCCCACCCGCGCACACACACTTCCACCCACATCTGCTATACCACCCCCTTTCTCACTTCCATACTCACACCCACCCACTCAAACACACGTTACACAAACACAAACACATACAGACACACAACTTTTCCCCACAGACTTGAGTATTTTAATTGTGTATCTGCCCCTTGTCACTGAGAGCAAATTAATTTTAAAAAGACATTCATATACCCTGACCTATGCTTTTTAATAACTAGACTTATGTTGAATTCATCTGCTCTCAATGTTCTATCTATGGTCTGTCTTTGGGGAAATTGTGTAGGCCTAATATTAATGTGTATGTGTATACGTAGCCCATTGGCTACTTTGGGTAAAGTGCTAAAGATGTTTACTCTAAGCTCTGAATAAGCGTGTTTATTGAATGTTGCAATAAAGCTTAAAAATGTATCACATTTAGGCTACATAATTAGCCTATACACCTTACACAAATGACAGATTAGCCTGTAGGGTAAGTGGTGCCAAAACGAAACCAAAACATGTTTTCTCTCTATCAATAGCACCTAAAGCCAGGTTCTGAAGCTCTAACTGTTTGTGAGGGTGACTGGGGGCTGGTCTGGAGACTGGAAAATTCACCTGAAACAGCTTTAATCTGCAATCTAGAACCATACCCGTGTTTAATTTATGTACAAAATATGTATACTTTTATGCATATCTAAGCATACCTCTTGAGCTGTATGTATCCTCCTGACTGGTGGATTTTTTTAAAGAAACTAGAAAAGCAAGCAATAACTAAATGTACTGAATAAGACACATTCCTTTCAACATTTTATTCAGATTTTAGCAGAGATTTAGAGAAGCATATTTAAACTCTACCAACAGGCATGCCAGCTAAAACAGTTAGACAAGCTCTATCTTGAAGCTAGTTCGTAGGTTGGGAGATTGGGAACCTATCTGGGCTAGCTAATACCAACTGTATACGATTGCCAGGGTGCTAGGAGTGTTTTTTTAACAGGACAAATCTAAGGGGGCACATGTCCTTGTACCCCCTTTTTGCATGACACCTCTGCTCCCAGCTCATCCTTCTCCAGCATTGATTCATTTGAGAGTAGCATGCGCTGAGGAAGAGACTGCATCATCGAGCTGCCTGGGGCTGATCTTTGACTTGTTCCCGCTCCCCACAAGTCATATCTTCCGCACTTCCAGGTGCCATTAGCAATTATTTACTCGAAATCTATCATTTAAATGGCATTGAGAATCAATTGAAAAGCATAATTCGAAAGAATACGGCATGTTCACTCATTAGTTAATTAGTTCAGGCTATAGCGTATATCCGGGTAATGAAAAAACATGTCTAAGACATCTGAACATTAAACTTTGATTCAATGAATGATTCAACCGAGCTGGAACGGGGTAGGAAGAAACATTGTGTGATTGCCGAGATAAGTAAGCAGCTTATGTATATGCCACAGAGAATTGTAGGTAAGTCAATGACGGGATAGCCTCTTCACATGATCTCAGACTGAGAAAGCTGCCTCAGTTACTCGCCACCTGCATCAACAAGCACTCGTTCATCGCTCATGATATGACATTACCATATTTATTTTTTGGGCCACTCCCTACCCTCACACATAACTCAATTACATTTTCTACAGACAAAAAAAAACCTGTATGGTCAAAAACATAATACATTAAGTGCAAATACATGTTTAGGCTACTAATTATGAATTAGTGCAAATACACTGGGGGTATGTACAAAGATTATCGGGACCTGCCAGATGTTCTGTAACCAATGAGCCCTCGTGGCTGTCTTATTCACAGACAGAAGCAACCACTCAAATCGTTTCAAGTAGCCATACTCTCAACCTGTGTTGCCTAAACAATACAATCCCCTAACTATTCCAGAAAGCAACAGTCTCAGTCAGAGAAAGTATACCCAAGTGATTGAAATAAATCAATACGACTGTATAAATGATATTGATACGCATTCATACGCCTAACCATGTCTCGGCATACAGAAGGCTCCAGCCCCGCTCAGGACTGAGTCAAGTTCAAGTTCACGGCTTCCCTGACTGCGCAACCTCCCCGTGTGGGGGAGGGGATATTCGGCTGGCTTTTCGGGAGTACAGGGGTCTCTCTACCAAACGTACAGCCTGTGCCAAAACGGTTAAAAGATGCTGTCATAAGTCTCAAATTGAAATGGTCTGAGTCATTGCCGGGTGTTAATTTTCTACATTGTATTTAATTTGGATGCATGGACAAACAAGCGATTATATAAGCAGGAGTTCAAATCAAATTGTACTGGCACAGTACAACCGAATACCATGAAACGTTTACTTACAAGCCCTTCGCCAACAATACAGTTCGAGAAATAGAGTTAAGAAAATATTTACTAAATAAACTAAAGTTAAAAAAATAATAATAGTAAGTAACACAAAAAAATGACAACAATAAGGAGGCTATATACAGAGGGTACAGGTACCGCGTTAATGTGCGTGTGTACAGGTTTGTCGAGGTAATTAGAATATAGGTTAGGCTTAATAACATGTGGATTTGAGTAGCCTGATTTAGATAGCCTACTCTTTTTACTTTCAAGTAGACATACATTTTAGTTGAGTTTACATTTTGGCCTTACCTGCTTAAATTAACCTCAGCCACAATGTTTGTTTTGTGACCAGCGAGAAGGTTATGCCTAGGCTACACATATATCTTGAAACTTGGAATTTGGCCTGCCGTGTTGACACTGTAAGCCACATTAACAGGGATTGCAGACCATGTTCACCAAACAGATTGTTATGTGGTCATACGTTATGACTTTTTCACGAGAGGTGGTGCAATACGAATCAATAGCTGATGGGGTTTCATATCTAAAACAATACTTGTTTTACCACTGGAAGCAGAATATAATTTGCATAGTGCAGATACGCCCATATCCTTATAGCATGCATACTCTTGCTGACCAAAAATGAGTCGTAGCTTTATAGGTATATGAAAATGCTGGTCTGAAATAACCCGCTTAATAACCATGTTTGGCACCAGTAGAGTTCATATCAAAACCATTATGAGTGTGAAGAAGACATCAAGACGGGGACATTTTTTAACGCTTGCAACACTTTTTATTATATTTGTATGCAGTAAAATTCTTATCACAATAATGAAGAAAACACCTCTTTAACTTTGAACAAAAACACATAACAAAACAACTGCCCGTGTTTAGCTCATAATTGTACATATTTATAGTAAAGAAACATTCTTTATAAATATTGTTTCATCTGTAGCAAGTAAATACCATAATTTAATTACAAACGGATAAATAAGGCAGTCGATATTTACAAAAGGAAGGGGGTACAGAAAATCCAACGGCACAACGTTTATTTTCCTCACAATCTTCCAGATAGCATTTCACAATTCAAAACTTGCAAAGCACAAAACATCACAAGTTAAGCCCAGCAAACTAAATATACATTCACAAGCAAAATATTGTGGTCTGTTTGAGTTAAGTGTTGACTTTGGCACTCTTTCCAGTTTATAGATGTTTAGTATAGTTACAATCAATTTGCCTTAGGATCACAATATTTAACATCATAATACAACTTGAATCGTAAAATGTGCACTAAAAGTCCAGTTAGAGAAATAGCTACCATTGAAGGAACATCTATCTATACACCACAGACTGACAAAATCTATCACAACCAATGGGAAAGAGGGCGTGTAATATTTACAAATATATTGAATACAGCTTAAACATATCACATATTTTCTTATGTTGGTAAGTGAGATTTCTTCCCTGGTGGTTTTGAATCGCTTTTTATGATTTTGAAGCGTTCATAGTAGGTTATTCGTGCTCTCCTCGGTGCACAAGTGTCCGAATCTCCTGCGCTGGTAGGGGTTCTGAGCAATGGTCTTGTATTCGCTTTTCGGTTCAGTCCTAAACATACCATTCACTGAAATTGGACGATAGGCTGCCGTGACCATTGTGGTTGTTGTGGACTGCGGGGGACAGATTGTTGTTGCTTTGGGTCTCGGTGTTAGGGGAGACGAGGCCGGGTGGTGTGGACGATTCATAACCAGAACTGGCTGCAGGCGAGGAGTCGGACGCTGGAGGGGGGGCCGCTTCGTGGACCTGGAGAAAAGTGCAGATAAAATGAGTTTATGATATCAAGACAGGCACATTGTGAAGTATGACTTCAAAGTGCTTCAAGAATGGTGGGGAACGTAACGTAAACAACATACGTACACAACCCTTAAATGCTGCTGTCAGCTGGAAAGTGAAAGACTGAAAGTCCATTTACCTTCATGTGTTTTCGTAGAGAGCTGGGATGTGTGTAGGACTTGTCACACATCTTGCACAGATATGGTTTGTCTGACGTGTGAACGTGCATGTGCTTCTTTCGGTCGCTGCTGTTGGCAAACCGCCTGTCACAGCCTTCAAACTCACACTGGAATGGTTTCTCTCCTGCCGAAAAACAAGTATAAAACAGACACGTTAGATTCAGTTCAGCAAAAGCCTACCAAACGTCTATGCCTTAGGCCGAATACTAAAGGTGTTGGATTCAATAACATGGCCATTCAACGAGGAGTAACGGGTTAATTCATAGCGTTCGTCATATTTAGTGGGTGCCGTTATTTTCACTCACATGCCTTCCATTCAGTTAAATCTCAATTGTAACACAAAATGAATTTAAAAATATTAACTATGTTCGTGGGTGCAGAAATGTTCTGTTTTATGGTGGGTTTTAAGAAATAGCTTATCATTTAGGCCTATGGGAAGCCTATTTCTTTGAATCACAGCAATTGAATGTAAGTAAGCCAGTAGGTTAAGTACATTTAGGCCTACTTATGTATTTCATAGACTACTATATTTCAATGTATGTCAGGGCTCTGAAATGTAGAATTGATGTCAAAATAGTAACAACATGTCCGAGTTAAATGTATATAGCCTAAACAATACGCAAACTTCCCATGTGGGGCAATAGCCTTTGGTGCATAAGGCGCACCATTTGCTGGGAAACAATAACAAAACGAATTAGCACCTGACCAATTCCATGGCTGTATAGCACAACTAAATCCCCCCTAGAAAATAGTCCCAAAGTGAAAGGCTGGTAATGCATCTAGCACCTAGGCTACTACCGGTGGAATGCTTGAGAAAACAGAATAGGCCATTACACACATTCACACACTTGCATGTTTGCGATGAGTAAATTCGCTTTACGATTTCCAGAAAACAAAATGCCAAACAATAATTCTCAACGGACAAAACAAAATAAATCGATATGTGAAGGCGAGGCATTCCGGATTTAATCCTAAAAACTCAGTCTTGCGTAAACATTAAACCGGGTGATGAGATATACTACTGCTCCGCTGCGAGCCAGAAGCCCTCGTCTCGCCTTTGACCCATTTGTAAGTTTACAAACCATAAAACCTCGACAGAATATTACATAATTTAGCACATTGTTGCAAAACATTGAGTTTCTCCAAAACTGGATGAAATCTAATCGTTTCGAGACGCGTCGGCTATGTGTTTACTCTTTTAGAGTACAATTCGCACGTTATGCTAGCAGCTTTTCTTTCTTAAATCCAAATCTACTTTGACCATAGGTGTGAATGTCTACCTTGGCAGTCTAAAAATACCCTATTGATCGATAGTCATCTTAAATTTGGTAAACTTGGATGTTTTGACAACGAGAATAATTCGATTTTTGCAGGTTACGCAATTGGCTAAGATTAAATATAGCATGGCGCATTGGCACAGCGAATTCTTAACTGTGCGGTATACTTTTACGAAACGAAAAAGTGCTCGAGAGATGAGAAACATTTGGGCAAAATGCTATAAATATTGTATAATTACCTGTATGTGTGCGCTTGTGAATCTTCAAGTTTTCCGACCGTGCGAAGACCTTGCCACATCCAGGGAAGGGGCAGGGGAAGGGTTTCTCTCCCGTGTGGACCCGAATGTGATTCACCAGTTTGTATTTTGCCTTAAACGGTTTGCTCTCGCGGGGGCACTCTTCCCAAAAGCAAATGTGGTTGCTCTGCTCCGGTCCTCCGACGTGCTCCACGGAGACGTGCGTGACCAGCTCATGCATTGTGCTGAAAGTTTTGTTGCAACTCTTCTTGGGGTTGCTTAGCTGCTCCTGGTCGATCCATTTACAGATGAGCTCCTGTTTGATGCACTGCTGCCGCATGTAGCGGAAAAAGGCACCGGGGTGGTGCTGGTGAGCACCCATGTGCATACCCATGTTCATATTCATGCTGCTGTACTGGTTATGGAGCTGGGCGGCCGAATAAGGGTCGGTCCTTGGGCTGGAGACCTGGTGGTACTGGTCGGAACGCCCGAAAACCTCACCTGGTAGTCCAATACGCATTTGCCCGTTGAGCACATTCGGGGATCCGTGGGACCCATGCTGGTCGTGAATCCCGGGGAACAGAATGTGGCCTTGACTGTCTGTGTGGGAATGATGGAGAGACCCGGTAGTGGGGCCGAAAATAGCGTGCTGACTGCTCGCGGGAGAGGATTCTCCGAAGCCGCGGCTGCGAAAAAGAAAGTCCCTGGTGGAGTTGAATGGGGAACTCGCGTACGAGGTGACATGGGCGGCGTGTGCACCCAATGCTGCTGTGGGGTAGCCGGGCGCCTGAGAGGTGAAGGCTGAGCTCTGTCCCGGAGAAAGATCATGGTTCAGTTTAAACGCACCCATGTGTGCCGAGTCGACGAAGCTATTTTGTGCTAAACTCAAGTCTCTCTCCTGCATCTCGCTCGCTGTGTGATGCCTGGCAAACGTGCCAACTCCCAGTCCGGGGAACTGGTGACCTGCGTCCAGTAACATGGTCTCTCAAAGCGAATTTCGTTCGAATCAGCTTGTGTACAAACAATTTTTTGGGGGAAAAGTACAATTCAATGTTATATTCGGTTAGGGTTATTCACAACTTCATTGCATGGAAACACCATATCAGGCAAAGTTCAAAGCGATGATCCGCTCGTAGGGGAAAAAAACTACACAAACAGGTCTATATTCACTGGTAGTTAACTTGTTACTAAAAATCCCCATGAAACGAAGAGATTCCTTTGCGTTTTTCCTCTGGAAACTGTGAATGCTGATTGCGTTTAAACACACAGGAAGAATTGAATAATTATCTTACTAGGTGTCCTCGCACGGAGAGAGTGCGGGTTGTTGCAGCATCTCGGATTGTTGTTCGGATTGGTGTGTTTATTTCTTTCGCTTGTCTGTGTTTATCGCGGAGGGTCCCTCTTTCACCGTGGACTGGCACTAGCTCCTCTTACGCCCCCTTTAACTGAAGCCCGGTCATTCATTCCAAGCAGTCTCATTGGCCACTTCGTCTCATCAATCCCAAGTGCCCCTCCAATAGCAGGTACCGCTTTGACGACTAATAGCTGATCGCCATTTTCACTAATAATTACCGCCTACTTGTTAGGAGCGGCTTTTAGGGGGAAGGGTACAATGAGAGAGGGAGCGAGAGCGAGTGTGGGTGGGGGCGGGTATAGTATCGGAAATGATTCCTCAAAACCTTAATTTTATAGCTTGTTGTATAACCAGTGTCTTGACAACACGAAATGGCACGTTGTGTGATAACGGGCTTTAAAAGTTGAGCTACGGTTAAATAAATATGATAGAAAATAACGATAATTGAAATAGCGAGCTGGTCTTTTGGGGAGAAGGTGGGGTCAGCACATGTAATGAAATGTAAACAGTCATAGTCAATTTATCATTAGACAGGCGGATATAGTTAGCAAATATTTTAAATGATTTAGCCAAACCATTATTTTAGGTATTGACAGTGTTTATATGTAGTCTATACGTAATAACGCACACGTTTATGTGCATACGCACGCGTTTATACTAACTGACTGAGGGAGACCTGGCTGCGTTTATAAGTGGGTAATAACGGACGCTTAAATAGGCTACATATCTACAAGCTCTGCAATATACATGTGAAGTTATACAAAGGAAACGGAAGCATACAATATAGGAAATCAGAAACCAATATGCCATTTAATTTCATGGAATACATAATAGATATAATAGTGAGCATTATGCATTATTCATTATGTATTTCATTACATGAAATGGCATATTGTTTTCTCATTCGCTATACTTATCTTATGTTTCTGCTGTTTATCCTCACATTTCTATTGTAGAGCTTGTAGATAGATATATGTAACAGAGTACTATCAAAAATGTTTACTGATCATTTACCCCATAAAGGGAATAATGTATGTTCATAGCATCTGCTCCTACAACCATCACTGAACTACCATAGGCTCATGTAGTCAATACGTACATTTGTTCAAATATTACACAGCAGTCTGCGCACCAATTGTAATGCCAGAATTACCCCTTTTTTACATGACAACAGTACATGATGTTCATATTCTGCTAAAGAACATTGCCTAATCATTTGAAAACATAAAAATCACGAGTCTGTAAAGGTAGTGTTTTAGTCAATTGTCTACTATGCCTATAAAATGACACTTCTAAAAGTAATTCGAATGTGGTTTCCCAAGTGTATTACGGGTTTGGGTTTGGGGAAGTGGTATTAGGCTACTGTTTCAATGGCATATTCAATCTTTACTACAGGGATATATATTCCCCAAGCATGGCTTTGCACGCGCGCGCGCGCGCACACACACACACACACACACACACACACACACACACACACACACACACACACACACACACACACACACACACACACACACACACACACACACACACACACACACACACACACACACACACACACACACACACACACGAGGTACTAAATATTCAGAGAGTACTTACCTTGTTTTTGTAGAGAGCCGGGTTGGTGGTTTGTTCACTTTGCTTAGCTTGTGCAGTTTGTCAGTCTTGCCCCAAAAATATGGTTACTGTTTATGTTATCTGCAATCAACAGCATGAGCTTATGTTTGAATTTTTTTTATCCTGGAAAAGTTTTTTTTAAATGCGTAAAATGAGATTACTATAGATATCTATTGCCTAACGATAATCAAAACACACTGCCATAGTTCTACACCCATTATTTCTAATTAGTCATAATTTAGTGAAAATATTAGGGAGCATTACAGACAATAATTGTGTGTAACTTTATCACAATTGGGTGTGTTTGTTGATTTAAAAAATAAATAAATAAATAAATAAAATAGAGTTTCTAGAATAGGCTACTAAAGAATAAAATAGCCTAGATCCAAAAGCCTAATGGTCCTTCCCTTCAATTGCCATAGCCTACCATAAAGTCCCAATCAATCTCAACAAGAAACCTCGCTTGCAAGTCGTGCCTGCAAAAACACCGCCAACTCACAAGGTTTGCTAATATAGTGAGTCTTTTCATCCAAAGCGCGTACTGTATGGACTGCGTTTAACAACGGTCTCCCAACAACAGCTGCCCATTGAAATGTACACACTAAGTGAAGTAAGTTTACTTACACTCCCATTGAACTCAAGTCCCACAAGTCCTCCTGCTCCAACACAAATTAAACTTTCTCTGGTCCCTCTCGGCTCCCAAACACTTCAAATAGCGGGCAATAATGGGACGGAGAGTAGGTAGGACGTCTGAAAACTTTGGGAATCCTGTCCCTCTCTCACTCAGCCCCAAGCCGGGGCAGACAGAGCGTTCTCTGCCATTCTTCCAAGAATCTATTTCTCCCCGCACCACGGGACACGCAGGATCTGATCCAAGTTCAAAGTCACGTCTGCCGACTTCTTAAAAGAACTTCTTTATTTCCGTGGAAAACTACAAAACCCCTTGGCCCTGTCACTTGACAAAAATAAATGAAAGAGAAAGACAGAAAACTCAATCGGATCAGAGACCCATAGCTAGCTATGGGTTCTTATTTCCATCTACTTCTAGAAGAAAGGACCATCTGAAATTCCCCACGACATACATTTCAACAAGTTTCTCAGAGCCAGAATAAAAAAGTGTTAAAAGAGGGTTATACATAGCCTATAACATGCATTGTAAAATGTATATAAACTAATATATGGACACTAACACACCTTTCACTATTTTTGGTTTACAGAGAAAAAAACTCCCACAGAAGTTCTGACTAAATATTCATGATAATGCTTATGATTTTAATATTGCCAACAACAAGGATAAAACCATTGCATGCCCTGATGGCGCAGCGCTTAAAAGCCGGGCGTATTTCATTAGTTCATTTGACAATAGCAATATGTTGACGCATTGGAAGGTTACTTGTGTGGTTTCCATGACCTTGTTTGTTTCATTAATGTTTTACCTATGACCCATTAATACCACATATGTTGGCCTCTTGACTTGTTCTGTAAAATAAAAATAAAAATGATAACAAAGAGCCTTTTCTTTTAAGAAGTTTAAAGCCCGTCTTCCAGCTGAGCGTCTGAAGTAAGGATAGGCCTTGGGAGCATTTTCTTACGAATCGGAATCAAGGAATTTAACTCCTTCATTCAGTTGAGAAGTTCAGAGGGATGCTCTTTGAAATAACCCTTCGGAAATTCTGTAATAGTTTTTTTCTTCGCCTACTATATAAAAACCTAGAAGCCTAGGCCTGACAACTATGGACCCTTCTCTATACTAATGTGTTTTGTAAAATAATATATTCATTTGTTTGTACTATTCCCTAGAGATCACTTTGAGATTGGAATCGTATTATCAAATGAAACACTTGTTCGTAGATGATAACAACATACACATTGTACTGTATGTATCCCAACGGGGTTGTTTCATTGACCATTCATTAGATGTAAATTAAAAACTTGTGAGACAAATTATGTATAGGCCTACCTGTTATTTGTATGTGCAGGCCATCTATTAATTATGTTTAACAATATATTGGGATGTGTGCTTACTGTTTATTTGAATTGCGCATTGTAGGCTAGATCTCTGTATCCAAAAAGTACACTCTATGACACTTTGAAGCACGTATCAATGGTAATTATGAATTTAAACCACAGGTGCATGCAGACCTATTCCCTTTTAAGTCAATACCCATATAGACCAACTGATTTATATAGAGTCATGGATAATTTGACTAAGCACGAGGTCTAATATGTCCGTTATTGCGCATTTTTTTTAAAAGTATTTTAGAGATATATAGGTTGCTCCAAAGGAAAAATGAGTGCAACTGTTGATTTTCAAGTAATCAGAAGACAAGGAAACACTATTTGTTGACTATTTATTAATAATAATTGTTCAGATTGTCAGCTACAGTATGTGATGACACCATTCAACTATGCTAAGGTCTTGGGTCAAACAAATTCCTCTGTAAAAAAGTAGGCTATTAAATATGAAATAGTAATTTTACATGCACTGCCCCTATGTCGAGAACAAAACTACTCTGCGAAAGTGTCTAGAAGTATTAGATTCATGAATTTAATTAGTTGAAGTTGACTACTGGGGTAGTTTTGGGCAAACCCCGTCATGTTCCTACCACTTTAAGAACCAATTACATCGAGATGTGTGAGGCCGCCGATCATAAATCGATTACAAAGGTGTCTGAAAAAAAGACATATGAAATCGATGACAGATACACGTCCTGCTGTGTCGAACAGGGACCATACAAGAAGGCGTGGGCCACGACCATAAAAGTCAACCAATTCTAGGTTTTACAAGCTTCTCTTACTCCGTTCCTTGCTAGGGTCATAAAAACTGAATTTAACTATTTTGAGTGGATCACTGGCAACTTATTGAGAAACTATTTACACTACTCAGCTCCCTCCATGCATGGGGCAGTGGTGAGAATGAAAATCCTAGATTTGTAAAGTCATTTATCAAAATAGATAGGTCTTAAAATATAATAAGTTATATAATGTGTATGCAATTGTTGATCATCTGCTGGCTAAAATCTCCGATGGACATGATTGTTATATATGCAACACGTTTCATTTGTTAAATCTGGCACCATGGTATGTATAGGCTACTTGTAATTAATTCATTGGCCTCAATTTTAACACTACAATTCAGATGTCAACACTTTTCTTTGATACTTGTATTGATAAAATATTCCTTTCTATCTACAGTATGTGCCTATAAGATATGTGCTTCTATATCTAAGCACAAAATAAATACAAAATATTCCAACATGCTTTTCGGCTGAGACCGGTTTGGTTATGCATGGATGGTTGCACAGTATTGAATGACTTCCAAATTGTCCTAGTGCTCCGTGATACTTGCACAACTCATGCAATACTGTATTAGTGGAGTATAAACACCGATTTAACAGACACCTCCGCAGTCCCCGCAAGACGGGGCCCCTATCCCCTCCTAACTGGCAATATTGGATATTATTTGGAAAATGATCTTATGTCGTTTCTTGTAATAGCCATCTGTGACTTTAAATAATTATTTATCTCAACGGATTCCTAAAAGATGTGTCCTGAGATTTGGTCACCTCAGTCAGATTTGTCTAAAATCCTAAATGAATGAAGAATGAGCAGGGACAGCTCTACCATAAGGACCCCTTTATCCATGTCTTCATTACATGTAGTGCAACAAGACCACTCATGGTCTGAAAAGTTCTCTACTTTTAATAGATTTAAACAAACAGTATTGGAATCACCATGCATCAACTGTCAACTCCATCTTCCAATTAATACTACTTTTGGTTCAAACATGTTACATTTAATGAGGTTTTAGAGTCATAAAGCAACTAAGGCTAACACAATTGCTATTGTGCATATCACTTGAATGAAGTCCGATTTTTGTTCAACTCAACTCTGTCAGAGTGCTAAAATATCTCATAGTATGGTTATGTTTTTGTTGGGTACTTTCAAATGAATCATGTTACATACTTTACAACTGTTTGTATTGAACTTTTATTTTTAGAGGCAAAAATATGTCTGTTTTGAGTATCTGTTGTCAACTCCATCAGTAGCTTGTCAAATCCATCACAGATGGAAAAATATTGAATCACTGTTTTGCTTGCTCATATCTTGCGGCCCCGCGAAACTGCGCTATGCTACTAAGTATAAAGTTGCAATAACTCAATAAATAATTCAGAAATGTAACATGGACAGACATCAACTGCATAGTATGTCACCCATATCAAGTGGAAACATCATTAAGCTTTTTTTTCAAGGGGAAAGATGTTATGGTGGGAAACAATATGAAATATAATTGTATGCATATAAAACATTTCTATTGCATACTAAATGATAAATTGTTAAATAATAATCACTAATTTGAATAGCGACTTTGAAGTGTTGTGGACATTTCAGCTTTCGCTATGGTCTTGGAAACAAAATGCATTGTTCGAGACCATGGCTTTAAAAGTACTTGATTGGCTAAATGTCTCCATTATTATTGATGTGTATGTATTTCATTTGACCTGAATAAAAGTACATATAGCCTACTTGAGTTATGGTGATAAGAATATATTTTATTTTAAATTATGTTTTCTACATTGGGGTTACACCCCTAAAGAAGAATACGAACAAGAAGAGATAAACGCTTTCTAATACTGTAGACGTCCTAAATTTCATCCACGTGCGTCAGCCCCGGGTAAACACCATGCCGCATAAACTGATTTGCTGGTAACTTTGAGTGTAAAACTTTTTGGAGTCAACAGCGATAAAGAGAGCGAGGGGGCGGAACCCCGCTGAGCCCTTGCGCTGAACGACAGCCAATCGCTTCGTTCTCTTAACTGCCAGTCACCGAAATCCATCCAATACCCGCAGTGCCATTTCTAAACTGTATTCCCTACTGTGTCCTCCAACTGTTGTATGTTCTGTCAATCGCTTGAGGACTGAGTGGGAAAAGGAACAAGCAGAGTTAGAGGCAGGACAAAAGAAGTTATATAGTTCGCTTATATACATATATTTTAATGTTTTAGAAAAGCGTGATGGTGGGTGAGAAACAATAGCGGTGGATGGACTTGACAGTGTAGTTATGGAGCCCCCTTTGAGCAAGAGGAATCCGGCGATAAGATTAGCGGATTTGGCAGCGACTCAACCTCTTCCTCATCAGAATATGACAGGCTTCCCGGGGCTAGGGGTGCATCACCCTCACTCCCACCATGCCCACCACCACCCTGGGGAGATGGGCAACGACCCCGGAGTGGCACTCACTCCATTTGGACCCGAGCACATGGCACAGACAAACGCTCTCAAACTTAGCCCCTCTCAGCACATTCAGAGCCATCACGAAGCCCAGACCGCTGCAACGGCAGCATCCTTCACTTCTGCTCAGACCACAGTAGGTTTCCCCGTGGCTCCTCACCCCCACTCAGGCTACTCTAGCAGCAGGGACTACATCCTCAGGAGAGAACTCTCAGCCTCGGCTATGCATGCACTTGGCGACCAGCATAGTTCCGCCTCCTCCCCTCATCACCATGGCATGTTCATCGCACCAACAGGTGCTTATGGGCACGCCGAAACTGGTGCCCATCCACTTTTCTCTGGACTCCACGACCAAGCGGCCCCAGGTGCCCACCACCACCACCACCACCACCATGCCCTCAACGGGCAGATGCGTCTGGGTCTACCGGGGGACATCTACGGCAGGCCAGAGCACTTTGGCCACAGGCCCGAGCACTATGGACCCTCTTCTATCCACAGCTACAACTCCATGAACCTCAATGTGAACATCGCTTCTGCTCCTCACGGAGCCGCGGGGGCATTTCTGAGATACATGAGGCAGCCCATCAAGCAAGAGTTAATCTGCAAATGGATTGAACAGGATGAAACTTCAAAGAAGCCCTGCTCCAAAACGTACAGCACCATGCACGAGCTGGTCAACCATGTCACGGTGGAGCACGTCGGGGGACCGGAGCAAGCCAGTCATGTCTGCTTCTGGGAGGAATGTCCGCGGGAGGGGAAAGCTTTTAAGGCGAAATACAAACTGATAAACCACATCCGAGTTCACACGGGAGAGAAACCATTCCCTTGCCCTTTCCCCGGCTGCGGAAAAGTTTTCGCTCGCTCGGAAAATCTAAAGATTCACAAAAGGACACACACAGGTCAGTGCAAGTTTTCCGAATGATTTTAGAACTGCATTAAAACAAACAGAAATCGATCTCTTGAATGAAAGAAGACGCTTTAAAAATGTTAAAGACACTTTTTTTTTGTCATAGACAACAAAATATATATTGTGAAAAGCTTTCATTTGAATTGCTGGCGGGCATGGGGTGAGCATGCGTAAAAGTAACAGGAACGAGATTTAATTGAATAAAATTATGAATTATGGTCAAGCCAAGGCATCACGTGATTCGATGTACAGTAATAACTTTCTGAAAGATAGCTATTTACTCGAAGAGACGTGGAAGCTAGAGGTGGGGGATTATGCCATATGGTTCTAGTTATTAGTCCGTATGACGTTTACGCGGTTATGGGTCATGTTAGCGCTATGTTGATTAATCGACTCTTCACAGCAGAAGCAAACCATCACTTCAATGTCAAGTATGGATGTTATACGTTACTAAATCGAGCTCCTAAAAACTGTAGAAGACCAGATGAAAATGAAACCATTTATTTTGGGGGGGAACGTTATAACAGTTTTAGACTATTGTGTTATAGGCTGGTGATAACCTATTGGAATCTTGACCCATAATAAGTTCAGGCTGACCAAAGGAAAACAACAAAGTGAAAAGGGCTACTGGGGCTGGCTTTTCTTCCAAAATAATATACAGTAGCCTAGTACATGTCCTTAGAGGCCGACCATAGCAATGGCGTTTGTCAGTCTAAACACTTGTAGTATGATGCAATACAGTACGCAGCGGCACGCATGCTATGTTACCGAGTAGCCTGCAAAGCAGACCCAATGTTCCACCTTATAACTCACACGGCGACGACGTAAGTGAGACAAGTGTGTCATTGAGGGCTGGCCTGTTTGGACAGCAAGTGGCTCCCAAGACTGGACTCACGCGAACAGCACGGCAATCAGATCATGTCAGTGTCTTTGGTAGTAAGTGAGGAGGGAGACAAGAGCAGATCCCACTGAAACGTTCATGATGCACCATCAAGCCTTTGGGGATTACTTAGTAACAGCTAGCAAGAGAAGCCCCTTTTCCGTGCAGACTCAGATTGTGGCAATAACACGTTTTTCTAAAGTACAAACACAAACAATACACCCTAGGGGTCGCCCCTACACTGTCATGGTGGCCCGATGTATGTTTTTTTCTATTTTGAGTTGTCCATTTTACAATCATAAATCATGCTATGCACATTATTCTCAATACAAGCATTACAACAGATATGTTTCTCTCTCGCCAAAAGGCATTCATTTAGGACTACCAATGCACGCGTGTCCGCGGCACTTATCTCATAGCCAACATTAGCCTACATCAAAGCAACCTCTGAATGTTTTCGCCTTCTGGCATTCACAACAGTGAGAAAAACAGACGCAATGGGAAGAAAAAAACAGTGACTGTATAGTCTACACATTTCCCCTGCGCGTTCACGTGTATAGCCCACGGGCCACCCTATGACATGTTCCACGTGCGTCAGTCAGTCAGGAACATTCCTTGTACATGTGGGAGAGGAGTGACGCGGATGTAGATGTATAATAAATAAGGTATGTCGGACAGGAAGCCCTAGTGGCAGAGTGGGCTGCCACACTGACCATTTTTGGAGTAGCCTTATAATGCGGGAAGTGATATGTTACCAGTTAAGCGGTGGTTTCAATTATGGGCCTACTTTGGGTAGAGCATCTGAACGTCCATGTTGAATAACGGTGAAAATTGACGATCCTTTGTATATGTCAAATTTTAAGAAATTGGCATTGCTGTTTGCTGGGAATATATTGTATACATTTAATGTCATAACATTATTATTGGGCCGATCCATTTGGTAACTTCTTGGACTTCGATCAAATGTGTTTTTATAAAGGACAATGTCATCATTATGTTGTATATTATGTTAGAACACATGCACCCATATCTTGATATGATATGAGTAGCCTCTAATGCTAAATATCTCAATCTCTTCCAGGGGAGAAGCCTTTCAAGTGCGAGTTTGATGGCTGCGACAGGAAATTCGCCAACAGCAGCGATCGGAAGAAGCACTCACACGTCCACACGAGTGACAAGCCTTACTACTGCAAAGTCAGAGGCTGTGACAAGTCCTACACGCACCCTAGCTCGCTGCGAAAGCACATGAAAGTCCACTGCAAGTCGCCCCCGCCCCCTTCTGCCAACGCTTCATACCATTCCTCTACGAACCCTCTTGGCGCGCCCCTTTCGCCCGCCTCCGAACCGCACAGGAACCGGTCCGCGAACCTCTCGCCTCAGGTTACCAACCTCAATGAGTGGTACGTGTGCCAGGGGAGCGGGGGACCCAACCATCTCCACACCCCCTCCAGCGATGTGCCAACTTCGGACTCAGACGAAGAGGACTCTTTCAGAAATTCAGACCCGAGGACAATGCTCTAATGTTTACAAACATAACACATTGCGTTTATTCCCCAAATTATCTCCCAACTGGTTAGAAGTGTAGTAAGAACTACCTGCATGGGGACTGTACTGACTGTAAGCATATAAGTGGGACTTTATGGAGCAAGAAATAGCGCCGCGGATGTCAGATGATGATGAAGAACAACAGCCAATAAAACGTGCCCTCTCTGTTCGCTTTCTAAAGAGCCGAATGTATCAACATCTCAACAAGTCTCAATATAGAAAAGCTACAATCACCAGTATTATTTGAGAAAATGAAATCATATTCATTTTGAAAGCTTTATTATTTAAATAGGCTATAGAGAGGACCAAGAGAAGCCTAAATATACTGAGAACAGAAATACAATGTCACCAGTAAGGATAAGTCTTTGAGAAAACACATGCACACATATGCAGGCTACATTTACATGCCTGCATCGTTTAACACGGATGAATTATGCTTACATTGACATTGTCCATATGATCGCAATCCCTGGCAATGTAACCTGTTTTATTAATCAATGTCCAATCCCAGACAGAGGGAAGAAATAGACGTTGCTCATGCAAATTACATGAACCTTATCAACAGCCCATGAACACTATAATATTGCCTAAACATCCAAGAATGGGGGAGTGGCATTCCATTTTTCTTACGTATATCTCACAGTAGATGCGAGAACTAATGTAGTCTAAACATCCAATTGAACATCGAACACCTGCAGATAGCGACAGACATTCGCACCCACATGATAATATTGCTAAGACGCAAGTGTCTTAAAGGGTCCAAACTTAGTTTTAAGATTTAAGACCATGTTTGGATGGACTTTTGTTATATTTAAGAACAATTTAAGACTATATTTTATGCAAAAAAAAAACACAATAAGGAATAAGTCCTTCGGGACCCTAAATATGTAAACTGACAGGTTTTGTCAATTACGGTCGGATTTGTATATAATTGTACTGATGCTCGTGAATGTTGTTCTTAGTCTTAATTACGAATAATATGTTGTTTTGTACATTGTAATTTATTTGCTGGTATAAATGTTGTACTGGATTTACAGAGACACCAAAGAATAATAATATTAATTTTGGTGAATATGTAATAGACCTACTGATGGTTTTGTTCTGTAAAAGAAAAATAATTATTATTTACTTGAATAGGCAGTGTATTGTGAAACGTTCCTCTTCTCGCATGCCCTTTGTAGTGACTGTGTTTTTCTATTTGGGGTGCATGGTGCCATTATTTACGATGGATAAAAAGTGATGATGAAACAGCTATGATTGTGCAGACCCTTGATGTTCGTGATCCCGAGTGGCGCAGCGGTCTAAGGCACTGCATTTACAGACCCTGGTTCGATTACAGGCTGTATCACAACCGGCCGTGATTGGGAGTCCCATAGGCCGGCGCACAATTGGCCCAGCGCCGTCCGGGTTAGGGTTTGGCCAGGCTAGGACGTCATTGTAAATAATAATTTGTTATTCACTGACTTGCCTAGTTAAATAAAGGTTCAATAAAAAATAAACTGACAGGATGAATTCATTTTAAAGCTTAATAAACACACCAGGCCGTGTTAGTAGTTAATACGTGTGTTTTAGTTAACAAAACTGTATTGTTTCTTCATAGAATGCATGAGGCCTGTCAGTGTAGGATGTCATTCCTTAGATAATGATATGCCTACATAATTGACTTGTTTGCACGCAGTAAATGCAACCGTTTTGCTGGTAAACTCAGTTGTAAAGCTATTATCACATTATCGTAGCCTACAAATGATCGAAGTAATCGTAGACTACAAACACCTTGCCCAAAACAAGCAACTGGCTGGTTGGATACCCGACTCTAATATAATCACAGACGTAAACATCAACGGTTTTGTCAACAAGACACATCAACATTCAACGGGGAGCACCTCAAAGCTGACAAAGATGAAATGCGAGGGAATATGTGAATTCATAATTATTGACAGTTCAATAAAGTTTTCACTGGTAACTCACAAACAACAGGCACAGTAAAGGGCTGGTATAAACCAATCAAGGCTAATGGAGAAAAGTATAGCCCCTTAATGGCGTTGTCTGAAACGCGGGACAGGACAAAGCAACCGAGCCATGAATCATTAATTGAAACAATAAAATATAAAAGATATCAATATGTAGGACCTTGTATAGACTATATAAAACAAGTCCCCCTTCTTATTTCCTCCATTAAAACGCGCAACCTCACTTTCAAAGTCGGCCCTGTCCAGAATTAAAATTGGCCAACCCGAGTCTTGCACAACTTCAAAGGCCTGCTATACTTCTGAGCGGAAGGCCCGCCGCTTTGACACTCTTCATGGTGCGTTACGATTTCTACAGCAATTGGGGAGCGAGACGCTCACATTTGAATATGTCTGGTAAAAACCCACTAACTGCCACTAAATGGACTATCATCAAAGCGCACAGTGCACCTTCTCCCCGAAAAACGTAATGTGTCGACAAAGATAGGCCTAGCTGGCCTATATTGTTGACAGAAAATGAAACAGGCCTACAGGGACAAAATTGTTTTGCCATTTTTATGTGATAATGTATGGTAGTATAGGATGGGCAAATAACAAGCACAGACGATTTTATACATGCAGTCATACAACAGACACAGGCGAAATTGAATTGTCTTAAAAAGTGTGCCATTTACGCAAGAATGAAATGAGTGAAATAGTAGAATGCATTATTCATATGTCTTTGCGCTCCATAAGTCACATTTGTAAGAGAGTGTTAAGAAATAGTCGTTATTTATCCCATAGTATTAGAGGGCCTCTTGAGTCTGGTTTCTGCGTCATGTAGAACTAGCTGCAAAAACAGAATGGCAGCAACAGAAACACACAAACAAGCACCTAATCAACCGCACACAGTTCAACGCCAGACTGAGTGAAAAGCAGACTGCTCTGAGATGTAGGCTAACCAATATAAATCACTGATGGCTATGACAATAGAACAACCCAGAAAACGGACAGATTCCCAAATAGTCTTCTCCATCGCAAGGCACTCTATTGAGATGCATGTTACATTGACCTTGTTCGAAACGTTTGTTGGCAATTTTCACCTCTCGTACCTTTTCTCCTGCTTTGTCTCCAAATAGTTTTTATTCCCTATTTATGTAAGCTAATCAAGTTTTATTGACTACAAGCAGTGTTCTGACGTTTCTCCTTAGAGGCAATAAACCGTTATTTGGACTGAATCCATTTATATTTATTTAAAACAAGTGCTCCTTGAATGTTGCAAAATAAACACGATGAAAAATAACCAAAGCGATAGTTCCCTCCGCCCGATGGGACTTAATGAAAAGGAGTGAAGCAGTCACCATCAATGAGAAACGCTTTGAAGTAGAACTTATTATCTGAGGAATACTTTTGGGTTGTCCTAACGACAGCACTGAATGGGAAAGGCTCTCTCCTTTGTCAGCGATTTGTTCTCCTTTAGTGGGATGCCGGTGGAAATCACTTACATGGGCCACCTTACCATGCTGCCTGCAAATCAGTAACCGACTGAGTCAGACATGCAGACGCCACTTTGGCAAGGACAAAGCAAAAGTCGCAGGGAAAACGTGTCTCGTTCTCTCTCATTTTTCCTTTATATGGGCTGAATTATAATTTTGGAGACAACAGTAGAACCAAAACAAATGCGGTCTTGTCAGATTTAACAAGAATTACCCATCTTTCTGAAGTTGAGCACAACGAGCATAAATAAAATGGTTTGTGGTCTAGTCATTAAAACTACTACGAGTGATAGGTTTTGTTGACTATAATATAAATAATAAGGGTTAGGCCTACCTGGAGAAAATCTTACCCCTGAAAAAAATGGATGGCCCTCCCTTCAGCAAAATATATTCTCACTAAACCCTCCCTGAAGGCTTGAAGAAAATTAAAACAGTGACCCTCCCTTATACACCAAAACTATAATTAGGTGGATAGCAGAGAACATGACTACGGTTTACCCTCACTTCTAGGACAGACCATGGCCTCGTTTCCTTTTGCGATGCTTTACTAAGCTTTACTATAATGTACCAGATGCATCGTTATTTACCAAAGTGTTTCCCAATCAAGCACTTAGCGGGAACATTCGCTAAGTGCATTTTTAAACTATTTGGATGCATACTGATAGGATCGAAAGAAAAGCAGCGCTGCTCTTAGACCAGCTTTATCTATTCAAATTTGACCTTAACATCAGAATTATTCCACAATACTGACAATGGATCAGCTCCTAGAGAGATATGACCACCTATGGCTGCAAATGGGCTATTGAGGAGGCTTATTAATAATGCACTACATCACAGATTGGGCACATCACTGCGCACATGTTGTCACACATCATGAAACACATTGAGGCAAGAATTAGACAGCAGCCTAGAATTAGGTAAATAGATTTCAATTCAATTAACATACAAATTATTTCAATGTTATTTAAATGTGTAGGCCTATGTAGCCTAATGTATTAATCTTTTGCAGTCATCTCGGTATTCGTTTTAAACATTGTTTTATTCTTTACTTGTTTGTAACAATTGCAAAGATATTGACCACTTTATAGACTATTTGTACTCAACTTCTAGAAACGTATTCTTAGGACATACTACATATTCTATCGACATACTGTCCACAATGACTATACATCCTATCACACACACACACACACACACACACACACACACACACACACACACACACACACACACACACACACACACACACACACACACACACACACACACACACACACACACACACACACACACATACATGTATATATGTATATATATACAGTACCAGTCAAACGTTTTGACACACCTAGTCATTCAAGGGTTTTTCTTAATATATATATTTTTTAAATTTTCTACATTGTAGAATAATAGTGAAGACATCAAAACTATGAAATAACATATATGGAATCATCTAGTAACCAAAAAGTGTTAAACAATTAAGCGTATATTTTATATTTGAGATTCTTCAAAGTAGCTTTGCACACTCTTGGCATTCTCTCAAACAGATTCATGAAGTAGTCATCTGGAATGCATTTCAATTAAAAGGTGTGCTTTGTTAAAAATTAATTTGTGGAATTTCTGTCCTTCTTAATGCGTTTGAGCCAATTAGCTGTGTTCTGACAAGGCAGGGTTGGTATACAGAAGACAGCCCTATTTGTTAAAAGACTAAGTCCATATTATGGCAATAACACCTCAAATAAGCAAAGAGAAATGACAGACATTCATTGCTTTAGGACATGAAGGTCAGTCAATAAGGAACATTTTAAGAACTTTGAAAGTTTTTTAAAGTGCAGTCGCAAAAAGCATGAAGCGCTATGATGAAACTGGCTCTCATGAGGACCACCACAGGAAAGGAAGACCCAGAGTTACCTCTGCTGCAGAGGATCAATTCATTAGAGTTACCAGCCTCAGAAAATGGCAAATAACTGCACCTCAGATGGCGACTTGACCAAGATAAAGCAAAGCAGTGCGACAAAAAACAACAAAACAGAGTTGCACATGGGATAAACAGAAGTACAGTCAATAACACAATATAAAAATCTATACACAGTGTGTGCAAATGGAGCAAGGAGGTGAGGCAATAGATAGGCCAATAGTAGCGAATTAATTACAATTTAGCAAATTAACACTGGCGTGATAGATGTGCAGATGATGATGATGTGCAAGTAGAAATACTGGTGTGCAAAGAGCAAAAAAAGTAAATAAAAACAATATGGGGATGAGGTAAGTAGTTGGATGGGCTATTTACAGATGGGCTGTGTACAGCTGCAGAGATCGGTAATCTTCTCAGATAACTGATGCTTAAAGTTAGTGAGGGAGATATAAGTCTCCAACTTCACTGATTTTTACAATTCATTCCAGTCATTGGCAGCAGAGAACTGGAAGGAAAGGCGACCAAAGTAGGTTTTGGCTTTGGGGATGACCAGTGAGATATACCTGCTGGAGCGAGTGATACGGGTGGGTGTTGTTATGGTGACCAGTGAGCTGAGATAAGGAGGCGCTTTACCTAGCAAAGACTTATAGATGACCTGGAGCCAGTGAGTCTGGCGACAAATATGTAGCGAGGGCCAGCTGACGAGAGCATACAGGTCGGGTGAGTGGTATGCAGGGCTTTAGTGACAAAACGGAAAGCACTGTGATAGACTGCATCCAGTTTTCTGAGTAGAGTGTTGGAGGCTATTTTGTAGATGACATCGTCGAAGTTGAGGATCGATAGGATGTTCAGTTTTATGAGGGCATGTTTGGCAGCGTGAGTGAAGGAGGCTTTGTTTGCGAAATAGGAAGCTGATTCTAATTGTCATTTTGGATTGGAGATTCTTAATATGAGTCTGGAAGGAGAGTTTACAGTCTAGCCAGACACCTAGGTATTTGTAGTTGTCCACATATCAGTAGCGTGCCGTGGGCCTGGGGCCTGGGCCTTCAGTGAAGTCCTACACAGTCCCACCCGAATTAATCCACCTCTTATTACCATCATTATTGTGCCATGGCTCTAGACACTATACATTTAGACAGAAACGCAGTATAACCAGGCGTTGCGTCACCTTGACATTTTTATTTTTATTCAGAGAATTGTAGGGGAAGAGTACAATAACTTTTCATTGTTCAGCTTCGTTGCCCTGCGCGCTTGTTCGTTGAGCTGTAGATCCACTCGGGTGTCCCCAAAAGTTTTCAAAAGCACCATTGCTTGTAAGTGCCCAGCCGTACTTTGGTGTCTCGTTGCTGCCTTGGTTAGACAACTCAAGTTTGCAAAGCCAGTGTGGCTCCAAACACCAAATCGATCACTTGCAAATAATAGGCATTCCCAGCAGTACAGTTTGCAGTGCTTCTCGTTGCCTGTGAGCCATTGATAGCGCTCGTAGTTGGAACTTTGAAAGTGGCAAACAAACCCCTTTCCCGCCTGTGACAGGCTTTGTAGCGTCGGCGTCGACCTCTCCTGACAATGTCTAACTTTTCTTGAAAAGTTTGTCTTAAGAATGGCGTTATAATTATATCCTCGACCAAATCGATATCTTCTCCTTCCGCCATTGTGGGTTGAAAAAACAGCTTAGTAGTACGCAAATTAATTTGTTTATCAAATTCTGTTTCCTAGTTCTGAGATTCTGCATAGACCCGCCTCTCAATATTGGTAATCCAATCAAAAGACGTGCACACACTACGCCTGCTAGCTGGCTCCTGTGTAACACTGGAGCCAGCCAGCAGGCGTACAATAGCCAACTCTAAAGCTGATTGGTTGACACTAAATTTTAATTTCCATTCACTTTAAGCTACAAGCGGCCCGCACTGTTGATTCTGAAGGCCTGAGGGCAGATTTTAGACCCCTGGCAATACATGATGGCTGAATATGATTGGATAAAATATCTAAGATAAAGACCAGCCCTCCAAATCTCAACCTGGGGCTGGAAGCAGTGCAACCAAGAGGAAAGCTATGAAATGAAGAGTATAACTCTTACTCTGGGGAATAATTTAATACATATTTGTGGGAAAATATGTGTAAAAAAAATTATATTCTGATGATGTTTAGGCCAGCAGAGAAGGCCTTGCTGGCTCTGACGGCCCTCCACTGCCACATATTCTACGTCAAAACCGTCCAGAGTAGTGATGCTAGTCGGGCGGGTGGGTGCGGGCAGCGATCGATTGAAGAGCATGCATTTAGTTTTACTAGTGTTTAAGAGCAGTTGGAGGCCATAGAAGGAGTGTTATATGGCTTTGAAGCTCGTTTGGAGGTTTGTTAACACAGAGTCCAAAGAAAGGCCAGATGTATACAGAATGGTGTCGTCTGCGTAGAGGTGCATCAAGGAATCACCCGCAGTAGGAGCGACTTCATTGATATATTCAGAGAAAAGAGTCGGCCCGAGAATTGAACCCTGTGGTACCTCCATAGAGATTGCCAGAGGTCTGGACAACAGGCCCTCCAATATCTGAGAAGTAGTTGGTGAACCAGGTGAGGCAGGCATTTGAGAAACCAAGGCTGTTGAGTCTGCCGATAAGAATACGGTGATTGGCAGAGTCGAAAGCCTTGGCCAGGTCAATGAAGACGGTTGCACAGTACTGTCTTCTATTGATGGCGGTTATGCTATCGCTTAGGACCTTGAGCGTGGCTGAGGTGCACCCGTGACCAGCTCGGAAACCGGATTGCACAGTGGAGAAGGTATGGTGAGATTCAAAATGGTCAGTGATCTCTTTGTTAACTTGGCTATCGAAGACTTTAGAAAGGCAGGGCAGGATGGATATAGGTCTGTAACAGTTTGGGTCTAGAGTGTCACCCCCTTTGAAGAGGGGGACGACCACGGGAGCTTACCAATCTTTAGGAATCTCGGACGATACGAAAGTGAGGTTGAACAGACTAGTAATAGTGGTTGGAACAATGGCGGCAGATGATTTTAGAAAGAGAGTTCCAGATTGTCTAGCCCAGCTGATTTGTACGGGTCCACATTGTGTAGCTCTTTCAGAACATCTAATATCTGGATTTGGGTGAAGGAGAAACTGGGGAGGCTTGGGCAAGTTGCTGTGGGGGGTGAGGAGCTGTTGGCCAAGGTTGTGGTAGCCAGGAGGAAAGCATGGCCAGCCGTAGAGAAATGCTTATTGAAATTCTCGATTATCATGGATTTATCGGTGGTGACAGTGTTTCCTAGCCTCAGTGCAGTGGGCAGCTGGGAGGAGGTGCTCTTATTCTCTACTGAAGGACATCAATAATAAAAAGAGACTTGTTTGGGCCAACAAACACGAGCAATGGACATTAGACCGGTGTAAACCTGTCCTTTGGTCTGATGACTCCAAATGTGAGATTTTTGGTTCCAACCTCCGTGTCATTGTGAGACGCAGAGTAGGTGAATGGAGGATCTCCGCGTGTGTGGTTCCCACCATTGAAGCATGGAGGAGGAGGTGTGATGGAATGGGGGTGCTTTGCTGGTTACTCTGTCTGTGTTTTATTTAGAATTCAAGGCACACTTAACACTCAACTGACCTCAAACCAATTGAGACGAGTTGGACCGCAGATTGAAGGAAAAGCAGCCAACAAGTGCTCAGCATATTGGGGAACTCCTTCAAGACTGTTGGAAAAGCATTCCAGGGGAAGCTGGTTGACAGAATGCCAACAGTGTGCAAAGCTGTCATCAAGGCAAAGGGTGATTACCTTGAAGAATAAAAAATATAAAATATATTTTCAAATGTTTTGGTTACTACATGATTCCATATGTGTTACTTAATAGTTCTCATGTCTTCACTATTACTCTACAATGTAGAAAATAGTGAAAATAAAGAAAAACCCTTGAATGAGTAGGTGTCAAAACTTTTGACTGGTATTTTGTATATATACACTACCTTTCAAAAGTTTGGGGTCACTTAGGAATGTCCTTGTTTTTGAAAGAAAAGCACATTTTTGTCCATTAAAATAACATCAAATTGATCAGAAATACAGTGTAGACATTGTTAATGTTGTAAATGACTTTTGGAGCTGGAAACGGCTGATTTGTTATGGGATATCTACATAGGCGTACAGAGGCCCATTATCAGCAACCATCACTCCTGTGTTCCAATGGCACGTTGTGTTAGCTAATCCAAGTTTATCATTTTAAAAGGCTAATTGATCATTAGAAAACTCTTTAGCAATAATGTTAGCACAGCTGAAAACGGTTTTGTTGATTAAAGAAGCAATAAAACTGACCTTCTTTAGAATAGTTGAGAATTTGGTGCATCAACATTTATGGGTTCGATTTCAGGCTCAAAATGGCTAGAAACAAATAATTTCTTCTGAAACTCGTCTGTCTATTCTTGTTCTAAGAAATTAATGCTATTCCATGCGAGAAATTGCCAAGATACTGAATATCTCGTACAATGCTGTGTACTACTCCCTTCACAGAATAGTGCAAACTGTCTCTACCCAGAATAGAAAGAGGAGTGGGAGGCCCCGATGCACAACTGAGCAAGAGGACAAGTACATTAGAGTGTCTAGTTTGAGAAACAGACGCCTCACAAGTCCTCGGCTGGCAGCTTCATTAAATAGTACCCGAAAAACACCAGTCTCAATGTCAACAGTGAAGAGACGACTTCGGGATGCTGGCCGTCTAGGCAGAGTTGCAAAGAAAAAGCCATAACTGGTTGCATCACTGCCTGGTATGGCAACTGCTCGGCCTCCGACCGCAAGGCACTACAGAGGGTAGTGCGAACGGCCCGGCACATTACTGGGGCAAAGCTTCCTGCCATCCAGGACCTCTATACCAGGCAGTGTCAGAGGAAGGCCCTAAAAATTGTCAGACCGCAGCCACCCTAGTCATAGACTGTTCTCTCTGCTACCGCATGGCAAGTGGTACCGGAGCACCAAGTCTAGATCCAAGATGCTTCTAAACAGCGTCTACCCCCAAGCCATAAGACTCCTGAACAGCTAATCAAACGATTGGTAGTCCTATAGGGCGGTGTATAATTGACTCAGCATCGTTCGGGTTTGGCCGGGGTAGGCCGTCATTGTAAATGAGAATTTGTTCTTAACTGACTTGCCTAGTTAAATAAAAAATGAAAAAATAATAAAAAAATAAATCCAATCAGCATGGAAAACTGATTGGATTTGAAAAAAGTCATAAATGTAAGGGAATTTAATGTTTTTTTCACTCAACTTTGAACCTAAATCCAATGACATTGTGAAATGTCGACAGAAGGTAACAAGTGATTCTCTAAAAGCCGTCTGAGTTAAAAACATCTTCTATATTACAGAAATGATAGCGTCAGAATTGGATTACTTCCCAAGCAAAGTGAATGTTTGTCTTCTCGGCTATACAAGGTTGTAGATCAGACTCTGAATGTCATAGAAACTAACCAAATATGTTCTTATATTCATCGGTCATGAATTTACAAGGTATTTTACAGCTTGTTTCTAGCATAAAGCATCGCTGACCAAAGTGTCGTTGTAGAGCACTTTATATAATAGAATCCATGTTATTTTCTTCAATATCTTAAGTTACAATTCTTGCCATTTGCTTTAACAAAAGGTAAGCCTATGGCATATCCTCACTTACCCCCTTCATTTGAGTCCTGGATTTAACTTAACACACCAAGCAGTTTACTGACAAGGAGGTAGTCTGTAGAGTGCATGGTAGGTGGAGGATTTTTCCAACAAATCTATGGATAGCAGCCTATAGCCTAATTTGGTCTGTCAAACAAGTAAGCCTACCTCGTATTACTTAAATAGGAAGAAATAGGTTTCAACACCTACGCCTTCTTGTTGTTAGTAAAGTCAAATTAAAATGAAGGCAGTTTAAATTAATTAGGTCTACTCGAATTTGCCTACTTTCAGCACCATGAGCTGTCCATTTCCGATTGGTTTTAGCAGCGGCAGCTGCTTCAGGTTTCAGCACCACAATGTAAGTTATTGAATCTGGCTCATTGTGAGGTCAGTAACTCAGATAAATACCTTAATAGTGGGAAAGAAACATTGTTTTTACTCAAATCAATTATAGTGCTAGCAAGCTATCAAAGTTGACCCCGGTCTTCATCTTCACACTCTCCCTCTCAAACTAAAGATAACATACAGTGGGGAGAACAAGTATTTGATACACTGCCGATTTTGCAGGTTTTCCTACTTACAAAGCATGTAGAGGTCTGTCATTTTTATCATAGGTACACTTCAACGGTGAGAGACGGAATCTAAAACAAAAATACAGAAAATCACATTGTATGATTTTTAAGTAATTAATTTGCATTTTATTGCATGACATTAGTATTTGATACATCAGAAAAGCAGAACTTAATATTTGGTACAGAAACCTTTGTTTGCAATTACAGAGATCATACGTTTCCTGTAGGTCTTGACCAGGTTTGCACACACTGCAGCAGTGCCAGAATGGTAAGTGTATGGTAATGGGCCTCAACATCATTTTCTGACAGGATAACACTATAACGTTAAACTTGCAATATTTTCAACTTCATATTAATTATCTCAAGCACCACCCCAACATCAACATATGTGAAAATGTTTTGTTTCTATGTCTTGTAGCAAAAAAAAGAGGAAGATAAGTGTTTCCAATGACATCATCAACCAAATAGTAGTGAATTAGTTGGCAATTAGTAGGCAATGCCTACTCGTAGTTGGTTAAAATCACACGATGCACACTGGTGATGTCATTGGAAACACTTCTGTTCCTCTATCATTTTTACTATAAAACATAGAAAAGTGCAATTTTCACATGTTGATGTTGGGTTGGTGCTGGAGATGGTGAATTTGACATTGAAATATGACATATCCAGCCAACTTCTCAGACGAGCTCAAGCTAGGCGCTTATTGAAGGTTCTTTGAGACGGATTCTGACCTGCTTAGTTGATATGTTGAAGCATGCCAAAGAGGGGTTTGTGCATCTCACCATGAGACGCCCATCACCACCCACCTCAGCCCACATTGCCACACAAAGTCTTCATGCACCTGAGGTAGATAAGCTGTGATGCCTTACACACCTCTATCATCTAAGAGACTACCAGCCCTGCTCTAGGCATCCCATTTGGAAGCTGCAGAGGAAATAGTAGAACCTCCGTCATGAGCAGGAAGAGCACAGGAGGTCATTCTCTAGGCAATCCAAGCCTTAGTCACTGCCGCGGGAGCAACGTTAGCACCGCTATTCTCCTGACCATCACAGCTCTAGGCCCTTCCAACTAGAGCCATGGTCATTGCCACACCAGCTGATTCTCCCAGAGTAAGCCTGGCTACTCCCCTGAGAGACACAACCCCATGCTTCCTCTGCTAGCACATTCGCCACCTCCATGGGACCGTTGAGACTTCCACTATGTCCCAAGGTGGCCCAGCTATTCACCAGATCGTCATCCCTACAGGCTCCCCCGGCTAGACCCTATGTCGTATCTACTACAGCCTTCAGGGAGCGCCACTAAACCCTGAAGTGACCCAGGTGCTCTCCCTACCGACATATCACTAGGCCTTCACCGGCCTGAGCCACCAGAGCACCGGGTCCACGTCTGCTTTCCAGACACTTCCAGTGTGCACAGTCCACCACACCAAGGTCTGCAGCACCCTCAGCCAGATCCTTAACTAGGGAGACTCCTTATCCAGTTGTGGAGCCACAGTCAGCCGCTGCCATAGGACATGTATTGGCTACCGTTGTTGTCCTCTCCTCCCAATGCAAACCCCCTGCTGGTCGAGACTGACAAGCAGCTGGAGCAACAGCCTGCAGCTCTTGCAGAAGTCAAGTGCAGCCCGGACATTGAGGCCTTTCCAATCACAGCCTAGTTCGATGAGACCCTTCTTTCCTTCGAAGTTAAGCCTGTGGCCACAAGGACACGCTCCTGCTGGCCTTGTGCTGTCAGCCCTTGCCATGGTCGGACCCACCAGTACCAGGCCAGGGGTCCCTGCTGGCCCAGCCTGCTAGCACCCTGCTATTTCCAGCTTCGAGGATCCTTCCAGAACTCACCTCAGGGGCCATTCCAATCCTCTCCTTGGGGGACCCGCCAGACATCACCCCGGGTGACACACAAGAAGTCCCCCATGATGTCCCCATTGACCTAGACATCCAGTTCCCTGCCCTCACTGCAGGGTCAGATTCAGAGTTCTCTGCCCCCACAGTAGGGTTAGAATTTCAGTCCGGCCTACCCGGTAGGTGTAGAGGGCTCAGGTGTAGAGTGTCCCGCCTCTAAATTAGGGCTAGTGTATCCTTCCCTAGGGTTCCCTGCCTTCCTGGTAGGTCCAATGTATGTTTTCAGCCCTAGCCGGCCCTCAGTCTCTGGCCCTAGTTGCAACGTCACACAATTCTGGCTTAGGCCCCTGGACTGCTGCCTTAATACTAGGGACCCTGTTATCTGCCATTCTAAGTCCAAGGTCCCCTGCAGTAGTAGCCTCTAAGTTTTCTGCTCTGCCAGGCCCTAGGTATTCTACCCAAGTAGTCCCCACTTTTACGTCACCACCAGATCTGCAGTCTCCTGCACTACTCGGATCTGGGGCCCCTGGCGTATCATGTATACAGTTCCCTATCCTGCCAGGCTTAGAGACCCCTGCAATCTTAGGCCCTACATTAGCTGCCCGGTTTTCAGGTCTGCAGTCTCCTGATCTGCTCAGATTGCAGCCCCCTGCCTTAGTTGGTAGGCAGTTGCCTGGCTTGCCAGGTTTAGGGCCTCCTGCCCTTCTAGGCTGCAAGTTACCTGTACTATGTTCTCAGTGCTCAGCCCTCTTCAGCCCTCAGTCCCTAGCCCAGGTTGGCCATCAGGCTACTGCCTGACTATGCTCAGAGTGACCAGCTTCTCTAGTAAGGCCAGAGCTCTACCGCTCCCCTAGCTCTCGGTTAGTTTCCCAGTCAAGTCCAGAGACAGTTTCCAGGTCAGGTCAAAGTCTGTTTCTGTGTCAGGCTAGGAGCCAGTTTCCCTGTCAGGTTCTGAGTCATTCTCCTTATCAGGTCCAGTCAGTGTTAGGTTTAGAGTCATTCTCCCGCTCAGGTTTTGAGTTGCATTTCCTGCCAAAGTTATCAGCACTAGGCTCCCAGCCTTCAGAAGTTCTAGTTTGCTGTCTCCATTCCTAGTCAGCCCTCACTGCTCCGCCAGGCTATAGGTTCTCTCTGCCCCACTAGGTCTGCAGTCTCTGCTCGCAATTGGTCCGCAGCCCCCAGCCTCAGCCAGCAAGCAGTCAGCATCCTCAGTGCTACTCGCCAAACCTCCTGATCTAGTTCTAGGTCCTGGGTCTCCTGTCCCACTAAGTGTGGAGTTATCTACTCCTCTATGTCTGCAGTCCCTGCCCCAAGCCAGTTCGCAGTTCCCAGCCTCAGCTGGCACCCAGTTGCCTGTCCTGACGCTAAGCTCCAAGTCCCCTGCTCAGCTAGGTTTTCAGTTTCCGGCCATACCTAGCTTGCAGTCCTCAGTCTTAGTAGTAGGTGCTAAGTCCTTTACCCTGTCAGGCCCTGAGATTCCTGCCTTGTTTGGCCCTCAGCCCCTTGACCGGTGGAACGCACCATTCCCTGACCGGGAGGGGGGCCTGCTGTCTCCAGTTCTAGGGGGCCACTGTCCTCCTGTGCTGGAAGACCCTCCGGCCCTCGCACCTGGGGAACCATCTGACCTCTTCTCTTGGGACCAGCCGGTCCCTGCCTTCGAATCCCTCTTGAGACTCACCCAGGGGTCCACACCTGCTCCACCATCAGAGCCATGGCGAGCAGTGGTGAAAGAATTACCAACCTCTGCCGCAGCCAGTGAGCTGCCAACCACAGTTGTGGCCGACATGCCACAATCCTCCGCTGCAGCAGGAGTGCTCTGCTTCCAGCTACGGCCAGCCTCCAGTATAGTACTCCGTGCCAACGGATGGGCTCCAGCGGTCCTGCAGCAGCTGAGTTAGAGGGTCCTTCGCCACACCTGTGGCGTTCCATGGGATGGGCCAGAAGTCTCTGCACCTCTGTGCACCTCCCTCGAGGGGCGGCCCCTAAGCTCCTTGTATGCACTTGAGCCAGCACCCTCCTGGCCACCATGGTCTTTTAAAGTGACAGTAGTAATCAGCTGCCCTTCTTGTTCAGCCAGATGCACACTAGGACTGCTGGATAGGATTAGGCCCTTTCAGGACTAAGCCCCTCATTGAGTCCTTTTAAGAAATCCAGGGGCTGTGTGAAAAAGTCCTTCATTAGTAACGTGGCTCTTAAAGACCTTCTCACATCTACTGGATCTCTCATAGAGCAGCCAACATGTATCATTAGATGCTTTTTCCCCCTTCCACTTTATTCAAAGACCTTCGCTAAACACAGAATCAAGATGTTTAGGTTATGTGTCTGACTGTGACTGCCGATAACTTCAGAATGAAGTTAACTAGAAATATGAAGTTGCCAAAGTATTTGCAATTGTTGCAAACTAGTGAAGGATACAATTATGCTTCAAATTAAAACCGAGATGACTGCATTACAAGTTGGCTACATGGGCCTATATAACCTATTTCAATCATATTTCAATCAATTTCATGTTCAAAATTATATTTTGCAACTGAGCAGCTTTCTGTCATTTTTGCCTTCATGTGTTTCGTAACGTGTGACAACATTTGCGCAATGATGTGGCCAATCTGTGATTTAGTGCAATATTATTGGGTAAGCAAAATAAGCCGCCTAAATATCCCATTTGCAGCCATAGTTGGTAATATCTCTCTAGGAGATGATTTGTCATCAGTATTGTGGAATAATTATAATGTTAAAGTAAGATTTGAACGGCGAAAGCTGATCCGAGACCAGCGCCGGTTTTCTTTTGTTCCTATCACTATGGACACATGGTATGGTCTAACGACACTTAGCGAACACTCTCTCTACGTGTTTTTTGGGGGGAAAATTAAAAAGTTGGCTCGTAAATAACGAGGCATCTGGAGCAATCATCATAATACGTAAATTACATCGTAACTTGGAAACAAGGCCCTGGGTTGGGTAAATTCCAATTTCGTTTAAAATTCCAATTAAATTATTTTATTGATTCATGAAGTAGAATTTCCACAATGGTCAACTTATGAAATTTAAATGAATTGGAGTTCAACATTTGTACATTTCCAGTTAATGGAATTAATGCACATACTCTAGTATAAAAAATGTACTGCAGTATTTGTTTAAATAATTTCAATTTGTATTTATATATTTTCAGTATAGCTAGGATATCTGAACAGTGAAATGATCAGCCTGAATGAACTGAATTCAAATTGGAATTTGTGGAATTGTTGGGGATAATATTGAATTGGGATTTGAATTATTGGAATTGAGAGGATATGGATTATCTTTGAATTCAAAGACTATTCTGGAATTTGAATTGACTTAAATGGATTTCACAGCATGAGGTAATTGAATTAGAAATGTATTTGTGGAATTTAACCCCAACCCCAGTAATGACGCTTACATGCTGTGTTTCTATCTTAAAATGTTATGCATCCATCAAACATGTAAATGTTGTGAAATGTGTATATTGGTGTGTGCATTGTCTGACCCTCACAGGACTAGGCCGAGATGTTTTGTTTAAGAGTTTTGTTTTTCATGGTTAACTTGTAGCTAATGTTAGCACTATTGCTTGTTCATGCATGCCTTTTGTAATGCCATATACATTATGTACATTATATAAGTTTCCAGTAAAAGCCAGCTTGCTGTCTCTCGTGCTTCAGCGCATGTGCAGTAGCCATGCCTTAAAGGCCCTTCGTGGTCATCTGACTTCTGCATTGGCCTGTAGCATTTACGGTGATATGGCCTCTGCAGAAGTCAGGGCATTCATACGTCTTGCGCTTCGTGGAGCAGTGCAGAGCTGTAGTGAAGGAAGTTGTCAAGGAAGTGGGTTGGTGTTTACACAGGACCTCCCGCCCTCACCTACGATCAACGAATCTTGTCAATGTGGAGCTGTACTGAGCCTTCCGCATTGTTTAAACATTTGAGAGGGGTACGGCGATGCGGTACGAAGCCCAACGTGTCCTGCGTGCCTCCAGAGGCCCGGTAAATGCGTCACACCATCCATACAGAGCCTCCAACAACATAATCAGATCAAGCATTTATTGGCTCTTAGAGACGATTCTAGTCCCTTCTTTTGCTCCCGCACATGCGCGCTCTGTACTGCCGACATACAATATGTACCCAGGCTGTGTAGAGAGAGCTGCGCCTTATTTGCCTTAAGGCTCGCACACACCTCACCGAATGTGGAACTAGCGCTCGTCTGCCGATATTTCAGCGGGCGGTGTTTTAGGGACCACCCACTTTAGACGTCTGACATTTTTTAAAGTGATTCTACATGAACATTCGCAATTTAAATTCAGAGGTGCTAAGTACTCTCGGCCAGCAAACGCTATTGGTGTGTCTGATCCCTCTTTCGGGTACCTGGTTATTTCTTATGATGTGTAAATATCCCCGTGTTGCATTTGTATAATATCATGCCTTATGTTTGTACATCTCCTTGCAGGTAGACTTTGCATATTAGTACTATGGTTTATATGATTGTGATCCTAGTGATTGCGTACTCTGCCTTTTTTAGAATACACGATGTATGAAACATTCAAATGGAAGCAGCTGTGCCCGTGCATGTGTGTGTGGTGGTGACAAAGTGTATGGTAATGAGCCTCAACATCCCGTTCTGACAGTACAACACTATAGCGGGCATATCTTACCGAATCACTTAAAGTTACAAGAGGATGAGAGCATATCCAGCCAATAGCTGGGACTATTTCCAGATAGATGGTTTTTCATAATAAGAATATTGGGAATAAGAAAACAAGTTAGAAAAATAGTATATTTCCCAAATCAGAAGAAAAGTTTAATCTTGCGACGGCTTTGCCCTGCGGACTGTTCGCTTCTCAAAATAATCAACAATCGTTCCCTTCATGTGTCTGACAACAATGGAACAAGTGGCCAAACTATTACCTTGGGTGGTGAGACAGGTTTACACAAGCTTTGCCTACTAAAAGCAGTAGTGTAAACAGTGATATAGGCTAACATCTGAAAAACCCGTCAAGTGGATAGAGTTTGGAGGGCTCTCGTCTTTTTTTATTTTATTTTCTTCCCCTCTTCAACTTTTCAAGCTGGTGTTAATTAAAGTGCTTTTAAGCGAGCAATGTCTCGCCTTTGTCCCGAAAGGCGTAGCCCACAAGTGTAGCCTAGTTTTGTCCCCTTGTCGATTTAACTCCCGAAGTGTTACGATATACTGTTACAGTAGTAATATTTTAAAGTCCATGCAAATATATAATGGGATAAAATATACAATGGGATTAATTCATAACCAATTACGACAATAATACCATGAATCTTTTCATTACACATAATTAATTACATGGTAACATATTTATTTGGTGATGCCTAATTTTAAAATTCGTTTTCAATAATATCAACAACGACTTGAACATTAACACAACACTTGTTGTAGATAATATAGCCTCAAGGGATATTCTATTAGTATTTTATTCCAATTCATGTAGTCAACATTTAGCTTAACGCAGAACAATAAATCAAATATTATCTTATTATTATTGCATACCTTTCTATCTTGTATTTTTTTTTGCATAACACATCTTTGTCGGTTTCCGCTACAAGTGATTGGTTTGGACCAGGCTGCCATTTGTCACTTGCCTCTCGCTCAAACACCCTGCAGTGTGCGGGTCAAGCTCCTCTCGCCCAACACGTCCCACGATGGAAACATATGTGAAGGCCTACATTTTAAACCATAATGTTGTCTATTCGGTGTCAGACAGACAGTTTCTGACTTTTTAAACATCGAATAAGATGATCCAGTCTCTCCCTCTTCAGCGTGCTACGCAGGCAAGACCCAGAAAACTGGGCACATGTTCATTATCTAGGCATTTTGCCAAACTCTTTCTAGCACTCTACCTGGGTAGTATCTTAAATTACAGGAATACATGAGAAAACAGTAGAATCCAGTCGCAGTTGTAGATGCTACTTCACCCGGTCAGCTTCTACCCTCCAACCCGCCAAAGATGTATCGTATCCCTGGCTGGAACAGAAAACTTATCGAGACAGACATAGGCAATTTTTCTGCTCAGCGCACAGTGAGTATGTATCCGCCTAATTGTCTAGAACGAAAATATTAAAACTGAACTATCGACTTTGAGAGAGTGAAAGGCTCAAAACGTTCTGTCCCGGTAGGGAAACGTCATAGAACGGACGTGGTGGATTTTCGCTTGAACTCAGGCATGCATATCTGGGGAAAGTTGGAGAAATGTGTTGTCCCGTTAGATTAGGGATTGGGTGAGTGGCTGTTCATGGTTTGGACGCCTAAAAGGAGGACTATTCTCTCCTCTCGACCCTCACTCAAGCAGCTGTGGTTTCACCTATTAGCCCCGATGTCTTTCCGAAAGGAGTGGTAGAGTTAAACATCCGACAATGGGCACGCCAGGGGGGCACTCGCCTGACCTATAACCGGTTTTAATAGTTTCATAGGAACTTCATTAAATAAATTACTTAGTGAGCACATCATCATGTATTTGTTATTAGCTGTGAAAAGCTTGATTTTTGTTACACCTTTAGAGAGGAAAACCCAGCGGGAATCGTTCGTGTCATACAAGCTATGTTTTTGTTTGCCTTTAACTCACCTTGTTTTCACGGTGCACCAAAACCTCTCTCAACCTGGTATTCAGAAGATTAATTCAAAAGTAGCCTACTCAAAAAGGGTGTAAAGTTCATTCTGGTAACACGGTTTTGCGCCATAAGTGTTTTCAGTTGTGAGGCATGCCTAATAACTTCAAAAATAGCATATTTTGTATATTTTGTAAAACCGTCGAGGGGGCAATGCCAACATTAAGTCGACTAAAGTCACCATGTCAACGAAATATCTACTTTGAAAACTTCTCTTGTGACGGTTTATTATTCAGAAAAAGGGTTATTTTTCATTAAAGTATGATAAAAAAGTGAAATAGTTGGATAGAAATATGCATTTAGTAAGGTTATATAATACATATCCCACATATTAAGGATGTTTATAGGCTTTGGGCTACATCCACAAAACAATCTTTTAACAAAAATGATCAACTGAATTTTCAATGAAATAGCCATGTATATGTCTAAAAAACAACGTTGTCTGTATTGCTTTTGAACTATTAATCTCAAGAGAATCACCTGAATTTGTTTGATGATCTACGTGTGGCTATTCTGATTAACAGAAATCGATTCAGTACTAGGCCTATCCATTACTCCATTGCTTGTCAAGTATGAATACATGCAAATCAGTTAGGAACAAATTCTTATTTTCAATGAAGGCCTAGGAATAGTGGGTTATCTGCCTTGTTCAGGGGCAAAACGATAGATTTTTACCTTGTCAGCTCTGGGATTCGATCTTGCAACCTTCCGGTTAGTCCAACGCTCTAACCACTAGGCTACCTGCCGCCCCAGATATTCTAAAAGGCAAAGGACAAACCAAGTATCCATACCATTATTAGGCTTTTTCAACTGATAGAACTTACACAATATATATAATAATTATTGCAAATTGTTAAAGATAATGTGATGCTCTCCCCTTGTTGTCATTTTATGCTTAATATCATTCTTTGTGGCCCTATTATAAATAATAAAATGTACAGTGGGCCGACGTGACAAACAACGCACCTACAGAGAAGAAAGACTTGCTTCAATGCAAAAGGGGATAGAAAACTCTACAAGGCCATTTGAAGCAGTGTTTTCGCACATAGTTTTGAGCTATAGTTGTCAATCAGCGTTCCATTATGTGTTAGGGTAACGTGGAGTAACTAGCCCCCCAGGGTAATATGTTTTAAGAGTCTGGTTGGTTCCCTGACTTGCCCTCGACAAGATCATCAGCAGACTCCATCACCGTCATTTACCATCCTCTAATCAGCTCACTACACTCAAGCCATGAACTGACCACCAAACGAACATAACTAAGGGGGTAAAAGCACCAGCGTTCAGAAAACCCGCTCCAAAACAATTCAGTGTGAAAGCCCCGAAATAATTCAGCTAACAACACCATTACCATTGCATATTGTTGTGTGTATGGTTGCCTGTATGGCCACTTCCCACCCCATTCATCCACCCCAGTCAAAACCAAACAGATGCATCACTCTCCTCCTGCCTGTCTCCATACCAGAGAACATGACATAATATCTGGCCACTCTGTAACATCTGTGGGGGTAGAGACTTGGTGCCGGTCCAAAGGCCCCATCACCGGGACTGGGAGCCACTCCAAGGCAGTAGGTGAGGGTAGCAAGGTCGTCCATGGACATCCACATGAGCCGGGCCTGCTACCTGGCCGTACAGCCCACTGGCCAGAAGGTAGACACTTAAAGGGCCCGGGCTGCGTACGTAAGTGCACTACATCACTAGACTCTCCTCGGGTGTGACGGGGCCTCTCTGAAAGCCTGTAAACGCAGTTAGCCAGGTGGTAGGGGAACGTGGAACTGTGTTGCGGCTGGGTTGTATCCCGGGGGGAGGAGGGAATGTTTTAGGAGATTCAGTTTTTTTCTTGGATGGTGTTACCGTGTTGCACTGAGCAGACACTGCGGAAATGTATTGCTTAGCAGAGTTTTCCTTATTCAATATTGTTCTGAGGGCAGGTCTACCTCAAGCGCAGAAATGAACTTGATGCTTAAATTGGTTAAGTTTAGGAAAGTAATCCCAGTTGGTTGAAGTTAGGGTTAGTGGTTGGGTTAAGTTTAGGCAATACATGTGATTGGTTTAGAGTTAGGGTAAGGTAAGAAAATAAAAACCACACCTGAGACAATGGGGTTGGTCTGTAGGCATCTCCTAGTAGGTACAAGGTAATGGTGAAGTCTAGAAAGGTTGTTTGCAACACAATCTCACAGTCAATTCATGCAAATATGTACAAAAAGTTTTTCAACAGATTTGGTTCATTTTTGTTTGTTTTTGTGTGGCATAATTTGTGTGAAAATACACACATTTTTGTGTGACCTAATTTGTAGGAAAATATTTTTTTTTCTGTGACTTCATTCATAGATTAATAGATTTTTGGCTGGCAAACTTCAGAACAATCTTTTGAAAGTTATTGGAGAATTGCATTTTGGGCTATGGTGTTCAACACTGCCTTTTTCTGTGTTCCACATTTATTTATATAAAAAAACATGTCAACAACCCAATATTGTTAATCAACCAGGTTGTCACCGAAATACTTATAATATAACAGTAGCCTTAATTTTTTTTATTAAACCACCTTTAAATTAAGTCACATAAAAACACACGAAAATGCACAAAATCTGCTGAAATACTTTTTCGACAAACCCAGCCAGGTCACAGGTGATGAAGGTCAGTAGTCGATGTCCAAGTCTGAAGATGTTGGGAGATAACGTGGAAACCGGCCACTAGAGGCAACAGTGAGCACTGTTACCTTCAAGTAGATTTCAGTTTGCTAGTACATTGTGGATGGGGATGGCGGATGGGTGTAAGCATCTGATTCCAAAGGTTGCAAGTCTGAATCCAAATAAAGAAAGTTCTTCCTGAGATTATTTTTAAGCCTATCCCAAACTTGAACCCTTACCTTAACCATTCAGAGTTAACAACTAACCTTAATATTTCAGAGCTAATGCCTTAACATTAAACATTTCGAAATTTGACGTTTGCAACAACTTCGAAAATTTGACGGTTGACAAACATCTAATTCTGATGTGTGACTGTGAGAGCTAGTTGGACAAAACAACACAACAGGTCACTGTCACTGACTTTTTAATGTAGTGTAGCACACACAGGCACACACACATGCAATGCAAAATCTGAAATTATTCATTTTTGTTTTATAGGTTTTATAGCTATCAATGTTTAAAGGGGCAATCTGAACAAACAATATGTTTGCATTTCTATTTGAACATCCACTGCCAGAAAAAAAGTATGCAACCAAATTGTGCAAAATCTTGAACTCAAAGTTGATTTTCAAAGAGTTATTTTGAAACACATTATTGTATCTGGGAAAGTATTCAGACCCCTTGACTTTTTCCACATTTTGTTATTTTACAACCTTATTTTAAAATGTATTCAATCGTTGTTCCCCATCATCTATCGACACACAATACCCAATAAGGACTAAGCAACAATAGGTTTTTAGAATTTTTAGCAAATTTATTCAAAACAAAAAATGAAATATCACATTTACATAAATGTATTCTTCCTTTAAAAGTTGCATAGTACTGCAGCACAGCTTGCAGGCTGCTGCAGAATTCTAAGGCACTTTATTCAAGTGTCACCATTGTTGGCATTAATGCTAGTTAGTGCTAGTTTGACCACCAGAGGGCATCTTTGAGAAGTTAAGTTATGAAAGGACGTGGGTCCTGTTTACTGTAGCTGTTTTAGCGTAAATAACCTATTGGCAAAGCATACAGTACAAGTCATCCATGTCTTTAAGTACAATCAAGCATTTTAGCTAGAAGATGAAATAACAAAACATATATTAAACAATGAGTAAACTGCAACATGTCGGCTAAAGCGTTTTTATTCACAAATGCATTTGACTGTTTTTAATATTGGCTGTACTAAAGACTTTAAAATATTTTTTGGTGAGAACAGACTATATGGGATTGCTATTTAGAAATGTAGCTTAATTTCATTAACATTATGGTGTTTCTATTCAAAGAAAAACGAAAATTCATATTTTACTGTAGTTGTTATAGCATAACTTACTTATTGGCATAAAGGCCTACTTCAATATACAGTATGTCAATCAATCACTCATTAATTTGTGCATGTTATCACAAAGCATACAAGTCACCCATGTCTTTAAATACAGTCAGTACTTTGTTTAAGCCCATTTGGCAGCGATTACAACCTCATGTCTTCTTGGTTCTGACGCTACAAGCTTGCACACCTGTATTTCGGGACTTTCTCCCATTCTTCTCTACAGATCCTCTCAAGCTCTGTCAGGTTGGATGGGGAGCGTCGCCGCACAGCTATTTTCAGGTCTCTCCAGAGATGTTTGGTCAGGTTCCTGGCTCGGCCACTCAAGGACATTCAGAGACATTGAAGCCACTCCTGTGTTGTCTTGGCTGTGTGCTTAGGGTCATTGTTCTGTCAGAAGGAGAACCTTCAAATCAAACTTTATTTTCCACATGCACCGAATACAACAAGTGTAGACTTTACCGTGAAATGCTTACAAGCCCTTAACCAACAGTGCAGTTCAAGAAGAAGAAAATATTTACCAAGTAGGCTAACCTTCAACCCAGTCTTAGGTCCTGAGCACTCTGGAGCAGGGTTTCATCAAGGATCTCTTTGTACTTTGCTCCCTTCATCTTTCCCTCAAACCTGACTAGTCTCCAAGTCCCTGCCGCTGAAAAACATCCACCCAGCATTATGCTGCCACCACCATGCTTCACCGTAGGGATGGTGTCAGGTTTCTTCCAGACGTGAAGCTTGGAATTCATGCCAAAGAATTGAATCTTGATTTCATCAGAACAGAGGATCTTGTTTCTCATGGTCTGAGAGTCTTTATGTGCCTTTCGGCAAACTCCAACTGGGTTGGCATGTGCCTTTTACTAAGGAGTGGCTTCCGTCTGGCCACTCTACCATAAAGGCCTGATTGGTTGAGTGCTGCAGAGATGGTTGTCCTTCTGGAAGATTCTCCCATCTCTGGAGCTCTGTCAGAGTGACCATCGGGTTCTTAGTCACCTCCCTGACCAAGTCACTTCTTCCTCGATTGGTCAGTTTGGAAGAGTATTGGTGGTTCCAGACTTCTTCCATTTAAGAATGACAGAATGTTCACTGTGTTCTTAGAGACCTTCAATGCTGCAGAAATGTTTTGGTACCCCTCCCCAGATCTGTGCCTCTGTGCACTGTACATTAGACTCCAACAAAATCAATCTCCAAATGTATTTCTTAACCTTTAAATTGATCCCATCACAATTCCATGCCGCCCAATTTCAAGTCTTTATCTTTTTTGCTTTCTCCAAATCTGTATCTTAATGACACACCTTGTGGATGGGTCAAAACATTTCAAAGTCACTTCTCGGATACGCCTTATCTCTCTCCCTCCATTCTCATCCCTCTTTTTCCCCTGTCGCCACTCCTTCCACCGTGGGCAGAGATAGGGATCTCCACCAGATTTCTGTAGAACTATCACAGTCCACACATCAGAGGCCAGGGCCCTGAATGCTTCCCCTCTCATTGCGGATAAGGTCAACGTCGAGAGTGGAGAAAATCATTCTCTCACAGCTGGAGAGGAGTTGAGGAGAGCAGGAACATCTCTCTGGCAAACAAGGAGGCCAGGATAAAAAAAAACAGAGGGAGAGGGAGGGGAGAGGCACAACCAGGCAGAGAAAGAAAGGAAGATAGAGAGAGGATGGCACAAAAGGTATGAGTGGCACAAAATAGATAGAGAGATAAAGAAAAGGATTAGAGAGAGAGGGAAACAGAGGGTGGCGTATGCAGAGAGAGAAAGAGAGGCGGAGAGAGAGAGATAGTGAGAGAAATAAAAGCAGAGGCCGAACAAGACAGAGCCAGACAGACAGAAACAACCAAAAACCTAACAATGGCTAAATCCGACCAGCTCTAATGAGCTTGCGTTCAAGCAGGGGCACTCCACGTCCGGAGGCGGGGGGGTCTGACTGACTCCCACATTGTTTCCCTCCTCTGTCGCTCATTGTGGGCCTGTTTGCCAAGCGTGGTCCCCAAATAACCCCAAACCCCCATGTCTTCAATGGGGCTCTAATCCGGGTGCGATAAGCCCATAAGCTAGCAGTGAAGAGTCCCTGGCGCGAGTCAGGGCCTAATTGCGTCACCGGGGCCATGCAGAGTGGAGGTGGAGAGACCTCCCCCTGGCTCCAAGCTGTAGACCAGGACGGGATCCGAAACATCACTAGCAACAGTCACTCTCTCTCCAACTTACATGGGATAGACTATTACAGATATGATGCTGTATAGGCTGTAATAACTGATATGGTGTATGCAACAGAACTGGGATAGGTAAGAAAATAGGCAGAAGAGAGAGGCTGAGAGATTTAAAAAGGCCCTGTGTGTCCCATACTGAACTGGACTAGGCTATACCAAGAGATATGCTGGCTTTGGCTTTTGGGGGCTTGGTCCAGATAGGCCAATGTTAGGCTAAGAGTCATCAGAGATGAATGAACATCAAAAATAGTTTCTTGGTACACTTTGATGTGGTGGACTAAGCCAGTACATGGTCAACTGTGCTACCTATGGGTTGTCGTTGGCCAATGACGGTCCCTCAGAAGGCCAACGATGCCCACTTGAGGATTTGCAAATGACCTAGAGGAAGTCAGGTGTGATAAACATGTTTTCAACAGCGGAACATGTGACTTCAACAGTGGAATGAGTCACATCAAGTTTCTAATTCTTGGGTTTCGCCACTTGGTATCTTACATAATGTATCTATTGTAGTCTTCTGTTCTCTGTCCCCGAGACTGGATGATGGACTGAATTCACCCATCTCCTTCTCAGCGATCACCCCATCTAACATTCTCGCTATAGCTCTGCCTTTCTCTCAGTCACATCCATGGCTGGCTCCTGAATTGGTTTACTGTGCTATTTATGTATTTTTATTTTATGTCATGTTTATTTATACAGGGAAGTCCCATTGAGACCAAGTCTCTCTTGCAAGGGAGCCCTGCTTCACAATGTCATCGCTTTAAGATGGTCAAACCATGGATCATTAAGCAATTTAATTTAGAATATTTGGAACCCTTTAAAACAAATATTGTAAAAAATGATATGATAAAATATTGAATTTGGCGTTTACTACTATAGAAAGGCATTGAATAACACATTCATAATTGGCCAAAAAGACAGTCACATAATAAATCATAAGGAATATGGTTTTGAATTGGAGATTTAAGAAAGCTCAGGAAATATATAAATATTTCTTGGGACATATTTTACCCCTTATTTTTGTTTACCGCAAAATGACGTCAATTTTTCCATGAACTTGTATGGGTTACCTTAAGTCCTGTGACACTTGTAGGGGTCATAGAGCATATTAGTTTGGGGCCCAAACGGTTCAGATGCTACAAACAGAAGTTGGCACATCAGTGTTACCGACTTCAGAGGACTCCACGTTCAGACACTGCAGATGTTTTTGCGAGAAGACCAATTTCCGAGGTGCCTCCTGGTCTGACAAACAGCACTGTAGATCTGCCACTTTAGATGCAGCTCATGCAACATATCTCAGATATCTCTAGCTTAAACGGACAGATTTTAATGGGGATTTCTTTTGTGTTATGTTCATTGGATTGATGCACAGGTGTGTCAATAGACTCTTAAGGATTTGAAGGAAATACTGACACAATTATGACAAACAAAGGCGAGAGCATAAACATCCATTATGGGTTATTAACCAATATCATTAAATGGCCGAAAGGCACTGGGTATGTTAGAAGAGATGTGACATATTATGGTTGTTTTATAATATGGTAGAGCAATGTGCCCTCACTACAGCAACAGAAAGGCTGAGAAACATACTTCTCTCTGTTTTTAAATCTTGTAAGGTCTCCCCCTTTAGAAACCCTAAATTCAACCTCACCTAACAAACCCTAAATTCAACCTCATCTAACAAATGAATAGCAATAAACTAGTTCACCCATCAGGGTCTAGTCCTCCTTGACATCCTATCAAGCTGATGATGGCCCTAATGTTGTGTCTCAGTCGGTCCCTCAGGACACTTAGGAGTGGACTGTCCCCATCAGAAGACTAATAGTGTAATTAGACCACCCCCATTGGGGACAGGCACCTTTTGTCCCTTCCTTGACACTAGCAATGGTAAATGACAGCACATCTCTCCAACTAACACCATAGATCCATCTTAGTAGCAAGACATCTTAGCAGGCAGAGCACATCCTCAACCAGACAGTCCAACTTCATCTTTACAAGTCAAATGTATGTTGTTGTTTATTTTTTTTAAGATATGTGCATTCTGACTTAGAGTAAGCATTAAATAATATTTACAGAGACAGGAGGGATCTGTTAAGCATGTTCATTAAGCTAATGGCACCTGTATAGAGATGTGTGGGGTCAGGCCATGATAGTTATAAGTGGTGATCACTGCCCTGGTACTGTCATCCAGAATGTAGGACTTGCACCATTGCCTTGAGCAAGTAGCCTTCTCCCACATTTTACATGTGACCAATTGCACCGTAATTAGTTAAGTGGTTAGGCAACGTAAGATTTGTGGCTTTGGGAATAATTCCTCGGGGCTTAGCTGAATTCAGGCCCATAGACTATAGCATAGGCTACACCTTGCAAATTGGTCCTGATATCGAGGGGGTCGCTGAAGAACTCTAACAATTCCGTAATTTCCCTACATTCCTCTCAAACATTCGTCCTCGTCTCAAACATTCACATATACAACAGACCCCCTCCCCCTTTCGGCATCACTGCGCGCATCATTATCGTTGTCAAAACTTGTACGCTGGACGTGAACTCCCGGTGAAAGGGCTGCGGCAGGCGTGGCCCTGGGGAGCCGGCAAGTGGAGGTGTTGGAGCGGGTTACGCCACCTCCTTACCCGGGAGGGCCCCACAGGAACCCTCATTATACCAGATCGTGGAGCAGTGAGCTGTGCAGAGAGGTGGGGAGAGGCGGAGGCGTCTCCACACCTGAGCGTCTACCACTCCCAACCGGACACTGGCAGTCCGTGACAGCTCAGATTCGAAACAGTCATGATGGAAATAATAATGAGGATAATATGAGCATGCTCTCGGATCAGACGACCGGATGTCAGTTGCCTATAGTGTGGTGGTCAATGAGTGAGGTAAAAGTAAACAAAAACGTTCCATAAACTCCAAAACAAGACAAAACTGAGAGAGAATATGCATTAAGCATGCTGTTTACATTATTATTAGCCTATGTGATATAGCCTACAGTGAGGTAGAGTAAATTAATAATAATAATTTTACTACAACACTAAACGAAATTGACAGCTCTGACAGCTCTAATCTCACTGTGGTGAAAGTACTCCACGGATGAAATAAGTTCATGAAAGTACAGCCGTGAGTTTTGAACTAAACGCCTATTTATTACAAGCCCCCAAAATAGTAGTTTGAGTAGGCCTATATAAAATACATTCGCCCATGTCACCTTAAAGGTCTAACCAAACCAATATCCCCATAATCCGTGCCCCATTCGGTTTACAACGTACAATATACAACAGAAAAATGGGAACTAAGTTTGATCCAAGTTTGATCCAAACTTCGACGCTGCATACTGTGCCGGCGACTCAGAGGGCAAGTGGAGCTTCATTAACTGTATCCCCATTTACTTTAGGTCTCCCCGGAGACTGCTCCATAGAGAGCGCATTAATGTCAGTTAGGCCTACCTGTCATTTCTGCATACTATACACACAATATAACCTAGAGATGTTGTGAAAAGTTCACTGCGCTGTTGGTTATCACATTATAGGCTAAACTCGTTCTTCACACATTCTCTCCGAATGTATTCCGATGCAATATTGGCCCATAATCAATTGTCAATCACTGTCACCAAGTAAATGGCTTATCTGCAACAAAATATCTCTTTGGAAGTTAGTTCCAAAGAAACATGGGACAATAAAAAGTAATTTTCACAACTATAGACTACATTTCAAACATCGTAATAAGTTACAAAATAATAATGTTGCAATAAACAATTGTAATAAGTTTCGCTATATTAAATGGCGAATGAATTGATTCGTTAATTAACCCTAATATGGGCATTGCACTGCCCGTGCAATGGATTCCCCATTTGACGTTCTATAACAGAAAACCTTCTCACACAGACAACTGTAGGCTACTGTAGCAGGTTGACTGTAAAGATAGCCTACCACCGTTATCTAATTACTTGACATATATTAAAATACAGGGGCTAAATTGTTGATGCTGTCCCCATCAATTATCCATCACTCAGTAGAGCGGCATCATCAGTAAACTGCCATAACCCTATACAACAGAGGTTACACCTGAACGGAAACGCACAATAAGCAGGATGACCGCACCTTTAATAGAACAAAGTCTATGGTGGATTTCTCGGGAAATTAATAATGGTATGAATTGTGTAATTTCAACTAGGGTACAAGTTCTATATCGACACTGAGAACAATTGAATTGCAAACAAAAAAAACTGACAATTGAGCAAATTCCAAATAGGCTACTTGAAATATGTTGCCAGGTGCACTAAGGAAACATGTAAGGAAACATTTAACACATTCTTTTTAGTTTACAATTGACTTTTGGAAGTCATAAATGGACATATACAAGAAGGGTTGCGATTTCAAACGGTAGGCTTTTTTAGATTTAGGATTTAGGTTATTGGTTATACTCCAGGGATCCATTATTGGGTCATATTTCTGCGTTGAAGGATTGAGAAAATGATGCGTGTTCTTCACGATACATCCAGGCCTATGTTGATATTGCCAATCAAAAATTAACAATGGCAGGTAACCTTACAATTTTCTCATATAGGCTCACAACTGAAAATCTTAACTTTAGTCCATGGACAATGTGAAGCTTTTGAAGCTGAGGGTCTATAGACCTAGGTCCCGTTTAAGATAAGAGTCCTCGACTCCCGCTTTCACATAAAGAAAGTACGCTTGTACTTTCAGGGTTACCGTGTTTAATTGGATTACCATACATGATGTCAGACCGAACTCTGAAGTACGGTCTACTGTATTTCCCGAGATATGAAGGAGGGTCAGGAGCGGTGTAGCGAAACATAATTCTACTTTTCAATTCACATGAAATCCATGCCATACCTTTCGTTGTGGATGGCAACTCGACATTCTTGGTCCGCATCTCAAATTGAGCGTAAATATCACAGTAACCACTAGCCAGTAACCACAAATTATTCTCCAAACTTTTCTCCTAAAAGATATAACACTATTGAATAACGCAACAATTCCCAAACATGTATCAGAAGACAATTTAAGGGTTTATTTTCTCGTCTATTAGCTACACTCATTACATTTGAGCTTCAAGACAAAAGCACAGAGTTGCTATAACAACATGTCTTCATCAAGTAGCCTAACGTCATTCTATAAAAAAAAAATGAACGACTCTCATATGAATACAAAAGTTCAGTAGGCCTACCTTAAAACATTACAACAAAGCAGGCTTCATTTTCTGTCAACATCATGCAAATAATTACGTGTGTTAAAAGCAAATATCATTTGAAAAAGTGGTATAAGTGAATTCACGACGTGCTGTTTTATATGGATGCTCATACCTACCAATAAAAAAATACTACAATAAAATGCCTCATGATTTGTCAACGTGCACAATTAGTCTGTGCTTCAGTCTGATCAACTGTAGCCTACTCATAAGAACCACAGCTGCAGGTAGCTTAAAGAAGCCTATACCGATCTGGGTCAGGGGAAACGTAACATCATGTTTTTATAGCCTAAGCTATTTATTTATAGCTTCAAACAGACCCATTTATTTGTGTTCTGAGAAAATGTGAACCTGATCAAATTTGGTTTATATTCACACTTCGGGTGCCTAGGCCTTTTTAATCATTTAAAAATGATTGACTGGAATGAATCAATCAAAACAATACTGATGACATACTGTATGTTTATATTTTTAATTACCGATGCAATGACCTACAACACGCGACCCATACAGCAAGCTCAGTCATGTTAGTTTATGTCAGCTATTTTAAAAACATTGATTTGCTATTACCATTTATACTGTAGAATTCTGTTCACACCTCCCTGCTTCAAGGGAGGAAATTATCGGGCCAGTGTCATGCGCTTCCTCCAGAGGTAGAGGTCGAAGCGTTAGCATATACACACGTTTACATTTGAGTAATATTTGTAGCCGAAGGTATTTTTATGTAGTAAGTGTGAAGAGGCTGATATGACTAGGTTCACCCAGACAGGCACAATAAACAATAAACAATTATAAACAATACATGTAAGGCCAATTAATCATGTACAAAACAACAACATCGTTTTAAGCCTATATTATGGAAACTTGTTCCGTAACAATTGATGTATTTATAAACGTGTGTGTTATGCATTGTGTGAGACCTAAAACTTTGTATGACTTTTTTCCGACTTGGGGAACTAGCCCTAGAAAAAAATCAATGCATCTCACCAATCAGCTACTTGAATTATGGACGAAAAACAACAGCAAAAAGTTGGTGAAATCTTTGCCTCCATGTTATTTTATAGGTCACTGATAAAAACAGTTGGTGATTCGTATGAAATTAGTCGCCAAACAGCTAAAAAATATAGCCTATATTATATTTCATTCAGAAAATCATTCTTCATAAGGACAACAAGTTATCACTGTTGCTAGGTGGAGTCCCCAGTTTCATTTTCTGTAAGTGTGTGACGTCAGCACTCCCATAACTTAAGACCTATAGCCTCTATTCTCGGTCATCAGGTGCTAATAAATAACTTGCAAACTTGAAATAGACTACATGAATGGTCTTAATATCTATGGATGCGGTAGATTTAAGAAGAACTTTTCCAGACATATTGTCCATGGGACAATGCAAGGCGTGCCTCAAGTCAGTCAAGTCACACTTTACAGTTTGTACAGTCGAAACTAATTAACGGTTTAGTTAACATTGACGTGTAGGACAAACATGAATACCACGATGGCAGGGATCAAGAAAATAGGGATGCTGACATCCTTTGCTCTAGATCTCACTCTCTAAAAACACCCTGTTTGTCTATCGGTTTCTCTGTCTGTCTGTAGCCCAAATACTGATGAGTGCTAACTGAAACGACAGCGAGTGGAAATGAGCTAGAACTGAGAACATAAGCTCAACCCAGGGAACGGAAGAAGAGTTGGAATGTGATTGTTGGCCGAGCGTCTCGCTGTCTGTGGTCATGCGGCGGCGGTAATGACAAGGTGCGCGCAGCTGAATGCACAGGTGCCCATGTCGCGTGCCCGGCCTCCACCTGTTCCTAAGGCGCGCACTGGTGTGTGTGTGTGTGTGTGAATGGTCTATAAAAAAAAAAATGATATCATATTTATACCCTTTCATACACTATTGACGCATCCTCTTCAGATGGGGCAAGAGGAGACCCGTGCACAAGTTTTCCATCTACGTTATTGCAGCATCATAATGACATATTTTAGGCCCTCTTGAAAAGTCATCTTGGATTGGATATCAAGCCAGCCAGGGGGATAGACAGGTAGTCAGTCAGACAGACATACAGACAGACTCACAGACAAAAATGGCCCTCTTGCACCATTCTCATTATCATGTCAGACTAACTTAGTTGGAGGAGATACTGACCGGTGCTTGTACAAATGGAGTGTTGGCTTTTACCCTGGCGTTTTAATAAGTGACGTAATCTGCTTTTTCAGTCAACATGATGCCTATTGTGCAATGGACACGCGGGTGATTAGGCTCACCTCTCCTCGTGCCCGTCCGTCCATCACGCAAGCAAAGGCATCTAATGGGTTTATAGTACATCAATAAATAATAAATACACATTTATCCACATCTCAATACAACTGTAGGCCTACAAAGTAAATAGCTGTTTATCAGCAGATACTGTCGCCATGTTGCACCTACAGAGCAGGCACAGGATTAGGGCACAGTTCCTCCAGTCCCTATCCCCTATCCTCTCATCTTGGAAAGCGTTAGGGGTGGTGTCCATGGAAGATAGGCCTATGTACACGTTCTATTGGCTTGTTGTGTCTGGATGCGACCCATCACATTTCTGCAGGGTGAAACAGCACGGCTAACAACAACAGCTTTAAAGCAACAATATTGAGACTGCCCCTGACTGCACTGATGGCGCATGCACTGTTCAAGTATCTTAGATCTGTGTCTAGAGGCAACTTCATCTTAATTAAATACCTTAGATTAGAAAGTCCGAGTGATGCAGCTACCATGTCTAATATAGCTGGCTGCATCTATCTGCAGAAAATCAAAACTGTGTCACTTTGCAGAATTGAATAAACTGAAGCAGCTTTATACAAATGAACGCATGCTATGCTGGGAGCAATACAGAAGCTTTGAGAAACGTACATTTGACTTGTCAGTTGTGTAATTCAATTGTAAAACCAGAATGTTACCAATGAAACACAATGATCAGTTTATTATTAGGCTATTTCAACATTAGGCCAATCAATTAGTGTAATTCATTTATGAAGACCATTAGACATCTTAAACATACATGCAATTCATGTTCAAGTTAAGGCACTTTTTATTCTCTTGTGAGGAATACACCCTGAAATAAAATGCAGATCAAAATCAATCACTTGAACAATACAGAAAGCGAACCAGTGATAGGTGAAGTTGGTTAGACATATTTTGAAATTTCGTCATGTTTTAAAGGTCCCTTGGGATATGCCAGGAAGTAGCGTCACTAAACAAATAACACTTTCCGCCTCCAAAGTTATTGAGCGTTGCATGAAAGGGCCTCCAGATCTGACAAGCAATATAACCGCGCCTACACCGAGCCCCAACGTATAAAAACAAAAGTTGGAGGGACTTTGTCACACTGTAATGACTCTCATTACCATTGGCCCCGACACCCTGGCTCAGTTTACTAGCCTCCTAGCAACAGCAGACAAAGCGGCAGGGTTTTAGTGGGCTCCTTCGGGGCCGGGCCGTCCTTTGATCTGTGCTAGTTGGAGAGCGGAGTCAGGGGAGTCGGAGCCCGAGCACCCGGGGGCCGGGGTGCAGAGAGAGCTGTCTTAGTCATACGAACTTCACAAGTCGCAGTCCATTGAAGGGGGAATTAGCTTTCACCGTAACAGTCAGACAGACAGAAAGACAGACAGACACACACACACACAGGCTATCAATTATACAATTATTAGGATACACATAAAAAAATCTAACATCTGATCATTTTCGTTATGGTCTATTGGGTATAAATGATTATTTGGCAGCCTATGAAATAGACAATGCAGACCGTGCAGTCACTTTTGGAGCATTTTGTCCGCGGATGATTGCGCCGCCTCTCTCCGTCTGTCTGTCTGCCTTCTCACAAACAATAGGCCTCTCCAAATGAAGTTAGTGATGGACCACATGTGCCAAAGCACTAAAGAGACTACTGCAGATTGCCACCATATTTTATATTGTGTAGGCCTAAATACACTTTGCAATGGGGATCTAACAATTCAAGCAGGTCTAGTAAGAAGCTATTTATAAACGGGACTTTTACAAACATGAACAAACGAAACAAACATAAATTATAGCCTATAGGCCAATGTATGAAATTGTGTTCATTTGGAAGACGATAACCTATTTTCTATTAAATAATATATCATTTATATAGGTCTATAAGCTACTATCAAACATTTTACATTGAAGGAGCATAGTAGCTAATTCGTTTTTTCTCTCTCTTAAAATGCGTTCAAAATCAAACACCAATTTCATTTTTATGTATATGTTTCAGCAATGGGTGGATTATTTGAAATCCTATCTTGTCTCACACGGGCCCTTTCATGAAAATAATGCACATGAATCAAAGAAATGTACTTTACCACTGTGACTTGCCCTCACACCCACAAGCCCATTACAAACATTTTGAATCAGGAGTCTTAATTAATAAAACATTCAATTCAATTAGGCTTCGTTGTTCATCAATTTAAAAAGCTGAATGAAAAGAAACATATACATTATGACTAGTTATTCATTCATAAAAATACAAATAAAAGGACAACACGAAAACATGTTTTCATTTTGTTCAAATACTTGTTTCCAAATGGAAATAGTTCATAAAACGTTCTCAAAAAAAAGGAGAACAGTACCTCTCCTCACTACCTACAGATGAACATGAAAGAGACATGGGTATAGTCTTCTCAAGAGACTTCTTATTATTTAAACGAGTTAGTACTGAAACATCCAAGCCTGCAGTAAATTGGGCTATATGTAGCCTAAGGAAATCTCAATATAGTCTAATTGAAGAGTTAACGAGTTAAATCACATTAAATGTAACACTGTATCATCAACTCATAATCATCATGTTACAAATGCCTCAAAATCATTGTAATTGTCAAACTGTGTGGCAAAGACTCCAGCGCCTACAACCTTAACGAGTCGTTTTATTGCGTGGGAATAATCTTTTGTTGAAATTAGTTTGTCACATATTGTCATTAGCACACTACTAAAACAATGAACTCGTTATTTGGGCATCCCCGGGCGGGAAATTAAGCGAATAAAACCGTCTTCTCCACCCGGGTCGCATCGATATTAATGGAAAAATATGTAAAACATTTCGTTTTAATTTTCCTCTGACACTGTTTTGCATACGTGCATGTTCTCTGCTGTGTCGCACGATCATAATTTATGAAAGCAATCTCGACCAACACATAACTGGGGCTATGAAAACAGTGCTCCCAGCCTAATAAATTCCTGTCTCCATTGTCTCCATTTTGTTGAGGTTATAATCGTGTTAATTGTAATTTACTCTCTCTGGGAATACTAGCAAAATGTATTTAAATAAATCTGTCAATGCGCTGGCTGAGAAGATTATGTCAATTCCATAATAGACATGTCTTGGAGAATTACACTGGATTGATACACGGGAGTGATGGAGAGGCATTCAGGGGAATCTACAAAGATGTGTCACTTAAATCAATTACAAGTCTCATTCCCAGACATACTGTACCTCCCACCCCTCAATATTATAAAGTGAGTACAGAGTACCTATGCACATTGAGTTAACTTCCTCTTGAATAGGTCAGGAAAAACAGATATAAAAAAATACATTCAAATACATGAAATAAAAGGAAACAAAATGTCAGTGGACACCAAAATAACAACCAGTAACCTTAACAGTAGGACACAGTTTAAGTATAGGCCAGATAACATGGAGAGAGCAAGGTAACCCTAAAGGTGTCATTGATTTGGTTGCCTAAACTTTAAGGGTAGTGTTGTATCCTGGAATTAAACCGAGTCACGCTCAATTTCACTATAGTTAAGCCTTGAATCCGTTCTGTTTGAAGTGTACAACGTTATTGTATTCAGACAGAAACTAAATTGTCCATCAAATAATATGACAACGTTTCAGGTGGATCTCCACCTTGACCTGCAACTGGGGTCCAAATGTCTGCAACAAGGTCAAAGGTGCATATACAGTAGACACGAGAAGTAGGCCTATTTTGCATACGAGTACAATATGATTTGATATGACAATGTTGTGCTAGGAGAGTACCTGTTTGATACTTCCGGAGAAGCGGTGACAGAGGTGGAGAGTAGCCCCACCAGAGTGAGCCTTTCCTGGGTACAGACACAGGGCACAGACAGGTTAGCATGGGGCTCTGGTACAGACCACACAACCTGCTACTGTATAAAGAGAATTGATGTTTTCTTTTCCAATAGGGTTTTAATTATGCGGGCACATGCCTGGGGATGCTGATACTTTTATAATACAGTGTAAATGTGGGCACACCCAGAGCCATTGGAAAGGTCACTGTTGGTATTTCCCACTGCTTCAGGGCATCCCAATAATCAATGCATACCTTGAACATGTCCAATATGTTTACTGTATTGTCAACACTCTTCTAAACAACTCAAGTTTCTAAACATACAGAACCATGATAATGAGTGATATTACATTTTGTATTTGAGGCTCTGAAACACATATAAATCCAGTCATTTCAAGCCTCCTGAACAGCCTGCACTTTTGCACGATTCCTTCGTGAGAAATAACAATTATTGAACTATTTGAACACATGCAGGTCTGCTTTTAAGACACAAACCTTCACACTCGAGTCCCCCTAAACTACACTAGCAGATTCACATTCAAGCCTCCCAAACACACACACGCACACTATTCAGAGGAAGTTCCCTGAGCCCGCTTGTGGGATAAACAGAAGTCAACTCCAGACGCTCCTGTCACCCAATCCTAGCAACTCAATAGCAGGTAGAAAATGAGATTGAGGCGAAAACAAATAGAACACCATGACAAAATCAAAACGCAATGAGAGTGAAAGTTAAAATACGTGGGAAGGAGGGAGAGAGAGACACACAGAGAGAGAGAGGGAGCGAGGGAGGGAGACGGGGATATATATGTGGCCAAATGCCAAGGAGATGGCTTTTTGTTGGGGTCTTTGGCTGGGCACCGTGGTGGCTTCGATCTTTTTGTCTGGCTTTGGCCTTGCACAAACCTGAGAGCCTGCTGCAGACACAATAGATCTAACACACACACACACACAAACACACACACACACACACACACTGTACTGCCCTTTCATTACCATGGCCACTGATGGCACCATTAACAATTCAACACCTCCCCAATTATCCCTCAGTCCACACAGTCAGTCAGTTGCTGTGTCCCAAATGACGCCCTATTCCCTATGTAGTGTACTACTTTTGAACTGTGCCCTATGGGCCCAGTTCGACAGTAGTGCACTACATAGGGAACACAGTGCCATTTGGAATGAAGCCAGAGAGACAAAGCCCTGGTCCTGACCTGCTGAAACAACATCAGTATTAACCGTTTCTGACTTTAAACTCACACCACTTCACTAACACATGATAGAGTACCATTGAAGAGTTATTTGTTTTTGGACAAGTTGACTGTTCCTTCTGGTTTGTGATTGTTCGTTTTTTGATGAAGGACACTGGTAGATGGAGAGAGCAGCCGTTAGAAAAGTACCCTGGAAGGAGAGAAGCAAAAACAGAGAAATATTGGAAATTGTTTAAATCCGTTATGTGTATGTTAGTACGTATTTGCATCTGTGTTTGTATGCCTCTCTGGTGCGGAGGTCAGCGAGGGCCTGATGCCCAGTTCAATTGTATTCATATGGCCCTTCAAGGAGAACACTGGCTCTCAGTCCACACACAAAGACCCCTGCTTTACTGACAGGACTGAAACAAAATCTCAGATTGTTGCTTTAACTAAATGAATTGAGGCTCTTTAGCAAAGAGAGCTTTGATCTGGCAGAGCTTGGGGTCTGAGCGCTGAAGCCTGGGGCTGTGTGCGTATGTGTGTGTGTGTCTGTTAGTGTGTGTGTGTGTGTGTGTGAGAGAGAGATAAATAGTGTATGTGTGTGTGTGTTTGAGAGAGAGAGAGACATTGTGTGCGCGTGTGTGTGTGTCTGTTAGTGTGTGTGTGTGTGTGTGTGTGAGAGAGAGAAATAGTGTATGTGTGTGTGTGTTTGTGAGAGAGAGAGAGAGAGAGAGAGAGAGAGAGAGAGAGAGAGAGAGACATTGTGTGCACGTGTGTGTGCACACAGTGCTCAGCCTGCATGGAGGAACATCATCATCTTGTTGTGTATGCTTAGCCTTTCCTCTAGCTGCCTGGACCCTGGATGTGGGTGCATGGGCACGCACACACACACAAAACACACACAGGCATGCACGCAAGCACACCGATATGCCCATGCCCAAACACGCACACCCACTGACAACAAAGTGCCTGCACCCTTAGCGTAACCCTGGATGCTCTATTACCATGGAAACAACTGCAGTTCTTAAATGGCATTTTCACATCATTGTGCCAACCCAAACCGTACTGTGCTCGGGCTTGAATATTTATTCTCAAATGGTTCTTTGCAGCCTGGTTCCAGCAACTATGGTGCATGCGCAGTGAAGTACAAGCTCAGCTTGGCACGGTCAGTATTATGAAAAGGGTAAAATAATATCCTCAACTATTCAAATGCATTTCATTTATCAACAATAATCAATTTAACAAACAAATCAACATCAATAAAACCTAGACTTCAAGTGACTTTATACACCAGTAATAATGTGGGAAGTTCATGAAATGATAAAGCTGATCAATTTGGCTAGTCAGAGAGTTTGGCGTGTCCGGTGTTTTCCCATCTCCTCTCGCTTATTCCAGGGTATACAGAAAAGTGATACTTTTCACTGCCTCTTTTCTTGTTTCTCTCTCCTCTCATGTCACTTTTCTATAGTTTCCTCCTCCCAACTCTTCTTCCTGAGCGTCTCACTTCCATGTGACAGCTGCAGCCAGCATTGCGATGCTCTGAGCCTGCTTCACTGAGGGCATGTCGATCATACTGCCCTGGAGGTGAAGGCACCCTGGAGACAGGAGAAGAGGTCAGTGGAGAGTACTGGAGAAGCCAGAGTCACAATAATATTTCCACTCTCAAGAAGTGTGAATTTGTTCACTTCCCTTCATGGATTTGAAAGGGAATCACTGGTGTATGGAAACTCCCTGCTTAAAACCAAGGAGAGAAGAAAAGATTATCTGGGACACAATCAGAGAATGCAGCTTTCCTTCTCACCTTCATCTGCACTGATTAGAAAAGACTATACAGGTGAAAACAATATGGTGGAAGCTCATCACTAGGCTGGCTTTCACCTGGTCATTTCGTTTAGATTGGTGAAACGAAGTAGAGAAGTCAAGGAATTAAGAAAGACACAATGGGTCAGCACAGGCCAGCTCAGTGGGTTGTCACTAGTTACCACAGCGACAAAAGTAAAAATAATTTACATCTTAAAAATTCAAAAATCCTCCTTAGATTAAGGTTAGGGTTAGGCATAAAGTTAGCAGTGTTGTTGAGATCAGGGTTGAGGTTATGGTTATGTTTAAAATCAGATTTTAATAATATAAATAGCAGAAATAGGTGGGGTTTAGCCATAGTTTAACTTTACGGCTGTGGTAACTAGTAACGACCAGCACCGAGGGACAAACAGCTTGAGGTCTTGCAGATGTTGTTCCAAATTTGATGAACATTTGGGAGGTATAAGTTCACCACGAAGAGAGAACACGGTGCTACTTTCAGTTCAAAGTCATAGGTACCTTTACCAAAAGGGGGTTTTCTTCATTCAATTATACTTATTCTAAGAAAAGTGTTCACATAATCTCCTATTGAGATTAATGCATGATCTATACAAATGTCTTTGAGTTACACACTCATATCTTAATTTTCCATTGGTGCCCTGAAAACACAGAGTACAGAGAATCCTAACGCTGGACATTTGGGAAAGACTAGGGCCAGAAATAAGCCTGGGTATTTCTAACACACTGCCCATTTTGGGGCAACCACAATAGGCCCGTTGTTTCCCTTGAAGCCCCCATTATTATAGCCAAGTAATGGTCATTCTGCATAAAACAAAACTAAACAAAACCATTTAGACAGGTACACTTGGCTAAAAAAGGAGCAGCCCATCTGGCATTCGTAGGAACTACCATATGGTTAGTTCATCCCTGCATTTGGGTATATTTATAATACATACAGTACCAGTCAAAAGTTTGGACACACCTTATCTTTATTTTTACTATTTTCTACATGGTAGAATAGTAGTAGTTAGTAGTTAGTAGTTAGTAATAGTAGTTAAGACATCAAACTATGTAATAACACATATGGAATAACGTCGTAACCAAAAAACTGTTAAACAAATCAACATCTTTTTTATATTTCAGATTCTTCAAAGTAGCCACACTTTGCCTTGATGACAGCTTTGCAGACTCTTGGCATTCTCTCAACCAGCTTCACCTGGAATGCTTTTCCACAGTCTTGAAGAAGTTCCCACATATGCTGAGCACTTGTTGGCTGCTTTTCCTTCACTCTGCGGTCCAACTCATCCCAAAGCATCTCAATTGGGTTGAGGTCGGGTGATTGTGGAGGCCAGGACATCTGATGCAGCACTCCATCACTCTTCTTCTTGGTCAAATAGCCCTTACACAGCCTGGAGGTGTGTTGGGTCATGGTCCTGTTGAAAAACAAATGTTAGCCCAACTATGCGCAAATCAGATGGGATGGCATATTACTGTAAAATGCAGTGATACCCATGCTGGTTAAGTGTGCCTTGAATTCTAAATAAATCACATACAGTGTCACCAGCAAAGAACCCCACAGCATCAAACCTCCTCCTCCATGCTTCACGATGGGAACCACACATGCGGAGATCATCTGTTCACCTACTCTGCGTCTCACAAAGACACGGCGGTTGGAACAAAAATCTCAAATTTGGACTCATCAGACCAAAGGACAGATTTCCACCGGTCTAATGTATCTTGGCCCAAGCAAGTCTCTTCTTATTATTGGTGTCCTTTAGTAGTGGTTTCTTGGCAGCCATTCAACCATGAAGGCCTGATTCACGCAGTTTTCTCTGAACAGTTGATGTTGAGATGTGTCTGTTACTTGAACACTGTGAAGCATTTATTTGGGCTGCAATTTCTGAGGCTGGTAAACTCTAATGCATTTATCCTCTGCAGCAGAAATAACTCTGGGTCTTCCTTTCCAGTGGCAGTCCTCATGAGAGCTAGTTTTATCATAGCGCTTGATGGTTTTTGACTGACCTTCATGTCTTCAAGTAACGATGGACTGTAATTTCTCCTTGCTTATTTGAGCTGTTCATGACATAATATGGACTTGGTCTTTTACCAAATAGGGTTTTCTTCTATATACCAACCCTACCTTGTCACAACACAACTGATTGGCTCAAACACATTAATAAGAAGGAAACAAATTCCACAAATGAATTTGGAATGCATTCCACGTGACTACCTCATGAAGCTGGTTGAGAGAATGCCAAGCGTGTACAAAGCTGTAATCAAGGCAAAGGGTGGCTATTTGTAGAATCTTAAATATAAATATACTTTGATTTGTTTAACACTTTTTTTCATTATTAAATTATTCCATATGGGTTATTTTGTAGTTTTGATGTCTGCACTATCCTTCTACAATGTAGAAAATAGTAAACATAAAGAAAAACCCTTGAATGAGTAGGCATGTCCAAACCTTTGACTGGTGTATACAGTTGAAGTCGGAAATGTACATACACTTTGGGTGGAGTCATTAAAACTTGTTTTTCAACCACTCCACAAATTTCTTGTTAACAAACTATAGTTTTGTCAAGTCGGTTAGGACATCTACTTTGTGCGTGACACAAGTCATTTTTCCAACAATTGTTTACAGACAGATTATTTCACTTATAATTCACTGTATCACAATTCCAGTGGGTCAGAAGTTTACATACATTAAGTTGACTGTGCCTTTAAACAGCTTGGAAACTCCAGAAAATTATGTCATGACTTTAGAGGCTTCTTATAGGCTAATTGACATAATTTGAGTTAATTGGAGGTGTACCTGTGGATGTATTTCAAGACCTACCTTCAAACTCAGTGCCTCTTTGCTTGACATCATAGGAAAATCAAAAGAAATTAGCCAGACCTCAGAAAAATAATTGTAGACCTCCACAAGTCTGGTTCATCCTTGGGAGCAATTTCAAAATGCCTGAAAGTACCACGTTCATGTGTACACAAAATAGCATGCAAGTATAATCACCATGGGACCGTGCAGCCATCATACCGCTCAGGAAGGAGATGTGTTGTCTCCTAGAGATGAAGGTACTTTGGTGCGAAAAGTGCAAATCAATCCCAGAACAACAGCAAAGGACCTTGTGAAGATGCTGGAGGAAACAGGTACAAAAGTTTCTATATCCATAGTAAAAGGAGTTCTATATCGACATAACCTGAAAGGCCACTCAGCAAGGAAGAAGCCACTACTCCAAAACCGCCATAAAAAAGCCAGACTTCAGTTTGCAACTGCAGATGGTGACAAAGATCGTACTTTTTGGAGAAATGTCCTCTCGTCTGATGAAATAAAAATATAACTGCTTGGCCATAATGACCATAGTTATGTTTGGAGGAAAAAGGGGGAGGCTTGCAAGTCAAAGAACACCATCGCAACAGTGAAGCACGGGGGTAGCAGCATCATGTTGTGGGGGTGCTTTGCTGCAGGAGGGACTGGTGCACTTCACAAAATAGATGGCATCATGAGGTAGGAAAATTATGTGGCTATATTGAAGCAACAACTCAAGACATCAATTGGCTTGGCTGTGTGTGTAGGGTCGTAAGTGCTCTGGAGCAGGTTTTCATCAAGGACCTCTCTGTACTTTGCTCCATTCATCTTTGCCACAATCCTGACTAGTCTCCCAGTCCCTGCCACTAAAAAACATGATGCTCCCACCAAAATGCTTCACTGTAGGGATGGTGCCAGGTTTCCTCCATACATGACCCTTGGCATTCAGTCCAAAGAGTTGAATCTTGGTTTCATTAGACCAGATAATCTTGTTTCTCATGGTCTGAGAGTCTTTAGTTGCCTTTTGGCAATCTCCAAGCGGGCTGTCATGTGCCTTTTACTAAGGAGTGGCTTCCGTCTTTCCACTCTACCATAAAGGCCTGATTGGTGGAGTGCTGCAGAGATGGTTGTCCTTCTGGAAGGTTCTTCCATCTCCACTCTACCGCTCTGTCAAACTTCTTCCATTTACGAATAATTGAGGCCACTACGTTCTTGTTGACCTACAATACGGGAGATATTTTTTTGTACCGTTCCCCAGGTCTGTGCCTCGACACAATCCTGTCTCAAGGCTCTAAGGACAATTCCTTCGACCTCATGGCTTTGTTTTTGCTCTGACATGCGCTATCAACTGTGGGACCTTATATTGACAGTTGTAAGGTCATGTCCAATCAATTGAATTTACCACAGGTGGACTCCACATCAAGTTGTTGAAACATCTCAAGGATGATCAATGGAAACAGGATGCACCTGAGCTCAATTTTGAGTCTTATAGCAAAGGGTCTGAATACTTATGTAAATAAGGTATTTTTGTTTATTTATTCGAATACATTTTCAAATATGTCTAAAAACCTGTTTTTGATTTCTCATTATGGGGTATTGTGTGTAAAAAAAAATTGTTTAATCCATTTTAGAGTAACAAAATGTGGAAAAAGTCAAGGGGTCTGAATACTTTCCGAAGGCACTTTATATATTTTATTTTTGTTTATTTTCTAGGAAATGTAGGTCTAACACATAGCAAAAAGTTGTACTTGTACAATGACCATTGAAGAAGAGTGGAATTCAGCATTATAGAATGTTCTAGAGTTTTGAACACTTGAAGACAAACAGCAAACTATTCATTTTCCACATGATATTTACAAGGATGTCAAAAATTGATTAATTTTTATTTTTTTTAAATGTACTGAAAGCATTTGTGTAATATTTGGACCAAGCCCTAATGTCAGGCATATGAGAAAAAAAAGCCACTAGAATTACCACATTAGTTGTAGAAAATAACTTGTTACAGAGACCAAATATAAATCAATAAAGAGTTGACTGTGGCAGACCATATTATTCTGTGATGTGCATTTCATATTCCTGACTGTTGTTTTCCTCTTGCTTTGAAAATGCAGTAAAGTGTCCTCAGAAATGCCTTCATTGTAACTGCATATAATAACTCATAGCTAGATATTGTCTGTTTTGCTGTAAAACACTATTCTGATCCTTCACGGCACTATGATATTTCAACATCTTTATTTAACAGTAGTGACATTTCTGATCAGCCAGTTATTTCACAAGCAACCTAAAATATCCTGAGCTGAGTTTGACAAACGAGGGTAAACATTTTTCGAAAACTAGACAGTATAAAGAAGAAGACATTTGCTTGGCATTCAGAGTCAATAACGACTGGGGGTGAACAGGAAGAAACAAATGCCGCTGGGGCACAAAAAGGGAATAACTGCTCTCTGCTCAAACCCCTTAGAAGGCACACACTCACACACACACACACACACACACGGCAGGGCTGGGTAGGATGGGTCCCTCGGGCGATGCTTAGTGTAGGCAGGGCAGGGCAGGGGCAGCCTGGCAGAGAGAGGTATGGGGCAGATTGTGTATTACCCACTCTAGCTAGCCTCTCCCTCAACAGACAGACAGCCCACAGAGTCATACACATAGGAACCAACCATGCACTAAATTAGCAACAATAATATTCTACACTTAATATACCCCTCCACCCCATTCCAAACCCCAACCCCGCATATACTGTACTGACTCTGCAGTGCCACACTGGGGTGTATAACGAAAAGGACATTAACAATTAAGTGTGTGTGTGTGTTTGCGCATGCGTGTGGTATGTGTGTGTGTGTGTGTGTGTACAAAGAGAGAGACAGTAAGTAGAAATGTCATAGAGCAGATATTGCTGACCCCTGGTATATCACTGTTTAACAAAAATGATATGTGTTTGATTATTTTTATTTGTTTACACATACTGTAATGGCATAGTGTGAAGCATCTTGTATTTTAATGCACTTATGCACAGATGTCATCCTGTGAATTTTTCTATATTGTCTTATGGAATGACGAAAACACAAAATTAATAAACACAAAAAATGTATCTTTCCCTGCTTCTGGTGCTCGTCAAATGAAGAAATGAAGCCGACAAGACCCTCTCCTGACTGGAGGAGAACTCTTCCTGATGCCAGCTTTTAGAAGAGTCTTGGTGGTTCCAAACTTCTTCCATTTAAGAATGATGGAAGCCACTGTGCTCTTGGGGATCTTCAATGCTGCAGAAATGTTTTGGTACCCTTCCCAAGATCTTTGCCTCGACACAATCCTGTCTCGGAGAAATACCTTCGACCTCATGGCTTGTTTTTTGCTCTGACATGAACTGTCATCTGTGGGACCTTATATAGACAGGTGTGTTCCCTTACAAATCATGTCCAATCAATTGAATTGACCACAGGTGGACTCCAATCAAGTTGTGGAAACATCTCAAGGATGATCAATTGAAACAGGATGCACCTGAGCTCAATTTCAAGTCTCATAGCAAAGGGTCCTAATACTTATGTAAATAAGGTATTTCTGATTTTTAGTTGTAATACATTTGAAAAAAATTCTAAAAACCTGTTTTCACTGTGTCATTAGAGGGTATCGTGTGTAGATTGATTTGGATTTAAAAAACGTAATTCATTTTAGAATTAGGCTGTAACATAATAAAATATGGAAAAGGGGAAGAGATCTGAATGCTTTCCGATTGCACTTCAGCACCTTCAGGAAGTATTCATACCCCTTGACTTATTCAACATTCTGTTGTGTTCCTTCAAATTGTTCACGTTCTCTCAAGTTGGATGTTGATCATTGCTTGACAGCCATTACCAAGTCTCGCCATAGATTTTCAAGCCAATTTAAATCAAAATTGTAACTAGGCCACTCAGGAACATTCAATTGTGTCTTGGTAAGCGACTCTAGTGTATTTTTGGCCTTGTGTTTATAGGTTATTGTCCTTTTCAAATTTGAATTGGTCTCCCAGCGTCTTTTGGAAAGCAGACTGAAGCAGGTTTTGCTCTAGGATGTTGCCTGTGCCTAGCTCTATTCATTCTCTCATCCTAAAACACTCCCTAGTCCTTGCCGATGACATAACATGATGCAGCCACTACCATGCTTGAAAATATGAAGAGTGATGTGTGTTGTGTTGGATTTGTAACAAACAGAGACAAGGTGGTCATTCAAAAATCATGTTAAACTCTATTATTCCACAAAGAGTGAGCCCATGCAACTTATTATGTGACTTGTTAAGCACATTTTTCCTCCTGAACTTATTTTGGCTCGTCATATCAAAATGCTTACTGATTATAGACATTTCAGTATTTTCACTGTTGAGATTAAATCTCAATTTAATCTGTTTTAAATTCAGGCTGTAACATAACAAAAAGTCAAGGGGTGGGAATACTTTCTGAAGGCACTGTACATGTACATACAGACATTTCAATAATGTCTCCAAGCGAATCACTTTAGAATGATCTACTTATTTGCATGGGGAAAATAGTAATATAGCCTAAATATTCATATTGTGCATGCATAAAGAAGTGCCTTCAGTATTGAAAATAACTTACACTTCTGGGTTACAATCTATTTCAAGCTCTCTCAGTTGGTTGAAATCCTTCTGTGCCTTACTGAGAAATGCAACACACTTGCTAACTCCAGTACTTCACACAACATGGTACATGTTGGTGCTTTTGAAAATACTTCTTAAAAAATTAATCATAATCATTTTACCATGTTTTTTAAATCAGTAAACACCAGATATATAGTGAACTGTAAAATAAAATGTCACAAATATTTTTGTAGAGACTTTTATATTGTTGTATTGAAAGGTAGCCATCCATGAGCCGCTCTTTCTCTGGCGACCGAGGGGTCAGTGCCCAGTCGGTGTGCATGTGTGTACGTTAGCCCCACGTTCAGCCGGTGTGTGTGTGTTCGACCGTTGTGTGTGTTTTTAGTCGGTGTGTGTAGTTGTTGGGCCCTGTGTTCAGTAGATATGTGTGTTTGACCGGTATGTGTGTGTGCAGTCGGTTTGTGTGTATGGCCAGTCTGTGTGTGCATGTTCCGTCAGGGTCTCTCAGCCTGAGGAGTGTATCGAAGGGACACTGCAGGGCGAGAGGAAGTGATGCATCACAGGTATCATGTGGTGTCCCCTCCATTTTGTCCCTGAGCAGCTCCATTTCTTGGTTGTCCCTCGGCTGTGGAGGAGAAACTTTGCTCCACGCTTAGTTACACTTAAAGCTGAGCCTAAACACGTCTGGAACAGACCCCGACTGCTGCTAAACAGGCCTGCGAGAGCTCGAAGAAGGCAGGCAGGAAGAGGGCACACACACACACACACAATTCACTCCACAGCAATTTAGAAACACATAATAAAAACCATGCTATTACGTAGTAATATTGTAATAATTCAGCTGTCAAATTGTAATTTAAAAGCATTCTCACTGCATTAAAAAGATAATGATTCAAATCAGATCAATTCCATAACACTAGTCACTCGTAGGCTCAGTCACTGGTATACTTTTATTTACAAAGCCATTTTGGGTTCACTACCTTTTTATTCGTGCATTTTTATTGTTCAGAAATGTGGTGGGTACTCTCTTCATTCGCTGGACTTTATCCTGCTAACTGTTCCAAATGTCCGAACTGAATTTGGTAAAAGGTCTTTTATGTACTCTGCGCCATCGTCTTGGAACACCTTACAAAATACTTTAAAACTGGAAGAACTTGTCCCGATTGTTGTTTTTAAATCACTGATGAAGGATTTTGAGGCTGATTCCCTGACCTGTCAATGCTTTTAATTTGCTGTTTTATACTCTTGTATAAATGGTTTTTACTAGATTACTTGTAGTTTTTCATGTTGTCTGTCTGTATTTTTTTTGTAATGACTTAGTGCTGCCTATTTTGGCCAGGGAGCTCTTGAAAAAGAGATTTTAATCTCAATGAGCACTTCCTGGTTAAATAAAGGTAAAAAAAAATAAAAAAATCTCTGTTTTCCCAAACCCTAAAAAGAGCATTATTCTCTCCTAACCAACCAGTTCTCTCTGAGTCCAAGTAATCCCCAACCTTTCAAATAAGACAATGCTAGAAGATCGAGAAACACCACCTTTTCGCCCGTCTGTCTGTATTTTACAGTTAAACCCATTCTGACACAATCCTCATTTTCCCATTTTCCCTATGAGTACTCAGAGTTACGTCTCGGAATGAACGCACAACACTCTGAGCTGGCATGGTCTAATGTACATTTACGGATCAAACTTAGTGATACATTAAGGTTATGAAACGTCTTAGGAGAGCAACAGGCCCTGGCAGTAGCCTGCAGGATCTCATCACAATAGGTCTTGGCTCTGTCTCCCACCACAAATCCTTCAAGGTAGCACAGGATAGAAGAGGAGAGGAGAGGAGAGAAGAGGAGAGAAGAGGAGAGAAGAGGAGAGGAGAGGAGAGGAGAGAAGAGGAGAAAAATATTAGCTAAATAAAAAAGGAGATAGTAACACTATAAAAACAATAACAGGAGTACCAGTGCCGAGACAATGTGCAGGGGTATGAGGTAGTTAAGAATAGCAGCAGCCCGTGTGAAGAGTGTGAAAGTGTGTCTGTGTGAGTGTGTGTTTGTGTGGCTTCAATATACATGTGTATGTGTGTTTTCTGCATGTGAGCTCATGCTGTGTATGTCAGTGTAGGATGTGTGAGTACATGGATAGAACCAGTGCAAGAGAGTCAGTGCCAAAAACATGTTGATAAATGAATGTATAATGAAAGGGGTAAATGTAAATAGTCCGGGTAGATGAACTGTTCAGTAGTCTTATGGTTTGGGGGTAGAAGCTGTTCAGGAGCCTTTTGTTCACAGACTTGGCGCTCCAGTACCCTTTGCCGTGTTGTAGCAGAGAGAACAGTCTATGACTTGGGTGGCTGGAGTGAATTTTTTTTGGGCCTTCCTCTGACACCGCCTGGTATAGAGATCCTGGATGTTCAGGGGGGAGTTGGCGGGGAGTTCGGCCCCAGTGATGTACCCTCTGTAGCGCCTTGCGGTTGGATGCGGAGCACTTACTATACCAAGCAGTGAAGCAGTCAAGTTGCTCTCATTGCTGCAGCTGTAGAACTTTTTGAAGATTGAGGGACCATGACAAATCTTTTTAGCCTCCTGAGGGGGAAGAGGCGTTGTCATGCACTCTTCACGACTGTGTTGGTGTGTTTAGACCATGATAGAAACATGAAGCTCTCAACCCGCTCCACTACAGCCCCGTCGATGTGAATGGGGGCGTTTTCGGCACTTAGGGCTGTCCATGTTGGGTAAACAGCCTTAGGAGGAGTCCTTGCTCCCATGTCTGAATTGTGTGTGCGTGTTTCTTCTCATCCAGGGATAGACCCGCAGGGGGGGGGGGGGCAGTTCTCTCACAACAGAATATGCAGCCTTCCCTCTTCTGCCACCTGTTCTGCTGTTGGCAGGGGTAACAATTTGTGCGTGTCTATGTGCGTGAGTGTTTCCCCTCTTTACCACCCATTCTGGCACTTCTACAGTTAAAGACGAGGGACGGGAGTGTGTGTGCATGTGTGTGCGTGTGCGTGTGTGTGTGTGTGTCTAATGACGGGAGAGTGATAGAGCAAACCCACAGACAGGGTGACTCAGGTCCCCTCACTCATTCCCCATTGGCTCTCCCAAAACGCATCACTCCTGCCCTTCAACAAATCCCAGACTGCCATGTGGTGCTGGTCTCCCATTGGAGGATTGCTATTTAGCAAAGTGCTCTCAGGCGAATCAGGGGGCAGGGTCCCTGGGACGTGAGTGAAATACCATTTGAAAAAAGCATAGAATTTCCACTGAGATTCGGATAAATGTTTTCTCTCTTTCCTTCTGCTGCTGATTTTTACAGTTAAAGGAGAATTTCACCGATGAAATAATGCTTTGCCACCAAAACAGTTTTGTCAAAGCACAGGAAAGGGCGGCCATTTTACAGTAACGACAGTAGGACTCAAAAACAATACACAGGCACAAAATGGACAATTTCAAGAACAACTTCCCTGGGCCTGGGATAGAATGGACTAGTAGGTCCTGATACGACAGCGGGTGTGTATGTTTGAGAAAAGTAATTACAATCAGCCCGGCCTGGCACATTACTGAGCAGCAACCTGGGGAGTCTGTGTGTGTGTCTCAGAGCAACATGGGGAGTCCACTCATGGACAACTGACTTAGCAAATAAAAACAAATGCCAAGCAATTTTCCCTTGCCTCCCTTTCAGTGTGAAATAATCCTACTAATCCAGTACAACTGAATTTTCCTCTATTCCATCAACTGTTATTTCTCAATAAATATATCACTCCAACAGACCAGAACAATTTTTGCAAAACAAAATTACTGTGTGCAAGATTGTAATGGATCATAATATACACGATGTAATACATTATTATTTCAATAATTAACCCGTGAAGCCCATGAGAGCTCCCTCCGTGGCCAGCTGTTGTAGAACTCCGTCCTTGTAGTCTATGGCTTGTAGACTGAAGGCTTTGGTCATTACCACCACCTTATGACGGACATGTAGCAGCTCCCTGGCATCCTTGGTCGGCATCCTCCCTGGCATCCCTGGTAGGAGGGAGACACATGGAGAATTAATATATTAGGTTGACCTATTTTCTTTGTTGAGAACTCCTTGATCTAAATAGTCACCAGAGGGTTCGCTAGTTTTCTCCCGAATGGCGCAGCGGTCTAAGGCATTGCATCGCAGTGCTAGAGGCATCATTACAGACTTGGGTTCGATCACAGGCTGTGTCGCAGCCCACCGTGACCGGGAGACCCATGAGGCGGTGTACAATTGTCCCAGCGTCATCCTGGTTAGGGGAGGGCTTGGCCGGCCGGGATGTACTTGTCCCATCGCGCTCTAGTGACACCTTGTGGCGGGCTGGGCGAATGCACCCTGACTTCAGTCGCCAGTTGTACGGTGTTTCCTCCGACACATTGGTGCGGCTGGCTTCCGGGTTAAGCAAGGAGTGTGTCAATAAGCAGTGAGTGTGGAAGATTTGTGTTTTTTTTTTTTAAGTAAAAAGAAGGGGATGGAAAATTAACGAAATTGCATAAGCACTTTTTAAAAAGTTTTCAACAATGATACTCGAATCCCAGAGAAAAGTTAATTATGACGACTTACTTCCGTTTGAATATTTGAGAAAAGTTTTAATTACATCAAAAACACCTATCTTATAGTTTTGATTTCAAAATGAAGAGAATGCACATGCTACATGAGTGATAATGCGCTCGAAGCCAGAGTTTGGAGGACATATTGACAGGGGTGGTGATAGGCCTGAGACGAAGACGAGGGCTGGCAACCGTGCCAATGTATCCTCCAAACACCGGCTTTGAGGGCATTATCACTTTTATACAATAGGTTACCAACATATTCAAATAATGATTGACATATTTTAATACAAATTATTTGGATGAATTTATTCATACTATTTCATCCTTCCATAAGAATATGGTCCCAACACAAATCTAGGGTTGATAGCCAAGCCAGATGGTCGTTCGTTCTATCGACACGACCCAGTCGAGCGTTCTGAATGTTCCATTGCCATGCTGGCTGGCAACATTCTTATCCCTTGCTTGCTAGCTACTCAACTACGGCTAACTTACAGTCACGTACAAGAAGAAGAAGAATAACAGCAAAGTAGCTGCATTTGCATTTGTTCAAGCTGTTTTCTAGTGACATTTATTTTTTTTGTGAAGAATCAACAACAAGTGGGACACAATCATGAAGTGGAACAACATTTATTGGATATTTCAAACTTTTTTAACAAATCAAAAACTGAAAAATTGGGCGTGCAAAATTATTCAGCCCCTTTACTTTCAGTGCAGCAAACTCTCTCCAGAAGTTCAGTGAGGATCTCTGAATGATCCAATGTTGACCTAAATTACTAATGATGAGAAATACAATCCACCTGTGTGTAATCAAGTCTCCGTATAAATGCACCTGCACTGTGATAGTCTCAGAGGTCCGTTAAAAGCGCAGAGAGCATCATGAAGAACAAGGAACACACCAGGCAGGTCCGAGATACTGTTGTGAAGAAGTTTAAAGCCGGATTTGGATACAAAAAGATTTCCCAAGCTTTAAACATCCCAAAGAGCACTGTGCAAGCGATAATATTGAAATGGAAGGAGTATCAGACCACTTCAAATCTACCAAGACCTGGCCGTCCCTCTAAACTTTCAGCTCATACAAGGAGAAGACTGATCAGAGATGCAGCCAAGAGGCCCATGATCACTCTGGATGAACTGCAGAGATCTACAGCTGAGGTGGGAGACTCTGTCCATAGGACAACAATCAGTCGTATATTGCACAAATCTGGCCTTTATGGAAGAGTGGCAAGAAGAAAGCCATTTCTTAAAGATATCCATAAAAAGTGTTGTTTAAAGTTTGCCACAAGCCACCTGGGAGACACACCAAACATGTGGACGAAGGTGCTCTGGTCAGATGAAACCAAAATTGAACTTTTTGGCAACAATGCAAAATGTTATGTTTGGCGTAAAAGCAACACAGCTCATCACACTGAACACAACATCCCCACTGTCAAACATGGTGGTGGCAGCATCATGGTTTGGGCCTGCTTTTCTTCAGCAGGGACAGGGAAGATGGTTAAAATTGATGGGAAGATGGATGGAGCCAAATACAGGACCATTCTGGAAGAAAACCTGATGGAGTCTGCAAAAGACCTGAGGCTGGGACGGAGATTTGTCTTCCAACAAGACAATGATCCAAAACATAAAGCAAAATCTACAATGGAATGGTTCAAAAATAAACATATCCAGGTGTTAGAATGGCCAAGTCAAAGTCCAGACCTGAATCCAATCGAGAATCTGTGGAAAGAACTGAAAACTGCTGTTCACAAATGCTCTCCATCCAACCTCACTGAGCTCGAGCTGTTTTGCAAGGAGGAATGGGAAAAAATGTCAGTCTCTCGATGTGCAAAACTGATAGAGACATACCCCAAGCGACTTACAGCTGTAATCGCAGCAAAAGGTGGCGCTACAAAGTATTAACTTAAGGGGGCTGAATAATTTTGCACGCCCAATTTTTCAGTTTTGATTTGTTAAAAAAGTTTGAAACATCCAATAAATGTCGTTCCACTTCATGATTGTGTCCCACTTGTTGTTGATTCTTCACAAAAAAATACAGTTTTATATCTTTATGTTTGAAGCCTGAAATGTGGCAAAAGGTCGCAAAGTTCAAGGCTCAGGCTCTGTCGTAACCGGCCGCGACCGGGAGGTCCGTGGGGCGACGCACAATTGGCCTAGCGTCGCCCGGGTTAGGGAGGGCTTGGTCGGTAGGGGTGTCCTTGTCTCATCGCGCACCAGCGACTCCTGTGGCGGGCTGGGCGCAGTGTACGCTAGCCAAGGTGGCCAGGTGCACGGTGTTTCCTCCGGCGCATTGGTGCGGCTGGCTTCCGGGTTGGATGTGCGCTGTGTTAAAGAAGCAGCGGCTTGGTTGGTTGTGTATCGGAGGACGCATGACCTTCGTCTCTCCCGAGCCCGTACGGGAGTTGTAGCGATGAGACAAGATAGTAGCTACTACAACAATTGGATACTACGAAATTGGGGAGAAAAAGGGGTAAAATTCAAAAAAAAAATAAAAAATAGAAAACATCCGAAGTTCTTCAAAGGTAAAAGATTTTATTTGAATGCTTTTCTTGTTTTTGTGAAAATGTTGCCTGCTGAATGCTAGGCTTAATGCTATGCTAGCTATCAATACTCTTACCATGTAGCTATGGTTGAAAAGCATATTTTGAAAATCTGAGATGACAGTGTTGTTAACAAAAGGCTAAGCTTGTGAGCTAATATATTTATTTCATTTCATTTGCGATTTTCATGAATAGTTAACGTTGCGTTATGCTAATGAGCTTGAGGCTATGATTAAGCTCCCGGATACGGGATTGCTCGACGCAAGAAGTTAATGCAGGTAAACCAAGTATGTGTTATTGTCCAAATCACCTAAAAATGTTACTGATGATTTATGCATACGTACTTTGGATGGTGACCTCATTGATCGTGTCCCTGCTTATAATTATCTAGGGATCTGGATTGACGAAAAGGTTTCTTTCAAAAACCATGTTGATGAGCCAGTTTAGAAATGAAGAATGAAACAGTCTTCTTCTATAGGAACAGGGCCTGTCCTTTGTTAAATAGCAGAAAACGAATAATTCAGTCAACATTCATTCTGGTTATTCACTATGTTGATATCTATATGAATGCAGCTGCGATTGAATTGAAGCCATTGGAAGCAGTTTATCATAATGCATTGCGCTTTATTACAGGTTCAGTAGACATTTTGCATTTTGTATCAGAAAGTAGGCTGGCCCTCCTTGAAGTCTCATCGGTCAATACATTGCACTCTTTTTGTCTATAAAGCACTCTTGCATAAGCTTCCGCCATAAACAATAGACATATAAGTTACCAGACCCGGATTCAGGGATGGCTAACCCTGGAGATCCCTTATATCTCGACCGAGTTAGCTAAATCTGCTTTTAGTTTTTTTGCGCCTCTCATGTGGAATGATCTCCAAAAGTCCTTAAAGTTGGTGGAGTTGGTGCCTCCAGGGCAATTCAGGTGTAAGTTAGAGGGCTGTTTTACTGAAGAATGTGTTTGTTTCATGTGATTGTGTTTTGCTTTTCATGTTTTGTGTTTGCTTTTCATGTATTGTGAAATTGATTTGTATATAGATACAGTGCATTTGGAAAGTAAAGAATGCCAAGCGTCTGGAGGAAACCCTGCACCATCCCTACGGTGAAGCTCGGTGGTGGAAGCATCATGCTGTGGGGATGTTTTTCAGTGGCAGGGACTGGGAGAGTAGTCAGGATTGAGGGAAAGATAAATGGAGCAAAGAACAGAGAGAGATCCTTGATGAAAACCTGCTCTAGAGCACTCAGGACCTCAGAGTGGGATGAAGGTTCACCTTCCAACAGGACAACGACCCACACAAACAAGACAAAGCAGGAGTGGCTTCGGGACAAGTCTCTGAATGTCCTTGAGTAGCCCAGCCAGAGCCCGGACTTGAACCTGATCGAACATCTCTGGAGAGACCTGAAAATAGCTGTGCAGCAATGCTCCCCACCCAACCCGAGAGATCTTGAGAGGATCTGCAGAGAAGGATGGGAGGAAGTATGCCAAGCTTGTAGCATCATACCCAAGAAGACTCGAGGATGTAATCGCTGCCAAAGGTGCTTCAACAAAGTACTGAGTAAAGGGTCTGAACACTTATGTACATGTGATTATTCATTTTTTTCTTCATTTTTATAAATTTGCCATAATTTCTAAAAACCTTTTTTTGCTTCGTCATTATGGGGTATTGTGTGTTGATTGAAGAGGGAAAAAACTATTTCATCAATTTAAGAATAAGGCTGTAATGTTTCAAAATGTGGAAAAAGTCAAGGGGTCTGAAGACTTCCCGAATGCACTGTGTGTATAGTGTAAATGTTGATTATTCATGTGTTATTTATTGATGTGTTTGACAGGTCAAGAATTTGTTCTTAATTGACCGACCTGTATAAATAACGGTTAAGAAAATTGAAGTTTGAATCCTAATCATCCCATTCAATGTGAGCACGTCTGTTCTTGAAGTAAAACTATACCTGTGTTAATGCTATGCTGAAAATCCTTGTTCATGCATAGGTCAAATTCAATTTAGTATTTTCTGTCTTTTTTGGCTTCAGCCAAAAGCTAATATTATACTTATAACATAGTTTATTTTTTATTAAAATATAGGAATACACAGAGGAAAATAAATCTGTCAGCAAATATACATCCATGCTTACCATACATGGAAACATGGAAATACATGGAAATATAAAGCAGATATGACTATATATGGAAAGAGAAGGATAAGTGTAAGTAGAGGAGGAAAAAGGTGATAAGAGGAGGGTAGATAAGGAATGGACAGGTGAGAGAGAATTGGGAGATAGAACAGGAAAGAGGAGGAGAGGAGGGGACAGCGAACAGGACAGAGAAGGAGAGGAGAGGGGTGATGAAAGGATAGATGACAAGTGAGAGGGGAGAGGAGCAGAGGACAGAGGACCTATGCTCAGTGGTGTAAAGTACTTAAGTAAAATTACTTGAAAGTAGTACTTAAAAGTACTCTGTCCTTTACTTTGCTATTCATATTTTTGAAAACTTTTACTGTACTACATTCCTAAATAAAATTGTGTATTTTCTACTCCATACATTTTCCCTGGCACCCAAAAGTACTCGTTACATTTTGAATGTTCAGCAGGTCAGGAAAATGGTCCAATTCACAACATTTATCAAGAGAACATTCCTTGTCAACCCTACTGCCTCTGATCTGGCAGTCTCACTAAACACACGAGTGTTGGAGCATGCCCCTGGCTATCTGTCATTTTAAAAATAAAACAATGGTGCCGTCCTGGTTGGCTTAATGTAAGAAATGTGAAATGATTTATACTTTTACTTTTGATTCTTAAGTATATTTTAGCAATTACATTTACTTTTGATACTTCAGTATATTTAAAACCAAATACTTTTAGACTTTTTCTCAAGTAGGATTTTACTGGGTGACTTTCACTTTAACTTGAGTCATTTTCAATTAAGGTATCTTTACTTTTACCCAAGTATGACAGTTGTGTACATTTTCCACGACTGCCTATGTTGGCGCAGAAGTCGTCCGATCCAAACACCACACCGTCATTGTGGAGGCCAACTGTAGGAGCCAGACAACATGCTTCCTCACACACAACCTTGTAGAAACACAACAGAGACACAGATGTGTGTGTGTGTGGCCAGAAAAGTGTGAACCTGGTCAATCCAGCAAATCTAGCAGCTCATGTTTCCCATTCAGACCTGTACTTACAAACGTCAAGTAATCACTATTTACTTGAAGACACACGCACACCCACATACACACACACGGACCCTCGTCTGACTCTTTCTGCCTCCCTATGAAGACTGTGAGAAGCTGGGACTACCATACAACAAGAGGAGAGAAGGGGCGAAGGCCCAGGAATGTGATACACTATTGTGTCAGCCATGGAGCGGTCGGAATGTGTCTGCTGCTTTTGTCGACATCCAAATTCATTTCACTTCTTGCTGTGACACAGCCATACTTCCCTGTTCCATCCCAGGGAATCAGTCTGGCCAAAGATACAGTGTTCTCCAGATGGAAAACACTCACACACGCATACACACACACACACGCATACACACACACACACATGCATACACACGCACACACACACACACACACACACACACACACACACACACACACACACACACACACACACACACACACACACACACACACACACACACACACACACACACACACACACACACACACACACACACACACACACAGAATTAGATAAAAGAGAAATTAAAAGAAAAAGGACAGCGTGTTACCCCACTAAAATCCCCCAAACTGTGCCCTATCCCCATCGCCGTTGAAGGTCAGCCTGAACTAAAACCAGTTTTGATGCCTGCCAAAAAATCATAAAAAACCCTCCTCAAATTAGATCACATTAAAACAGGTCTAATTAAAACATGTCAAAGTGAGTTTTTGGATGAGAGGAAAAACTCAGAAGAGACCTAAAAAAACGAGAGCGAGCAAGCCATGAAGAGAGACTGTCCGGGCACTTGGAATCTCTCTCCTCTTTGGACAGTGACACACGGCGAGCTGTTTGTGTTTGGCACAGGCTTTAATCAACGGAGAACAAGGTAGTAAAATGTCTGATGCACTTTTCTGCTTTTGTTTGTGATTTACCTTAAACTTTAGAAATCTCACAGCGATTTCCACCAAGGTGACCAGGTAAATGGGCTCTGTCAGCGCTCATCCCTTCAAATGGTGCTGAAACCTATCAACAAAGTGACACTCACAAACACACAGACACACAGACACAAACACTCATACGAATTACGACCATTGCTCATCTGAAAATAGAAAGCAGATCAGACATCACAATACATTATTTTATAGGGACTGAGAAGGAGAGGAGAGGGGTGATGAAAGGATAGATGACAAGTGAGAGGGGAGAGGAGCAGAGGACAGAGGACCTATGCTCAGTGGTGTAAAGTACTTAAGTAAAATTACTTGAAAGTAGTACTTAAAAGTACTCTGTCCTTTACTTTGCTATTCATATTTTTGAAAAATTTTACTGTACTACATTCCTAAATATAATTGTGTATTTTCTACTCCATACATTTTCCCTGGCACCCAAAAGTACTCGTTACATTTTGAATGTTCAGCAGGTCAGTAAAATGGTCCAATTCACAACATTTATCAAGAGAACATTCCTTGTCAACCCTACTGCCTCTGATCTGGCAGTCTCACTAAACACACGAGTGTTGGAGCATGCCCCTGGCTATCTGTCATTTTAAAAATAAAACAATGGTGCCGTCCTGGTTGGCTTAATGTAAGAAATGTGAAATGATTTATACTTTTACTTTTGATACTTAAGTATATTTTAGCAATTACATTTACTTTCGATACTTCAGTATATTTAAAACCAAATACTTTTAGACTTTTTCTCAAGTAGGATTTTACTGGGTGACTTTCACTTTAACTTGAGTCATTTTCAATTAAGGTATCTTTACTTTTACCCAAGTATGACAGTTGTGTACATTTTCCACGACTGCCTATGTTGGCGCAGAAGTCGTCCGATCCAAACACCACACCGTCATTGTGGAGGCCAACTGTAGGAGCCAGACAACATACTTCCTCACACACAACCTTGTAGAAACACAACAGAGACACAGATGTGTGTGTGTGTGGCCAGAAAAGTGTGAACCTGGTCTGACTCTTTCTGCCTCCCTATGAAGACTGTGAGATACCATTGCTCTGACGAAGGAATAGAGCCACACCATACAATGTGAAAACCATGTGAAGACTTACAGAAAACGTTTGACCTCTGTCATTGCCAACAAAGGGTATATAACAGTATTGAGTATTGAGTATTGAGATAAACTTTTGTTATTGACCAAATACTTATTTTCCACCATAATTTGCAAATAAATTCATAAAAAATCCTACAATGTGATTTTCTGTATTTTTTTTCTCATTTTGTCTGTCATAGTTGAAGTGTACCTATGATGAAAATTACAGGCCTCTCTCCTCTTTTTAAGTTGGAGAACTTGCACAATTGGTGGCTGACTAAATATTTTTTTTGCCCCACTGTATGTTATATGAGGGTATGCTGGAGAATTCATAATTGTGTTAATGTATGCATTAAGTATGCATTAAGTGTACATGTAAACTATTAACTACAAGCTGAAATCATGAACAGCTGGCTTTAAAGGTGTATTTTTCAATCTTATGGTCAAAAAGTGAATGTCATCATTATGTCTATTAGCAGTTTATAAGCACACATACAAATATAATTTAACCCAAATTGTTAATTAATACTAACATTATATTCAGGGAGACACACACACTCAGGGAGTCTAGCCAATAATATAAACCCTACAATGGAGAAAAACATGGAGTGAAACAGAGATATCAAACTGTTTGTGTCAGAGGGAAATTGCAACCGTGAAAAATATTCAGGATTAAGGCTTTTTTAAATAATAAACTGTTTTTTTTATTTATTTTAGAGACAGACAGAGAGAGAGAGAGAGAGAGAGAGAGAGAGAGAGAGCTAATGAGTGTGAGCGAGAATGTGAGAGAGAGAGAGAGATTTTCACCAGGGTTCCCCTCCTTCTGAAGCCTTCTCCTTCTTTCGCTCTCTTCTTTTACGACATGCTCCACCGCACGCACACGCACAAGCACAAGCACACACACACACACACACACACACACACACACACACACACACACACACACACACACACACACACACACACACACACACACACACACACACACACACACACACACACACAAAGAAGAAACAAGAAGAAACAAGATTCGGTGCCGTCTATAAGTGTGTTTCATTAATTCCAGTTTTCGTGTCCCCCCTTGGTGGAAGGGAATAGTGAGATTGGCGCGACAATCAGTGTTGTGATATGACACTTTGCCGAGGCCCTTTATTCTTCACGGTTCCCACTCACCTAAGAAGGGCTTTAAAAACCAAGTTTAGTTCTTTGAAGACCAAAGCATTACGTTTTTTTCCAACAGACCAGTTCACAGCGAGCTCTGGACTGCCAGTGGGGTAGCCCGAATTTTAAAATCTATCATCTGGAAACACACAAAAGTCCCTTTCAATATTCCCATTCAAAGCCTGTTAAAAAAGAAAGAGGGAGAGGGGGAGAGATGGAGAGGGGGAAAAAATCCCAGTAGAAATCTGTTACTCCCTGTTCTGCTCCTTCCCTTCATCCTTCCTTCCTTTTTTCCCCTTCTCTCTCTCTCTTTCACCCTCCCTCTCACGCTCTCACTTCAACTGGGTGAGGAGGGACGATATAAATAACCCCAGGTAAAGTGGTGCTATATTCCTAAATAAAGACACAAATATCACCCATGAACACACACACACACACGCACACACACAATGGATTCTCAAAAAAACTCAAAGAGTAACGGGTCCATTGAAGGATTTCTAAAATATGGGCAATTTTAATCATCTCCCCATTCAATCTAAGTTGGATAAATCATATCGTGGAGATTTGCATAAATACAAACCATCAAAGACTTCTCATCTTCAAAGGGGTTTTTGAGGCCCAATAGGCTTTGTACTGTAATCATCTGAGGTCACAACCTCACAAGAGACACGTTGCTACGGCAACATAAAAACTAACGCTGGCTGGCTGGGGGCTTAGCACAATATCACCCCCTTCCCCTTTTCCCCTTTTCCCCAAATACACACACACACACACACACACACACACACACACACACACACACACACACACACACACACACACACACACACACACACACACACACACACAGAGGAAGAGGGGATTTTGTATTCATATTTACAGGGCGGATCTTTAGAAAACCATCACAGGGGCCCATTTCTGGCCTGTAGACAGACATAGTGCATAGTGAGTACACCCACAATATAACACACATAGATTACCCCCATTACACCATACAATACAACAGGGGATCCCAAACTTTCTTCACTCTGGGCCCCTCTTCCTGCATTCTAGAACACCCCTCCCCCCCCGAATGACAGCATCCCGGAGTCGCCTCTTCACTGTTGACGTTGAGACTGGTGTTTTGGGGGTACTATTTAATGAAGCTGCCAGTTGAGGACTTGTGAGGCGTCTGTTTCTCAAACCTGACACTCTAATGTACTCCCACTCCTCTTTCTATTCTGGTTAGGGCCAGTTTGCGCTATTCAGTGAAGGGAGTAGTACACAGCTTTATACGAGATCTTCAGTTTCTTGGAAATTTCTCGCATGGAATAGCCTTCATTTCTCAGAACAAGAATAGATTGAGGAGTTTCAGAAGATAGTACTTTGTTTCGGGCCATTTTGAGCCTGTAACCGAACCCACAAATGCTGATGCTCCAGATACTCAACTAGTCTAAAGAAGGCCAATTTATTATTGCTTCTTTAATCAGGATAACAGTTTTCAGCTGTGCTAACATAAAAGGGTTTTCTAATTATCAATTAACCTTTTAAAATTATAAACTTGGATTAGCTAACACAACGTGCCATTGGAACACAGGAGTGATGGTTGCTGATAATGGGCCTCTGTACGCCTATGTAGATATCCCATAACAAATCAGCCATTTCCAGCTCCAAAAGTCATTTACAACATTAACAATGTCTACACTGTATTTCTGATCAATTTGATGTTATTTTAATGGACAAAAATGTGCTTTTCTTTCAAAAACAAGGACATTCCTAAGTGACCCGAAACTTTTGAACGGTAGTTCGGTATACATATATGTATAAATACAGTACCAGTCAAACATTTTGACACACCTACTCATTCAAGGGTTTCTTTATTTTCACGATTTTCTATGTTGTAAAATAATAGTGAAGATATCGCAGACAGTGTCATCAGCAAAGCACCCCCACACCATCACACCTCCTCCTCTATGCTTCACGGTGAGAACCACACATGCGGAGATCATCTGTTCACCTGCTCTGCGTCTCACAAAGACACGGCGGTTGGAACCAACAGTCTAATGTCTATTTCTCATGTTTCTTGGCCCAAACAAGTCTCTTCTTATTATTAATGTCCTTTAGTAGTGGTTTCTTTGCAGCAATTTGACCCTAAAGGCCTGATTCACGCAGTCTCCTCTGAACAGTTGATTTATCTGGGCTGCAATTTCTGATGCTGGTAACTCTAATGAACTTATCCTCTGCAGCAGAGGTAACTCTGGGTCTTCCATTTTTGTGGCGGTCCTCATGAGAGCCAGTTTCATCATAGCGTTTGATGATTTTTGCAACTGCACTTGAAGAAACTACTTTTAAAGTTCTTGAAATTTTCCAGATTGACTAACTTTCAAGTCTTAAAGCAATTGACTGTCGTTTCTCTTTGCTTATTTGAGCTATTCTTGCCATAATATGAACTTGGTCTTTTACCAAATAGTGCTATCTTCTGTGTACCACCCCTACCTTGTCACAACACAACTGATTGGCTCAAATAAATGTCACAAATTAACTTCTTACACCTGTTAATTGAAATGCATTCCAGGTGACTACCTCATGAAGCTGTTTGAGAGAATGCCAAGTGTGTACAAAGCTGTCATCAAGGCAAAGGGTTGCTATTTGAAGAATCTGAAATATAAATCTATTTAAATTTATTTAACACTTTTTTGGTTACTATATGATTCCATATGTGTTATTTCATAGTTTTGATGTCTTCACTATTATTCAGCAATGTAGAAAAGAGTAAAAGTAAAGACAAACCCTTGAATGAGTGGGTGTGTATTTGTTCTTTTGCCAGTGTCTTCTGTCTGTGTGGTCCGTTTTGTTTTAGATTGTTTTTCTTATTTGTTTTTTAAATCCCAGTCCCCGTCCCCACAGTTGGCATTTTGCCTCTTGCCAGGCCATCATTGTAAATAAGAATTTGTTCTTAACCTGGTTAAATAAAGTTTGAATTTTATTGTTATTATTATTATTATTATTATTTTTTTTTTACAAATACAGGTCTATTCCTACTGGCTGTAGTGTAGCTGGTCAACCCCTCTCTGATTACATGATTATGTCCTTTTATTCGTGTGGAGAGTATCCAGTCAAGCCAGGATACACACTGGTTGTGGACAGTGAGTGGGTATACCCATAAGATATCAAATGTGTTCAAGGCAATCTGGGATATTTTCTGCTCCTCAATGATCATTTCAATGGTCCCTCAATGATATATACCCATTGAATAGGAAAGAATATCACCAATAAATACCTTATGATCTTAAACAATATTATACTATCGTAAGCTCAAATAAGGTTGTATTACTCATTCTATATGTTGTCATTTGAGTCCGGAAACAAACCAGTATAACAGCAGAACAATTATGTTAATTTCAAGGGCTGTCAGTGCTTGCATCCTTATCTCCATTGATGAACCCTTTATACTTCTTGGAATTGGCCTATATGGATTGGGCAACTTGTAAATGAATTTTTACAGAAGAAATATGAAAAGCATACGCATAACCATGATAGTAATTGAAAGAGAATAGTTTGGAGATAATGGAAAAATGTGATAATGGAGAACGGTGAATACACAAACGTTCACCTGGCACAAGACTGAATCTGAAAATTACACTGTTGATTTTATGTGCATTTTACATTCACTGTACTTTTCGCCGCATTTGTTGACAATTAAATCTAAAAATACATTGGAAATATTCCGTAAGATTTTTTTTCTTTTTCTTTTTCTTAACCTTTATTTATCAAGTAAGTCAAGACTGGGAAATGTGGGCTAGGTGCAACATAAGACAAAAAAGGGTTTGAGTGAGAGGACTAATTGGTGTCTCCAAGTGGCTTCCCACCTCTCCAAAGTCTGCACAGTTCCTAAGCAATTTCAATGCATTTTCATGACTCAAAGAAGAGTCTTCAATTATGAGGTATTTTTTAAGCTCTCCTCCACTATCTGTGCCATTGAGGAAGTATAGCCTGCACACTTGTAGTTATATACACTGCTCAAAAAAATAAAGGGAAAACTAAAATAACACATCCTAGATCTGAATGAATGAAATATTCTTATTAAAGACTTTTTTCTTTACATAGTTGAATGTGCTGACAACAAAATCACACAAAAATTATCAATGGAAATGAAATTTATCAACCCATGGAGGTCTGGATTTGGAGTCACACTCAATATTTAAGTGGAAAATCACACTACAGGCTGATCCAACTTTGATGTAATGTCCTTAAAACAAGTCGAAATGAGGCTCAGTAGTGTGTGTGGCCTCCACGTGCCTGTATGACCTCCCTACAACGCCTGGGCATGCTCCCGATGAGGTGGCGGATGGTCTCCTGAGGGATCTCCTCCCAGACCTGGACTATAGCATCCGCCAACTTCTGGACAGTCTGTGGTGCAACGTGGCGTTGGTGGATGGAGCGAGACATGATGTCCCAGATGTGCTCAATTGGATTCAGGTCTGGGGAACGGGCGGGCCAGTCCATAGCATCAATGCCTTCCTCTTGCAGGAACTGCTGACACACTCCAGCCACATGAGGTCTAGCATTGTCTTGCATTAGGAGGAACCCTGGGCCAACCGCACCAGCATATGGTCTCACAAGGGGTCTGAGGATCTCATCTCGGGACCTAATGGCAGTCAGGCTACCTCTGGTGAGCACATGGAGGGCTAAGTGGCCCCCCAAAGAAATGCCACCCCACACCATGACTGACCCACCGCCGAACCGGTCATGCTGGAGGATGTTGCAGGCAGCAGAACGTTCTCCACGGCGTCTCAAGACTCTGTCACGTCTGTCACATGTGCTCAGTGTGAACCTGCTTTCATCTGTGAAGAGCACAGGGCGCCAGTGGCGAATTTGCCAATCTTGGTGTTCTCTGGCAAATGCCAAACGTCCTGCACGGTGTTGAGCTGTAAGCACAACCCCCACCTGTGGATGTCGGCCCTCATACCACCCTCATGGAGTCTGTTTCTGACTGTTTGAGCAGACACAAGCACATTTGTGGCCTGCTGGAGGTCATTTTGCAGCGCTCTGGCAGTGCTCCTCCTGCTCCTCCTTGCACAAAGGCAGAGGTTGCGGTCATGCTGCTGGGTTGTTGCCCTCCTACGGCCTCCTCCACGTCTCCTGATGTACTGGCCTGTCTCCTGGTAGCGCCTCCATGCTCTGGACACTACGCTGACCGACACAGCAAACCTTCTTGCCACAGCTCGCATTGATGTGCCATCCTGGATGAGCTGCACTACCTGAGCCACTTGTAGACTGTCTCATGCTACCACTAGAGTGAAAGCACCGCCAGCATTCAAAAGTGACCAAAACATCAGCCAGGAAGCTTAGGAACTGAGAAGTGGTCTGTGGTCACCACCTGCAGAACCACTCCTTTATTGGGAGTGTCTTGCTAATTGCCTATAATTTCCACCTGTTGTCACCATGTCATCTGGTAACTGTACATCAACCAGGCTCATTCTGTTCAGAACAACCCAGGGTATGACACCATGTCATCTGGTAACTGTACAACAACCATAGGCTTCATGAACGTTGACACTGTATATTACATGAGTTTTATGATTTGGAAATGTGAAGTGCACATTTGGACTGGTGTTTTGCTTGCTTTTATGACATCGAAGCGGTATTTATTATACTCCTCAACATCTCATCTTTCGAAATACATAGTCATCTTAATTTACAGCATTTCCCACCCTCAGACAACCACACATTTATAAAAAGTTGCCCAATTAGCAGGAGGTATGGGGGCAACTTCTTGTCAAGCACGGTGCTCAAGGTCAGAACAACAGCGATGTAAAGCGCAGAGCCAGAGCTCTGACGTCATGTATAGCATGTTACCGTACAGCCACTACATTCCAATTTAGGAGCGTATTACTGCCCAAATCTGCCATAAAAGCAAGGGCTGTTTTTAGTCTGGTTGATTTATTCCAGCCCATTCCTTCTTTAAAGCTTTATAGCAAACTAAGTGGCGAGGCTGCCCTTGGGACTGAACACAAACTCCAGATTGTAGCTTTAAGCACTTGGAATAAATGTATCATAAAAAATCCACTCCATTATAACCAATCATTATTCTTACAAAGAGAACCTAATGGTTATTTGCATTGAGAGGATACTTGTGCTTGTCTATTGTTCCTCTATGACAGAGAGACTGGTTAATAGCACTCAATCCGAGTACCCTTCTAGATGTTATTCACTATTGACCAAAAACACATCTTCTCACCTCTTATACGGCGATAAGGAGGACTTTAATGAAACGGATCACGAAGAGAAGGAGAAGAAGGAGGGAGAGAAGAAAAGGAGGAGAGCGATATAGAAAAAGGCGGCAAGTGGGACAAGTTTCAATTAATTATCTTCAAAAGAGGCCCAGATTAAATGTTTCCGGCCAGCTGAAGTGTTAATTTCACAGAGGGGAAGCCGAGAAAGGGAGGACGGGAGGGAACAAAAAAGAGGAGGACGAGAAGAAGGCCCCTCTTTCTCTCTTGCTTTCTCCTTTCAATACCCAGTGCACACGCAATGGCATGGCAGCGAATTTGTGTGAGAATTGTCTGAGGACAAAGGAGGGAGTTCCGCCTGTTATCCTCCAATAAGCCTTGTCCGTCATACAAGGACTGGGAGAAAGGAGGAGAAAGGGCCGGCTAAAGGTTTCCACACAATGGGGAACAAGTAAGTCCATCTTTTAGGGACAAATCAGGGCTGGAGGATCCTGGGCCTGTATCAAGAAGAAGAAGGGAGAGAGGAAGGTAAACAAGACAAGGATTTACAGCCTTACTGGCACAAGACCTTGGGGATAATGCCACACACACATGTTATTCAGGGACACACAGACACAAAAGCAGAAGGACAGACATACTGGAAGACAGATGGACAGACAAAGAAACAGAGACAGACCAGACAGACACAGACATGGTTTTGCAAGGTCACATGTACACGAACCCAGGTAGACAGACAGAAGCACGCACACATCATGAGACTGGCTCTGACACCTATTGCATTCCGAGTACCAGTTTGTGTGTTTGGTGTGTGTGTCTGTGTGTGTGTGTGCGCGCGTGTGTGTGTGTAAGAGAGTTGAAGACCCAGAAGTGTATTATAGATATGTTGAGTAGCAAAAATGCTAAATAAAATGATTTAGGCAGGACTACTGCTATGTTTTATAAATTCATACTAGTGCTCCTGTAATTGCTATTAGTGTACTATTTGTGGTGGAAATTGAACACCAGGGACACCTGAAGTCAATATTAAATTAACCACGCCTTATTATCACGGCCGGAGAGGTTCACAAACTCAATCCAAGCTTGATGGAAACTGAAAAGCGTGTTCCCTTTCAGTCCTTGTATACTGCTACACAAACAAGTCATATAAGCATGATTCATTATTCACATTGGTTCCTGCATGTGACTGACTGATATCTCACGAGCCTTCTTCTCTCAAAGCTAGGACCTTGAAACTGAGATACTCGTTTTGGTTCCTAAAGCAATGTTCTGGGCGTACTGCAAATTGCGTATCAGTGATATTATGGTTTACTCCTGTGTGTAGTCTGTCACTCACATGAACCCAACCAAAACATGTAGTTGAAAAGCAGCATTATTCTAAACGTATAATCGGATAAACACAGAGAAAAGGTCCATCACACGTCTTTAAGACATGTTAGTTTAGTTAGTTTGCGTCCCTGGCCCACAACATCACTTAATCCATTTACTGTTTTTTAAAAACACAAGTCCCAAAGAAAAACACCTTGTTAAGTGTGAAGAAAAGAAGGGAGTGAGTGGAGAAACGGCTGACTAGGGCAAGAGGTAAGAGAAAGAGTGGAACACCTGTTGCCAATTACCCAGTGGAAGAAAGAAAGGGAGGGAGAGAGGCAGGGTAGGCAGCAGGAAAGAGACGTGTTCTAATTAAAAACACTAGTTAAAAACTTCCTGCTTCTGGCCCCAAGACCTGTGTGTGTATGTGTGTGTGTGTGTGTGTGTGTTTGAGAGAGAGAGAGCGGGCAAGAGAGAGACCAGACCACGTTCAACCTTTCCCTCTCAATCAACCAGATCTCATTTCAGTATTGGAACATTTGTCCAAAAATGTGAAAACTCATCGGTAAAGTTTAGGCTTGAATTGTGACTGGTAAGGTGTGGGTTTGGAATAGGGTTAAAACAGAAATAACTAAAATGAGTGCCTAGTACTGGGATAGAACCTGTGCTCCTTGGACCCATAGCTTACTGTTCAAGCCCTTCCTCAATCCCCATCCGAACACCTTAGCAAGCTGTGAGCCTACTAGATGGTAATAGGCACTCACGTTGACCCTGGTGGCCGGTATTGAAGGCATCTCCTGACGTCATGGGGACCTGGACAAACGTTGAATACTGACGTGGATCTGGTGTGACCTGGCAGTTTGCTTTCCCTACTTCGCTTCTCTCTCCCTCCCTCCTTCCTTCCATTGCCATTCTCCCTCCATTGCACCTTCTTTTATTGTTTCCCTGGCTCCATTCATGCCTTCTCTAGTGCCCTCAATTCCCTCCTTCTCTTCAAAGCTCCTTCCACCTAGTTAAGGCATTGCAACTCCTTTCAGGTCTTTTGAAAAGTAATGCCGAGCTGCTGAATGGTCAAATATTTCTGCTCAGCAGTGTGTTATTTTTTTAATGATTTAACCTTTAATTTAACAGGGAAAACATATTGAAACCAAGGTGTCTTTTTCAAATCTGCCCTGTATAAAACAATATAAATATACACATTATACACAAAATGTATATATCAAATACAAAAACATGGTAAGCACAAATAAAACAGCACAAACCACCCAGAAAAACAGATACATTCCTCCACAAATAAGTCCCCAATCAATCATTTGAATTGCTTGAAAGGCACCAGAACAAGATGACATATATTTAGAATTTTGTTTCAACAATAAGGCGCATTAAAACTAAAAGCAGATTTACCTAGCTTGGTGGAGACCCTAGGAACATCAAGAGTTAACCAATCCTGTGAATTGGTTAGCCAACTCAGGTGGCTATACTTCAACAGCAAAGTTAGATTATAAGATGGAAGTTTATGAATTAGGGCCTTGTAAACAAAAAGGGAGTAATGTAGTGATCTACTGGTCTTTAGCGAAGTCCAGACAACCTTTTGATACCGGATGCAGTGATGGGTATGTAACAATGTAACAAAATGAAGGACACTACGGTAGATGGCATCCAAAGGTTTAAGAGTAGTAGCAGCTGCACTTAAATAATGTGTGTGTGTGTGTGTGAGACAGCTCTTGGCCCCTCCCAGTTTCCCAGTTAGTGACCCATATAGAGTCCATCAGGAAACAATGACTGCTTTAATGATGTCACGGCTCACTCTCAATGATGTCTCACACACACACACACACACACACACACACACACACACACACACACACACACACACACACACACACACACACCTTTATAGAGAGCCACAGCGATGAGGCCCATGGTTGACGTAGGTCTGGAGTGGGGCATGGAGTACACAAACACACACATGCACACACTTTTAAGGGTGACCTACAGCAGATGGGACAGACTACGGTATCTTGTCAACGGGGCTGAAGAAAGTGAAGGTGTATAAACTCCCACAGCCTCACGTCCGAATTAAACGTTCATCCATGTTTCTCAAATGTCACATTTTTACGATGTTCCAAATGTCAAATTTCAAAGTGTTAAAGTTTAGGTTTAGGCATTAACTCAGAATTTGTAAGGTTAGGGTTAAGTTTAGGCATTAACCCATAAGAATCTCAGCCGGGGGAGGGGGTGAAAAATAATTTTTGGCCTTATTGCTATTAGCCGATACAAACGCATTGAATAACAGATTCACTACATGGAAAAGCAGATAGTCCCCCAACAAAATCAAAAGGAAGTCTGTTCTGAAGTGCTGTCCTATATCCGAGAGAAGACAGTTCAGGAAACAGTTGTTATTTTTCTAGGTGTCGTAGAGCAAAACAACTGACATGTCCTTGTTCGTGAGAGGGGTGATATGAGTGTTTAGCCCAAACTGTTTGGAGGCTACAGACAGAAGTTGGCAGATCAGCTGTACCGACTTAACACGAGTCCCAAGATGCTTGCGGGGGTCATGGAGCAAAACGGAGAACACCATCGTGTTCATGAATCTCATCTTTCCACAACGAAGGTAACGGTTTGTAAGCCAAACCGTTCGGACGCTGCAGAGGATTTTTGTGTCTCATGGTCTGACAAACACTGCTCTATCTCTGTCACCTTTCACCGCAAATGTGGAAGTTTGACATATGCGGATGTGGTGGATTGAGATGCATCCAATACAAAATATATATCTAACTTAAACAGACAGATGTTAATGGAGATGTTTTGAGTATGCTAATTAGATTTCCATGGGGGCGCGGACATCGACCTTAGGGTTTTTTAAACTCAGAATTCTTAAGGTTAGGCATTAACTCCAAATGGTTAGGGTTTGGGATAGGCTTTGGGATAGGCTTTAAACTAAAATACCAAAAACAACTTTCTGGATTTGAAAACCCATCCATCACATTAGCAAAACATGGATTGATGTCTAAAACTGTATCATGGGTGAATGGTGCACACAACAATGTCATGCATTCACGCACACACACACACGCACGCACACACAAAAACTAACACCATTCTCATTTAAGAAATAGGAAAGGTGTAAAATTGGGAACTCTGATTAAAAATTCAGTATGTTCAGTTCAACTACATTATATGTGACTCGTTTCAGGAAACTAGTTGTATGTCGCCCGTCACTACTTCACAGGAGAGCCATTTAAATGTAAACTTAAATCAAATAAATAAAATGTAAATACAAATCAAATTGTTAAATTACGAGCCTAGTTGGTTTAGCTACAAAAAAGTCAGCAACCTTCCTGCTAGCCATGATTGGCTGAGATGAGTGGGCTGGACATGCCGAGAGATGAGTTTGGATTGGTAGCATGCTTCTGTCTATAACATAGAGCTGGTCAGTATGTGTAGGTAATCCTTTTTAACACAGCTTTTTTTAAAGATATCATGTGGTAGAACTGCGTAAGTGTTGCTCTCCACTTTCTGGAGGACCGAGTTTTGAAATCAGTTGATTTAGAGAATGATAGCATAGGAGATGGAGAAAAATCAGGCGTTTGATTGCAAATATGCAGACGGAGTTGAAAAGAGAACACACAGAAGGCTGCTGTATGAAACACCTGTGTCCGGATTACATCTTCAAACTAAGTGCAACAATGGCATCCGTGGCAGAGAAGGAGAAGCTTTCCTCCATGTATAGGGGTAAGATAGTCTAGCTAGCTACATTTTCAGATATTACACATTTCTAATTTTGTCAGAAAGTCGTTTTCATTTCAAGTTACTGTGTACTGTTAATTTCAAGTGTACTGTTAGCTAGCTAGCTAATGTTACTTGTATGATCTTTGTAGTTATATTAATCGTATCTCAGAAATCCATTTGCATTGCTAGTTATAGACTAATGTTAGCTAGCTAACATGGTTGGTTAGCTACCTGCAGATTCATGCAGGGTAGTAACATTATGAGTGGGGATTATGATTCATTGTTTAGCTAGCTAGCTAGATGTCTAAATAAAAGACTCCACATTTCAAGTAACCATTTCAATAGAATGTTCATGATGTCACTGCGACAATTGTCGATAGACGTAGCTGTTAAATCTACTCTCGCCTGACTGTGCCAGAGCACAGAATTGACACATTTACAAACTCTCAATTTAACTCTCAACACCCGTTGAATATGGCGTCAGTAAACATGGGCAAAAAAGCGTAATAAAATTGTTGCCAGCAGCACAGTTGCAGTCACCAATGCTCTGGATAACATAAAAACAGCCTAACCAGCTCTGCTAGGGCGAGTAAAATGGTCAGAGTGAGCTGTTAACTCATTTGTCTCTGGAAGTAACTAGCAAACTAGCCAACATTAGCCAGTTAGCTTGGGTGCTTGACTGCTACTGTTATGATCAGAATGCTCGGATCAACCCTACTCCTCGCACAGAGGAGGCTTTTTCATGTTATCCAGAGCGATGGTGACTGTAACTGTGCTGCTGGCAAAAACTGATTTACGCTTTGTTGCCAACATTTACTGACACCAGACATATTCAACAGCAAAAATGTATCAGTTATTCTGCGCTCTGGCACACTAAGACGAGTGTATTTTGTTAAGAAATGTAGCTCGATAGCTAGCTAGGTAAACAATGAGTCCCAACGCATGACGAAATTTTAGTTAGCGAGTCAGCCAGCTAACGTCAGCTAGCTTGCTAACAGTACACTTTAACTTGAAATGAAAATACTTTGTCAAAATTAGATTAGAGTCTTTCGTTAAGACTAGCTAGCTAGCTAAACAATGGACCATAATCACAACTTGCAACATACGCCTAGTTTCCTGAATCGGGTCACATACCACTTTCTAGCTCTGAGTATCTACTTTTTCAAATGTTGCTACATAAGACCAAATCGAGCCGGTCGATCACATACTGGGCTCTTCCTTATTTTAAAGGAATGCTAATTATGATACTAATAATAAGTCTTACAAACGCATATACCATTTTACATCATAATATGCCAGTCTGAACACTGCTTCCTTTCTTTCACCACATGGAAGCTCAATTCATTAGTTCCATAACCGCCTTCCGATTTCTTAGAATTCTACAGTGGGTAGTGCAAGCCACAGTTGCTCTCGTTCCGAGACCTATCCAACTTCTCAAAGCTCGGCTCAAAAATGTCATTGGTTTTCTTTAGCCCGAGCCAAGAGCAACACTGTGTCTCTCCCTGGGCCCTGCCACAGGGATCGATTCCCCTCGCTTGACGAGGAAATGGAAAAGTTTGTTGTTATTGCTTTGAAGATTCCTGCGGTTTCCTCTTACTGAATTGGGTTTGTGCATGAGCGTTGCTGTGTTCATTAAAGACGAAGGGGGAGGAAGAGAAGAAGGTGGTTAAAAAATGTCATGGATGTTTTTTGTGTTTCTCATTTCTCTTCTTTTTTATAGCTTCCCTTGGGCTTCTGCTTGTGACTGTGGATTGTGTGTTCTTGGGGCTGTACTGTGCACCATGGGCAGCTCACCAATGTAGCTTACAAAACCACAATGAAATGTCTGTTTAAAAGACCAATCTCTCAGTTCCTCTGAATTTCAAGGAGATGTTGGACAAGATGTGATCATCTGGGTTTTGAACACGTCGTCGGAGCACCAAAAAACTGTTGACCTATAGCAAAGTTAGTAGTTCAGAGAGCAAATGCAAATCCTCAGGTCCAAGACAAGGTTATAAATCAAACATCAAGCATATTTTAGAAACTGATCCACCTCTGTTACAATTTATCCCCCCTCCACCTCTGCAACGTTCCTAGCAGCGGATGGCAACTGCCGGAATATGCACGGACGGAAGCACAGATGCAGACACGCACACACAAGGAATATTCAAGAATGCACGCAAGCGCGCACATACACACAGATACACACACTCAAACACACACACAAAGACACATACCCATAGCAACAAGGCATGAGAACCTTATTGTGTGAAAAACTCGACTAACTATATTGAGTAAATTTGTTTTATTTCCACTGACATTTCTTTGGATATATCCATTATAATGATTCTGATAAATGATTTTGCCGGTCTCAGAGAAGCTGTCAGTCTCGTCACATTTATCTGCATGGTATGGTGGAGAGAGGCCAGAGAGGCTGACAGCAAGGTTCAGACAAACCCCAACTGTTACAAACCAAATGCTAACATATAGGATGGGGAAATATTGTCTGGACACTTTATTGCAGGGGATATTAAGTTTAGCTGAGCTGTGGGACAGTGGAAGCTCATCGATAAATCTAATGGAACTGTTAACAGGCATTTCCTGAAGAATGCAGGGTTTGTGGTGATATAATCCCTGCTATCAACCAATCAGCATCCTGGATCCAAACAACCTGTTTTATAAAACAGGTTATAATGACAGCACTGAAAACACTATTCAAATAGATAGACGCTCAGAAATCAATTAATGTCCTAAATCAAATCAAATTTTTATTTGTCACATACACATGGTTAGCAGATGTTAATGCGAGTGTAGCGAAATGCTTGTGCTTCTAGTTCCGACAATGCAGTAATAACAAGTAATCTAACTAACAATTCCAAAACTACTGTCTTGTACACAGTGTAAGGGGATAAAGAATATGTACATAAGGATATATGAATGAGTGATGGTACAGAGCAGCATAGGCAAGATACAGTAGATGGTATCGAGTACAGTATGTACAAATGAGATGAGTATGTAAACAAAGTGGCATAGTTTAAAGTGGCTAGTGATACATGTATTACATAAGGATACAGTCGATGATATAGAGTACAGTATATACGTATGCATATGAGATGAATAATGTAGGGTAAGTAACATTATATAAGGTAGCATTGTTTAAAGTGGCTAGTGATATATTTACATCATTTCCCATCAATTCCCATTATTAAAGTGGCTGGAGTTGAGTCAGTGTCAGTGTGTTGGCAGCAGCCACTCAGTGTTAGTGGTGGCTGTTTAACAGTCTGATGGCCTTGAGATAGAAGCTGTTTTTCAGTCTCTCGGCCCCAGCTTTGATGCACCTGTACTGACCTCGCCTTCTGGATGATAGCGGGGTGAACAGGCAGTGGCTCGGGTGGTTGATGTCCTTGATGATCTTTATGGCCTTCCTGTGACATCGGGTGGTGTAGGTGTCCTGGAGGGCAGGTAGTTTGCCCCCGGTGATGCGTTGTGCAGACCTCACTACCCTCTGGAGAGCCTTACGGTTGAGGGCGGTGCAGTTGCCATACCAGGCGGTGATACAGCCCGCCAGGATGCTCTTGATTGTGCATCTGTAGAAGTTTGTGAGTGCTTTTGGTGACAAGCCGAATTTCTTCAGCCTCCTGAGGTTGAAGAGGCGCTGCTGCGCCTTCTTCACGATGCTGTCTGTGTGAGTGGACCAATTCAGTTTGTCTGTGATGTGTATGCCGAGGAACTTAAAACTTGCTACCCTCTCCACTACTGTTCCATCGATGTGGATAGGGGGGTGTTCCCTCTGCTGTTTCCTGAAGTCCACAATCATCTCCTTAGTTTTGTTGACGTTGGGTGTGAGGTTATTTTCCTGACACCACACTCCGAGGGCCCTCACCTCCTCCCTGTAGGCCGTCTCGTCGTTGTTGGTAATCAAGCCTACCACTGTTGTGTCGTCCGCAAACTTGATGATTGAGTTGGAGGCGTGCGTGGCCACGCAGTCGTGGGTGAACAGGGAGTACAGGAGAGGGCTCAGAACGCACCCTTGTGGGGCCCCAGTGTTGAGGATCAGCGGGGAGGAGATGTTGTTGCCTACCCTCACCACCTGGGGGCGGCCCGTCAGGAAGTCCAGTACCCAGTTGCACAGGGCGGGGTCGAGACCCAGGGTCTCGAGCTTGATGACGAGCTTGGAGGGTACTATGGTGTTGAATGCCGAGCTGTAGTCGATGAACAGCATTCTCACATAGGTATTCCTCTTGTCCAGATGGGTTAGGGCAGTGTGCAGTGTGGTTGAGATTGCATCGTCTGTGGACCTATTTGGGCGGTAATCAAATTGGAGTGGGTCCAGGGTATCAGGTAGGTTGGAGGCGATATGGTCCTTGACTAGTCTCTCAAAGCACTTCATGATGACGGATGTGAGTGCTACGGGGCGGTAGTTGTTTAGCTCAGTTACCTTAGCTTTCTTGGGAACAGGAACAATGGTGGCCCTCTTGAAGCATGTGGGAACAGCAGACTGGTATAGGGATTGATTGAATATGTCCGTAAACACACAGGCCAGCTGGTCTGCGCATGCTCTGAGGGCGCGGCTGGGGATGCCGTCTGGGCCTGCAGCCTTGCGAGGGTTAACACGTTTAAATGTCTTACTCACCTCGGCTGCAGTGAAGGAGAGACCGCAGACATCCTGGTCCGTGACTGGGCTGGATTTCTTCCTGTAGTCCGTGATTGACTGTAGACCCTGCCACATGCCTCTTGTGTCTGAGCCGTTGAATTGAGATTCTACTTTGTCTCTGTACTGGCGCTTAGCTTGTTTGATAGCCTTGCGGAGGGAATGGCTGCACTGTTTGGATTCGGTCATGTTACCAGACACCTTGCCCTGATTCGCGCTTTCAGTTTCACACGAATGCTGCCATCAATCCACGGTTTCTGGTTAGGGAATGTTTTAATCGTTGCTATGGGAACGACATCTTCAACGCACGTTCTAATGAACTCGCACACCGAATCAGCGTATTCGTCAATGTTGTTATCTGACGCAATACGAAACATCTCCCAGTCCACGTGATGGAAGCAGTCTTGGAGTGTGGAGTCAGCTTGGTCGGACCAGCGTTGGACAGACCTCAGCGTGGGAGCCTCTTGTTTTAGTTTCTGTCTGTAGGCAGGGATCAACAAAATGGAGTCGTGGTCAGCTTTTCCGAAAGGGGGGCGGGGCAGGGCCTTATATGCGTCGCGGAAGTTAGAGTAACAATGATCCAAGGTCTTTCCTCCCCTGGTTGCGCAATCAATATGCTGATAAAATTTGGGGAGTCTTGTTTTCAGATTAGCCTTGTTAAAATCCCCAGCTACAATGAATGCAGCCTCCGGATAAATCGTTTCCAGTTTGCAGAGAGTTAAATAAAGTTTGTTCAGAGCCATAGATGTGTCTGCTTGGGGGGGGATATATACGGCTGTGATTATAATCGAAGATAATTCTCTTGGTAGATAATGCGGTCTACATTTGATTGTAGACCGCATTTCTCAACATAAAAACCTTACATACAGCCTGCACAAATATAACACAATAACAAAATTAAATCGGATCAATAACGTGCACAACTGTGAAAATAGGAAATAATGACAACCGGTAAAATTGAACTCAGATCTTTATTTACGATTGTTGTATAAAAAACAAGTCAACCGTTAAAGGACATAGAGATGGAAAAAGCCTTGTTTCATAAGGTGGCCATCTCTATTTTCAGAGTATTACATCAATCTAGACTAAACAGAACTCAGATAGAGACATTCCCGTCTCTCAAAAGAGTGGCTACATACGCAACAAGGTACAATATCTAGGTCCCTGCGTTCACTCCTCATAAATTAGACTGCAAAGGTTTTCCTGGTCAAGTCAGGTGGTCAGGAAAAATTCAGGGCCCTAATGATAAGACGGCACAATACAACACAATACACATCGACAGACTCTCCAGTCCATTGTGAAGTCCCCAAATAAGCAGAGCCATTGTGAATGGAGGACAGGAAGCTAGGGAGAGGGAGGAGAAAATAAATCAAAGAGAAATGACCAGTCCCTACGCCTATCAGTGACACAGTAGCACACGCCTGCAGATTCAAACCAGATGGCGTGAGGGAGAGATGGATGGAAGGAAGGATGGAGTGTGTGTGTGGGGGGGGGGGGGGGGGGGGGGGGGTGAAAGGCTTTCTGGGTAAAATGTGTTGTGAGTTAAGCAGCATGAGGAAATGGTAGCTTAGGACTTGTCAGGTCAGATCAGAGGCTGGGGCTGTGTGTGTGTGTGTGTGTGTGTGTGTGTGTGTGTGTATGTGTGTGTGTGTGTGTGTGCGTGTGCGTGGGTGGGTGTGTGTGTCTGTGTGTATGTGTGTGGATGTGGGTGCCAGCGAGTGAGCTAGTCTTCTGTGCCTGTCAGATGGAGTGATGACCTGTGATGTGATGACCTGTTCAATAGAGAGATGAAGAGAACAAAGGGTGATGAGGGGAAGAAGAGATGGAAACTTGAAGGAGCACCTTAGGCCAGTTCAACCTGGTGTCAGATACGGTACATAAATGCTGACACACACAATCACAGACTCAAGTATGTGTGCACGCACACAGACAGACACAAAAAGTGAAACACAGGAAAGCAAACACACAAATGCACACACACACGCACACATACTTAGACCCATAGCTGTACTGTAGTAACTTAAAACGGACAGAGCAATTGATCCATTTATGAAGCGATAACTCCCTCCTCTGTTCACGACACACGCGCACACATGAGCGCGCACACACACACACACACACACACACACACACACACACACACACACACACACACACACACACACACACACACACACACACACACACACACACAGAGTGTGAGAGAGAGAGACACACACACAGAGACATACACTCAAACGCACACTCAGCTAAAGAGAAATGAAATGTGAACTGCCATCTCAGCCTGTCTGCCTTGTGATACTTAAAATCGCTCCTGACCAAACAAAATGAATAGCCTTCCGTAAATCATCCTCAAAAAGCATCGTTTATAACATTCCCTGATAAAACGCAGACAGAAGATTGGAAACAAGTTCAGGGCTGATATACTGCCGGACCGTGTGGATAAAACCCCATTCATGTAACAAGAGACGCAGACGTTGACAGTCTTTCTTTACTGTACTTTCGTGGCTTGAGACGGTGATATACTTTTTAAACAGTGCTGCTTGGCTGGCAGGCAAATGGAGCTCCGTGCACACTCTGGAGCACACGTACCACACTCCTTCACCCCCTTTCTCTCTCTCTCTCTCTCTTTCTTGCAAATTGACGAAGAGAACATTCCTGCGGACACGTCGTCTCCTCTGTATGCTTGTACTCGAAGCCTGAATAAAGCCCTTTGAAACAGGAGATATGTTACATTAATGGACGGCCGTCCAACAAGTTGCTTCAAAGCCCCCTCCCCAATCACCTAGTGTCCCACTGAGCGCTTGCCCTGAAACCGCGGCTCTCACTCTTCCTTTGATTCCCCCCATCATCCTCATCATTAGAGGCTGACACCCACGCCTGAAAGCCGTAGAATGCACACACTCATACACAAACGCACACACACAGAGGAGCTTTTCAAGTGTAGAACACCTCACCTCTTTAACACACACACACACACACACATAGAGAGTGTCCTACAGAGTGGTGTGTATACGTCACTCATGAGTGACACAGCATGAATAGAGACCGCCTAACACACACCACGTCATACAAACTTGAAGACTGTAGGTCAAGCCCTCTTCACCTCCAAGGCTGTATCTGTCTTTCAACAGTACACTTTATTGTATTTCATTAGTCAATATGAAATAGATCCCATAGTTTGTTGTAAACTGATTCTTTTTGTTGAGTTGATGCATTACCACAGACTGTATTAATATTACAGGCATCTGGAAGTGTAGAGGGGTACTATTGTTGTTGTAGCACGTTTGTGTGCATGCACATGTGTGTGTGCTTGTGTGTGTACAGAGCCATGCGTATTCCTTTATATTGTAGCCTTTCCTTCTGCTCCGGCGTCTTGTATCCTGCTTTGATGAATCGCAGTGCCATTAAAACTAGCTGTACTGTTACTCAAGTGAAGGATATGTTGTCTTTGTTTGCGCATACCTTTGTGTGGGGTCTAATAAAATCAGCTCTGAAAAATATCTGATGTGAAAACATCTGATGTGTTTGGTCAAAATACCACAGGGTGAAAAAAATTATTAGAATTGGGCTGCCTGTGTGAACGCAGCTTACTGTATGTGTATGTGTGTGAGCCTGCATGCCTGGTTATGTGTATCATATCCAGATACACAGACAATCTGGACAGGTCTGGACAAGTGAGGCTGTCTGCTGCCCTCTTCATTCTCTTTTAGCAACACAAGATGCAGGGGTGGAGTGTGGAGTGGTGGAGTGAGGGAGGAGAGAGAGAGGTAAAAAGAGAGACAGGGGAAAGGGGGGTTTGACTATGACAGAGAAAGAGAGAAGAGTTGGGGTAGAGAGATTTTCTCTGTCATTTAGAGGCACCGCTGTCCTACTCTCTCCTACTGTAGTTTTACAGCAGGTCTATAGCAGCCTATCTTAGCATTAGCCTGGTGTATTGATGGTCCCAGTCTTAACAGACAATGGCATTACAACAAACAACACACAGAAAATGCAGTTATTTGGTGTAAACAAATCAAATTGATTGGTGTAATGTCTATTTATTCTTTGGTACAGTTGGAAAGAGGTAGATAGAAATGTTTTCTTAGTTGGTTATAGCTAATTAGAGCTGCTTCGGACTGCTGTCGCTACATTACAGCTGGTTCGTTGAGGTGAGTTTCCAAACAGCTTCATAGCTAAAGTGTTTGTTTTATTTCTCTCAACAACGAAGTGGCATAGCATTGAGGGAGAAACAATTCTAGCATTCTGATTTTTGCTATTGCACGGTTGGACTGGGACTGGGTTGTGAGACATGTTTTACTGCCACATTTTTCACAGAGCTTATGGGAAACTCACCACTGGTTATCCCTTGACAGTGTTGGTTACTGCTAAAAACAAACTACTGTGCGTCCTTTCTCTCCTCCCTCTTCCCTGCGCCCTCTGTTCTGCGACGCACACAGCTGGAGAGGTATAGAATGGGAGGAGGGAAGGGACAATCCATCCTTCTCTCTGTTCCTCTTTTCATCTATCTTCCTCTCTCTGATACTCTATTTTTTTTCTTTTTTGTTTCACATTTATTTAACCAGGTAGGCAAGTTGAGAACAAGTTCTTATTTACAATTGCGACCTGGCCAAGATAAAGCAAAGCAGTTTGACACATACAACGACACAGAGTTACACAGAGTTACACATGGAGTAAAACAAACATACAGTCAATAATACAGTAGAAACAAGTCTATATACGATGTGAGCAAATGAGGTGAGAAAAGGGAGGTAAAGGCAAAAAAAAAGGCCATGGTGGCAAAGTAAATGCAATATAGCAAGTAAAACACTGAAATGGTAGATTTGCAGTGGAATAATGTGCAAAGTAGAAATAAAAATAATGGGGTGCAAAGGAGCTAAACAAATAAATAAATAAAAACAAATAAATACAGTAAGGAAAGAGGTAGTAGTTTGGGCTAAATTATAGATGGGCTATTTACAGGTGCAGTAATCTGTGAGTTGCTCTGACAGCTGGTGCTTAAAGCTAGTGAGGGAGATAAGTGTTTCCAGTTTCAGAGATTTTTGTAGTTCGTTCCAGTCATTGGCAGCAGAGAACTGGAAGGAGAGGCAGCCAAAGGAAGAATTGGTTTTGGGGGTGACTAGAGAGATATACCTGCTGGAGCGCGTGCTACAGGTGGGTGATGCTATGGTGACCAGCGAGCTGAGATAAGGGGGGACTTTACCTAGCAGGGTCTTGTAGATGACATGGATCCAGTGGGTTTGGCGACGAGTATGAAGCGAGGGCCAGCAACGAGAGCGTACAGGTTGCAATGGTGGGTAGTATATGGGGCTTTGGTGACAAAATGGATGGCACTGTGATAGACTGCATCCAATTTGTTGAGGAGGGTGTTGGAGGCTATTTTGTAAATGACATCGCTGAAGTCGAGGATTGGTAGAATCGTCAGTTTTACAAGGGTAGTTTTGGCAGCATGAGTGAAGGATGCCAATTCTAGATTTAACTTTGGATTGGAGATGTTTGATGTGGGTCTGGAAGGAGAGTTTACAGTCTAACCAGACACCTAGGTATTTGTAGTTGTCCACGTATTCTAAGTCAGAGCCGTCCAGAGTAGTGATGTTGGACAGGCGAGCAGGTGCAGGCAGCGATCGGTTGAAGAGCATGCATTTAGTTTTACTTGTATTTAAGAGCAATTGGAGGCCACGGAAGGAGAGTTGTATGGCATTGAAGCTTTCCTGGAGGGTTGCTAACACAGTGTCCAAAGAAGGGCCAGAAGTATACAGAATGGTGTCGTCTGCGTAGAGGTGGATCAGAGACTCACCAGCAGCAAGAGCGACATCATTGATGTATACAGAGAAGAGAGTCGGTCCAAGAATCGAACCCTGTGGCACCCCCATAGAGACTGCCAGAGGTCCGGACAGCAGACCCTCCGATTTGACACACTGAACTCTATCCGAGAAGTAGTTGGTGAACCAGGCGAGGCAATCATTTGAGAAACCAAGGCTGTCGAGTCTGCCGATGAGGATGTGGTGATTGACAGAGTCAAAAGCCTTGGCCAGATCAATGAATACGGCTGCACAGTAATGTTTCTTATAGATGGCGGTTAAGATATCGTTTAGGACCTTGACCGTGGCTGAGGTGCACCCATGACCAGCTCTGAAACCAGATTGCATAGCAGACAAGGTATGGTGAGATTCAAATGGTCGGTAATCTGTTTGTTGACTTGGCTTTCGAAGACCTTAGAAAGACAGGGTAGGATAGATATAGGTCTGTAGCAGTTTGGGTCAAGAGTGTCCCCCCTTTGAAGAGGGGGATGACCGCAGCTGCTTTCCAATCTTTGGGAATCTCAGAAGACACGAAAGAGAGGTTGAACATGCTAGTAATAGGGGTGGCAACAATTTCGGCAGATAATTTTAGAAAAGAAGGGTCCAGATTGTCTAGCCCAGCTGATTTGTAGGGGTTCAGATTTTGCAGCTCTTTCAGAACATGAGCTGACTGGATTTGGGAGAAGGAGAAATGGGGAAGGCTTGGGTGAGTTGCTGTGGGGGGTGCAGTGCTGTTGACCAGGGTAGGGGTAGCCAGTTGGAAAGCATGGCCAACCGTAGAAAAATGCTTATTGAAATGGTCAATTATAGTAGATTTATCAGTGGTGACAGTGTTTCCTATCTTCATTGCAGTGGGCTGCTTATTCTCCATGGACTTTACAGTGTCCCAGAACTTTTTTGAATTAGTGTTGCAGGAAGCAAATTTCTGCTTGAAAAAGCTAGCCTTGGCTTTTCTAACTGCCTGTGTATAATGGTTTCTAGCTTCCCTGAAAAGCTGCATATCACGGGGGCTGTCTATCATAGCTGCGCTTTCGCACAGGTAAATGCTCCTTATATTTTCTGTCAATCTACCTCTTCAGTATATTTCTTTCATCCCTCAAAGGGACTTCTTCCTTGGCTGCTCTCTCATGAACTTCAAGGGGGGGTGAGGCCGCTACTTGTTTTACGTTTGTATACACAGGGCATGATGATATGTGCTCTGTATCAATACAAATGCACTCTCTTGAGTTCATTTGCATGCCACACTGTACAAATACTATACATATTATGCATAAAATGGACAAAATGTAATTATCATTTGTATTGGTTATAGTGGCCATTGGCTCAACTTACCCCAAATGTAAAACAACTGGAGCTGTGACGAAATTTCCTGGAAGAGGACGGAAGTGTATGTTTCCAAACCACAAACGGAAGCTCCTGGAGTTTGTTAAATGTGTATGTTTCCAAACCACAAACGGAAGCTCCTGGAGTTTGTTAAATGTGTATGTTTCCAAACCACAAACGGAAGCTCCTAGAGTTTGTTAAATGTGTATGTTTCCAAACCACAAACGGAAGCTCCTGGAGTTTGTTAAATGTGTATGTTTCCAAACCACAAACGGAAGCTCCTGGAGTTTGTTAAATGTGTATGTTTCCAAACCACAAACGGAAGCTCCTGGAGTTTGTTAAATGTGTATGTTTCCAAACCACAAACGGAAGCTCCTGGAGTTTGTTAAATGTGTATGTTTCCAAACCACAAACGGAAGCTCCTGGAGTTTGTTAAATGTGTATGTTTCCAAACCACAAACGGAAGCTCCTGGAGTTTGTTAAATGTGTATGTTTCCAAACCACAAACGGAAGCTCCTGGAGTTTGTTAAATGTGTATGTTTCCAAACCACAAACGGAAGCTCCTGGAGTTTGTTAAATGTGTATGTTTCCAAACCACAAACGGAAGCTCCTGGAGTTTGTTAAATGTGTATGTTTCCAAACCACAAACGGAAGCTCCTGGAGTTTGTTAAATGTCAGTGGAACTGAGATTGGAACCAGGTTCTATTGCCTAATGAGACTAAAATAGAGCTTTTTGGCAACAAACACCAGAGGTGGGTTTGACGTAAAAAGAGCCATGGTCTTGCATGAAATAACCTAATCCCCACTGTGAAGTATGGTGGTGGATCTGTGATGTTGTGGAGATGTTTTTCTTCCGAAGGCCCTGGGAACCTTGTTAGGATACATGGCATCATGGACTCCATCAGGTACCAGGAGATTTTAGGCCAAAACCTGTCTGCCTCTGTCAACAATCCTGCTGCGTTTCGCTACACCCACAATAACGTCTGCTAAACACGTGTATGTGACAAATACAATTTGATTTGAAGCAAACCCACAGGAAAATTTAATCAACCTTTTGCAATTGCCATCCCTGTCCCCTGACCTATAAACCCCATTGAAAACATGCGGGTGGAGCGGAGGTTAGATTGTATCAAAGTAATGGATCAAATAGATGGCTGATGATAAGTGTTAAGTACCACATCTATCTTCACTTCATCTTTTATTTTTTTTAACTTTAGAATGCATGTTTTTTTCTCACAGATTCCAGTCAGAGTCCACAATCGAAGACCATGGACTCTAAAGGATCTGGAGAGTTTCTGTACGGAGGAATGGTCTCACATCCCTTCCTACGTGTTCTCCCACCTCATCAAACATTATAGGAGACGACTCAGAGCTGTTATCATGCAAAGGGAGGGCGCACAAAGTATTCAATGCGGGGTGCCAATAATTGTAACAACAATGATTTCCTGGTGACGATCGTTTTAGGGGGAACAATTTAAATTGAATTAAAGGTTAAATTCATATTATATTTTGAGTGTAAGATAAAGCTGATAAACAACAAAGACATTTTTTCATAGCCTGTTTTGTTCATATTTACCTAAGGGGTTAAATGACTTGACAACGGAATAGATAATTAACAGTAGCCGCAGTGAATGTGGTGAGTGTGAAAGTGTGTGTGTGTATGTGTGTGGCGTCTATATACATGTGTGCACATGTTATGTGTGTGTTGGTGTGTCAGTGTAAATATGTGTGAGTATATGGGTAGAGTCCAGTGTGTGTGTATGTGTGTGTTGGGGTGTCAGTGTAAATATGTGTGAGTACGTGAGTAGAGTCCAGTGTGTGTGTGTGTGTGTGTGTGTGTGTGTGTGTGTGTGTGTGTGTGTGTGTGTGTGTGTGTGTGTGTGTTGGGGTGTCAGTGTAAATATGTGTGAGTATATGGGTAGAGTCCAGTGTGTGTGTATGTGTGTGTTGGGGTGTCAGTGTAAGTATGTGTGAGTATGTGGGTAGAGTCCAGTGTGTGTGTGTTTGTTGGGGTGTCAGTGTAAGTATGTGTGAGTATGTGGGTAGAGTCCAGTGTGTGTGTGTATGTGTGTGTGTGTTGGGGTGTCAGTGTAAGTATGTGTGAGTATGTGGGTAGAGTCCAGTGTGTGTGTGTGTTGGGGTGTCAGTGTAAATATCTGTGAGTGTGTGAGTAGAGTCCAGTGTGTGTGTGTGTGTGTGTGTGTGTGTGTGTGTGTGTGTGTGTGTGTGTGTGTGTGTGTGTGTGTGTGTGTGTGTGTGTGTGTGTTGGGGTGTCAGTGTAAATATGTGTGAGTAGAGTCCAGTGTGTGTGTGTGTGTGTTGGGGTGTCAGTGTAAGTATATGTGAGTGTGTGGGTAGAGTCCTGTGTGTGTGTGTGTGTGTGTGTGTGTGTATGTGTGTGTGTGTGTGTGTTGGGGTGTCAGTGTAAGTATGTGTGAGTGTGTGGGTAGAGTCCAGCGTGTGTGTGTGTGTTGGGGTGTCAGTGTATAGAGTCAGTGTGTGCATACAAGAGATTTAGTGCAAAAAAGGGCCAATGCAGATCGTCCCAGTAGCCATTTGACCAGCTATTTAGCAGTCTTGTTTAGCAGACATGCCATGGGGTAGAAATTGTTCAGGGTCCGGTTATAGACTTGGTGCATTGCTACTGCTTGTCATATGGTATCAGAGAGAATAGTCAATGGCTAGAGCCTTGACATCTTTTAGGGCCTTCCTCTAACACCGCCTGGTATAGAGGTCCTGGATGGCAGGGAGCTCGGCCCCAGTGGTGTACTGGGCTGTACTCACCACCCTCTGTAGCACATTGAGGTCAGGTGCCTTGCAGTTCCTGTACCAAGCGGTGATGCAGCCGGTCAAAATGCTCTCTATGGTGTATCTGTATGGTGTATCTGTATCTGTATCTGTATAACTTTTTGAGGATCTGAACGCCCATGGAACATCTTTTCAGCTTCCTGAGGGGAAGGAGGCGTTGTCGTGCCCTCTTCACAACTGTGTGGGTGTGGACCAATGTTCCCTCGGGGCACAGCTCCTCTGGGCTGCTGCTCATAAGAAACATCATTGAGCGCAGAGGAGCACGAGATAGAACTGCACTCCACATTCTAAAGTTTTCCCTATCAGTTAACACTATCAACGCTTCCATTTACTGTGGGAATTGTGATCGAATCAATGCAATATTAGCCACTTTCAATGCAACATACCGAAACAAAACAAACTATGCAAGATATGGTATGCAAAACTAACTATGCAAGATATTTTGTTGTAGGCAGAACGCATCAGTGTAGGATTTTATTGCATTGACAGGCACAACTCAGGCATGTACTCTACACAGACAGGTGCGCCGAAACCAATCAGAGCTGCAGTAGGCGTATATGCCATATATGGATCTTATTAGCCCAGTTATAGATCATGTGTTCATATCCTTTGCTAGTTTGTGAGTTATCAGCCCAGTTATAGATCATGTGTTCATATCCTTTGCTAGTTAGTGAGTTATCAGCCCAGTTATAGATCATGTGTTCATATCCTTTGCTAATTAGTGAGTTATCAGCCCAGTTTTAGATCATGTGTTCATATCCTTTGCTAGTTAGTGAGTTATCAGCCCAGTTATAGATCATGTGTTCTTATCCTTTGCTAGTTAGTGAGTTATTAGCCCAGTTATAGATCATGTGTTCATATCCTTTGCTAGTTAGTGAGTTATCAGCCCAGTTATAGATCATGTGTTCATATCCTTTGCTAGTTAGTGAGTTATCAACCCAGTTATAGATCATGTGTTCATATCCTTTGCTAGTTAGTGAGTTAACCGCCCAGTTATAGATCATGTGTTCATATCCTTTGCTAGTTAGTGAGTTATTAGCCCAGTTATAGATCATGTGTTCATATATTTTGCTAGTTAGTGAGTTAATAGCCCAGTTATAGATCATTTGTTTATATCCTTTGCTAGTTAGTGAGTTATTAGCTCAGTTATAGATAATTTGTAGTCAACAATAGGAGAGTGATTGCTTCCTACTAGAGCACAAAACGTGCATTTCTAGACATCTTTAAAAAGCTGTTAGTTAAAGAGCTTTTTAACTTTCACTTTTTTTACTTGTCTTAAAGGGGCAGTGATGCATTTTGAGACAGGCTTGAATAAGCTAAGTAGCCAATAGGCAGAGAATAGCATTATACAGTGGGGCAAAAAAGTACACTGCTCAAAAAGGGAACACTTAAACAACACAATGTAACTCCAAGTCAATCAGACTTCTGTGAAATCAAAATGTCCACTTAGGAAGCAACACTGATTGACAATAAATTTCACATGCTGTTGTGCAAATGGAATAGACAACAGGTGGAAATTATAGGCAATTAGCAAGACACCCCCAATAAAGGAGTGGTTCTGCAGGTGATAACCACAGACAACTTCTCAGTTCCTATGCTTCCTGGCTGATGTTTTGGTCACTTTTGAATGCTGGCGTTGCTTTCACTCTAGTGGTAGCATGAGACAGAGTCTACAAGTGGCTCAGGTAGTGCAGCTCATCCAGGATGGCACATCAATGCAAGCTGTGGCAAGAAGGTTTGCTGTGTCTGTCAGCGTAGTGTCCAGAGCATGGAGGCGCTACCAGGAGACAGGCCAGTACATCTGGAGACGTGGAGGAGGCCGTAGGAGGGCAACAACCCAGCAGCAGGACCGCTACCTCCGCCTTTGTGCAAGGAAGAGCAGGAGGAGCACTGCCAGAGCCCTGCAAAATGACCTCCAGCAGGCCACAAATGTGCATGTGTCTGCTCAAACGGTCAGAAACAGACTCCATGAGGGTGGTATGAGGGCCCGACGTCCACAGGTGGGGGTTGTGCTTACAGCCCAACACCGTGCAGAACGTTTGGCATTTGCCAGAGAACACCAAGATTGGCAAATTCGCCACTGGAGCCCTGTGCTCTTCACAGATGAAAGCAGGTTCACACTGAGCACATGTGACAAACGTGACAGTCTGGAGACGCCGTGGAGAACGTTCTGCTGCCTGCAACATCCTCCAGCATGACCGGTTTGGCGGTGGGTCAGTCATGGTGTGGGGTGGCATTTCTTTGGGGGGCCGCACAGCCCTCCATGTGCTCGCCAGAGGTAGCCTGACTGCCATTAGGTACGGAGATGAGATCCTTAGACCCCTTATGAGACCATATGCTGGTGCGTTTGGCCCTGGGTTCCTCCTAATGCAAGACAATGCTAGACCTCATGTGGCTGGAGTGTGTCAGCAGTTCCTGCAAGAGGAAGGCATTGATGCTATGGACTGGCCCGCCCATTCCCCAGACCTGAATCCAATTGAGATCATCTGGGACATCATGTCTTGCTCCATCCACCAACGCCACGTTGCACCACAGACTGTCCAGGAGTTGGAGGATGCTTTAGCCCAGGACTGGGAGGAGATCCCTCAGGAGACCATCCGCCACCTCATCAGGAGCATGCCCAGGTGTTGTAGGGAGGTCATACAGGCACGTGGTGGCCGCACACCCTACTGAGACTCATTTTGACTTGTTTTAAGGACATTACATCAAAGTTGGATCAGCCTGTAGTGTGGTTTTCCACCTTAATTTTGAGTGTGACTCCAAATCCAGACCTCCATGGGTTGATACATTTAATTTCCATTGATAATTCTTGTGTGATTTTGTTGTCAGCACATTCAACTATGTAAAGAAAAAAGTATTTAATGAGAAAATTTCATACATTCAGATCTAGGATGTGTTATTTTAGTGTTCCCTTTATTTTTTTGAGCAGTGTATTTAATCAGCCACCAATTGTGCAAGTTCTCCCACTTAAAAAGATGAGAGAGACTTGTAATTTTCATTATAGGTACACTTCAACTATGACAGACAAAATAGAAAGAAATCCAGAAAATCACATTGTAGGATTTTTAATGAATTTATTTGCAAATTATGGTGGAAACTTTAAACTCCCTCCAAAGATTTTCTATGGGGTTGAGATCTGGAGACTGGCTAGGCCACTCCAGGACCTTGAAATGCTTCTTACGAAGCCACTCCTTCGTTGCCAGGGCGGTGTGTTTGGGATCATTGTCATGCTGAAAGACCCAGCCATGTTTCATCTTCAATGCCCTTGCTGATGGAAGGAGGTTTTCACTCAAAATCTCATGATTCATGGCCCCGTTCATTCTTTCCTTTACACGGATCAGTCGTCCTGGTCCCTTTGCAGAAAAACAGCCCCAAAGCATGATGTTTCCACTGCCATACTTCACAGTAGGTATGGTGTTCTTTGGATGCAACTCAGCATTCTTTGTCCTCCAAACACGACGAGTTGAGTTTTTACCAAAAAGTTATCTGACCATATGACATTCTCCCAATCTTCTTCTGGATCATCCAAATGCTCTCTAGCAAACTTCAGACGGGCCTGGACATGTACTGGCTTAAGCAGGGGGACACGTCTGGCACTGCAGGATTTGAGTCCCTGGCGGCGTAATGTGTTACTGATGGTAGGCTTTTGTTACTTTTACTCTGCAGGTCATTCACCAGGTCCCCCCGCGTGGTTCTGGGATTTTTGCTCACCGTTCATGTGATCATTTTGACCCCACGGGGTGAGATTTTGCGTGGAGCCCCAGATCGAGGGAGATTATCAGTGGTCTTGTATGTCTTCCATTTCCTAATAATTGCTCCCACAGTTGATTTCTTAAAACCAAGCTGCTTACCTATTGCAGATTCAGTCTTCCCAGCCTGGTGCAGATCTACAATTTTGTTTCTGGTGTCCTTTGACAGCTCTTTGGTCTTGGCCATAGTGGAGTTTGGAGTGTGACTGTTTGAGGTTGTGGACAGGTGTCTTTTATACTGATAACAAGTTCAAACAGGTGCCATTAATACAGGTAACGAGTGGAGGACAGAGGAGCCTCTTAAAGAAGAAGTTACAGGTCTGTGAGAGCCAGAAATCTTGCTTGTTTGTAGGTGACCAAATACTTATTTTCTGGATTTTTTTTCTCATTTTGTCTGTCATAGTTGAAGTGTACCTATGATGAAAATTACAGGCCTCTCTCATCTTTTTAAGTGGGAGAACTTGCACAATTGGTGGCTGACTAAATACTTTTTTGCCCCACTGTATGTCGGATTCTCTGTAGTAATGGTATGGAAAAATGATGCACCTTATGTTGTCAAGTGGTTTCTAGCATCAATCAAAACAACAACATGGTGCTAGCTGTGCCACTAGAGATTCTGGGTTCAAGTCCAGGCTCTGTTGCCGCCGGCCATGACAGGGAGACCCATGGGGCAGCGCACAATTGGCCCCTCGTCGTCCGTGTTAGGGGAGGGTTTGGCCGGCAGGGAAGTCCTTGTCCCGTCGCACACTAACGACTCCTGTGGTGTGCCGGGTGCAGTGCACGCTGATACGGTCACCAGGTGTACAGTGTTTCCCTCGACACATTGTTACGGTCAGCTCCAGGTTAAGTGGGCACTGTGTCAATGAGCAGTGCGGCTTGGTTGGTTTGTGTTTTACGGAGGATGCACGGCTCTATCTCTCTCTCTCTCTATCTCTCTCTCTGTCTCTCTCTCTCTCTCTCTCTCTCTCTCTCTCTCTCTCTCTCTCTCTCTGTCTCTCTCTCTCTCTCTCTCTCTCTCTCTGTCTCTCTCTCTCTCTCTCTCTCTCTCTCTCTCTCTCTCTCTCTCTCTCTCTGTCTCTCTCTCTCTCTCTCTCTCTCTATCTCTCTCTCTCTCTATCTCTATCTCTCTTTCTCTCTCTCTCTCTCTCTCTCTCTCTGTCTCTCTCTCTCTCTCTCTCTCTCTCTATCTCTATCTCTCTCTCTCTCTCTCTCTCTCTCTCTCTCTCTCTCTATCTCTATCTCTCTCTCTCTCTCTCTCTCTCTCTCTCTCTCTCTCTCTCTCTCTCTCTCTCTCTCTGTCTCTCTCTCTCTCTCTCTCTCTCTCTCTCTCTCTCTCTCTCTCTCTCTCTCTCTCTCTATCTCTCTCTCTCTCTCTCTCTCTGTCTCTCTCTCTCTCTCTCTCTCTCTCTCTCTCTCTCTCTCTCTCTCTCTCTCTATCTCTATCTCTCTCTCTCTCTCTCTCTCTCTCTCTCTCTCTATCTCTCTCCCTCTCTATCTCTATCTCTCTTTCTCTCTCTCTCTCTCTCTCTCTCTCTGTCTCTCTCTCTCTCTCTCTCTCTCTATCTCTCTCTCTCTCTCTCTCTCTCTCTCTCTCTCTCTCTCTCTCTCTCTCTCTCTCTCTCTCTCTCTCTCTCTCTCTCTCTCTCTCTCTCTCTCTCTCTCTCTCTCTCTCTCTCTCTCTCTCTCTCTCTCTCTGTCTCTCTCTCTCTCTCTATCTCTCTCTCTGTCTCTCTCTCTCTCTCTCTCTCTCTCTCTCTCTCTCTCTCTCTCTCTCTCTCTCTCTCTCTCTCTCTCTCTCTCTCTCTCTCTCTCTCTCTCTCTCTCTCTCTCTCTCTCTCTCTCTCTCTCTCTATCTCTCTCTCTCTATCTCTATCTCTATCTCTCTCTCTCTCTCTCTCTCTCTCTCTCTCTCTCTCTCTCTCTCTCTCTCTCTCTCTCTCTCTCTCTCTCTCTCTCTCTCTCTCTCTCTCTCTCTCTCTCTCTCTCTCTCTCTCTCTCTCTCTCTCTCTCTCTCTCTCTCTCTCTCTCTCTCTCTCTCTCTCTCTCTCTCTCTCTCTCTCTCTCTCTCTCTCTCTCTCTCTCTCTCTCTCTCTCTCTCTCTCTCTCTCTCTCTCTCTCTCTCTCTCTCTCTCTCTGTCTCTCTCTCTCTCTCTCTCTCTCTCTCTCTCTCTCTCTCTCTCTCTCTCTCTCTCTCTCTCTCTCTCTCTGTCTCTCTCTCTCTCTCTCTGTCTCTCTCTCTCTCTCTGTCTCTCTCTCTCTCTCTCTCTGTCTCTCTCTCTCTCTCTCTCTCTCTCTCTCTCTCTCTGTCTCTCTCTCTCTCTCTCTCTCTCTCTCTCTCTCTCTCTCTCTCTCTGTCTCTCTCTCTCTCTCTCTCTCTCTCTCTCTCTCTCTCTCTCTCTCTCTCTCTCTCTCTCTCTCTCTCTCTCTCTCTCTCTGTCTCTCTCTCTCTCTCTCTCTCTCTCTCTCTCTCTCTCTCTCTCTCTCTCTCTCTCTCTCTCTCTCTCTCTCTCTCTCTCTCTCTCTCTCTCTCTCTCTCTCTCTCTCTCTCTCTCTCTCTCTCTCTCTCTCTCTCTCTCTCTCTCTCTTTTTTTTAAAAGTCTCATGCAATTTAGGCCTACAATGAACACCACACATCGGCTGCTAATGTGGGCTGAACGATAGCACATTTATTTCCATGTTAAAATGTTATGGGATGCATTTTCTCCATTGTTTTTGATGGTAGGCCACTCTGGTGTGATCAAATAGCCACAGAAGCGTACTTGACCACTGTTTAAAAAACGAACTTAAAGAGGGTACAGCCTCACTGTTCATAGTAAATGCGTGTTGGAAGTTGCACAGAATTTTCACAACGTTGAAGTTTGATGTGCTGATTTTTTTTTGAGGGAACATTATTGTGGACCATGTTAATTCCTTTAGTGATGTGGATACCGAGTGTCACGTTCTGACCTTAGTTCCTTTGTTTTTGTCTTTGTTTTAGTATGGTCAGGGCGTGAGTTGGGGTGGGCAGTCTGTTTGTTTTTCTATGTTGGTTTTTGAGTTCGGCCCAGTATGGTTCTCAATCAGAGGCAGCTGTCAATTGTTGTCTCTGATTGAGAATCATACTTAGGTAGCCTGGGTTTCAGTTTTGGTTTATGGGTGTTTGTTTCCGTGTGAATGTTTGGGTCACAAGGTACTGTTTCGGTTTTGTATATTCACGTCATCGTTTATTGTTTTGATTCAGTGTTCAGTGCTTTCTTTATTAAAATCATCATGAACACTTACCACGCTGCGCTTTGGTCCGATCCTTCTTCCACCTCTGAATGCCGTTACACCAAGGACCTTGAAGCTCCCGATCCGCTCTGCTACAGCCCCATCTATGTGGATAGGGGAGTGCTCGCCCCTCCGTTTCCTGTAGTCCACGCTCAATCCTAGGATTGATCCCCAAGCGTCCCAGCTGTCAAATATTTATTAATTTGACTCTGCTTACGCTTAGAATAAATCTCAAACTTCTTCTCTGGACTAACCATATGTGCATTCAATTTTTTAGGCTGTATAGTTTATGTTGAACTGAAAACTGTGATGTGTGGCCAACACACTTATCAAGCACAATCTAAATGAATTCTGAGAAGACATTATTTTATTATCCAATATCCAACTGTAAAGCTACTGTATGTGCAATCCATAGCATTTAAACTATGTAATACTATAAATTAAGCAAAGTAGACAAAACTAAGCTAACACCAAACAGAAACTGTCTTTCCAGATAGCAGATTAAATCATACAGATTGAAGGGGGAATGTACAGGGTATTGCACCACGCATTTCCCTACACTATACACTAACACATTTAAGGATAGACACAAATAATAATGCTGCTGATGGTAATGGAGACAGGGGTGATATGGAGAGAGGTGTGTGTGTAGCCTATTCCCCTCTCTGCTCTGCCATCAACATACACAACCTAACCTGTAGCTAATAGAGCTGTTGGTCTTTGTGTGTGTGTGTGTGTGTGAGAGAGAGAGAGAGAAGAAGAAGGTGTGTATATGCATTTCAGAGCTAGAGAGTTGTTCTATGTGTTTGTGTTGTGTGTCAGTCACTACCACCACCTGCAGGAGAGTGGATCAGATGAAACAGAAATATCACACACACACACACACACACACACACACACACACCCACACACACACACACACACACACACACACACACACACACACACACACACACACACACACACACACACACACACACACACACACACACACACACACACAAACCTAAACGAAGATATCCTCACCCATGGTCTGTGTCCATAGCCTACGGCCTTGTTCTAAGCTAATGGAACCAGGACCATGTTATATCTCAGATTCAGTGTTCTAAACCATAAAAACGGGCCAGTAAAACAACATCCGTCCACTTTCACACTCCAGTGAGAGAGGTGCTCCCTGCCGGCCAAAGCCGTTTGTGTGTGTGTGTGTGTGTGTGTGTCCGTGCTCGTGAATGAGCATTTGTCTTGTCCATGCTTGTGTGTAGGCCTGTGTCTTTGTTTGTGTGTATGTATGCCTGCGTCTGTGTGTGTGTGCATCCGAGAGGTGTGTGCATCCTACCATCTGGCGAAGGAAATGGAGTGTGAAGTACAGTACAGTTTGGGACCAGGCTCCGTTGCAGAAGCTCAGCAGTTAGTTCATTAGTTCCAAACTTCCAGGGATTACATGGAGAATCTCGACGGAGGGGAGTCAGGAGCGAGGGATGGAGGAGAAAAGGAGGGGGGAGGCCAGCGGGTGAGAGAGAGATGCCAGGAGGAATGCTAGCCCATAGGGTACGAAGAGAGAGGAGAGAGAACGAGAGAGATACATGTGTAGCAGTCACATCCAATACAGGGTTTCACCTTTCCCTCCACCTCATCCCCCTCTTCACCTCCTCCACCTTACAGATATGATGATATGTGATGCGGCCTACAATAACCATTCAGATGTTGGCGCCATTCAATTTTGGAATAAAGACAAAATTCAATGAATATTTGTTTTTGTGGAAATTGAGATTTTTGTTGTTTTGGACACTTTACCCTTTACTTGATTCTCTTGTAAACATATCTTATTAATAATGCTAGCTAGCTAGCATGCCCAATGCAATGTGAAAAAGCTGGCTAAAATTTCCCTTTGTGAGTGTCGCAGCTGACTTGGCCCACTCAAGATTATATGCTACGGTCGGATCAATGAAATCAGGCTGGTTTAGACACAACAAATGATTAGCTAGCTACATGGTAATGCAGTACTATAAAGCTGTCATTTACAATTATCAATGCCGTTATGAACACAAGTGGTTCGATTTTAATTTTGTCAAAAAGTAATGGACCTGATGTTCAAACTTATATCCCTGATTTAATTTGCTGGCCTTGATCTGTGGTTATTCGCTGGAGAAAATGTATACATTGTATTAACAGTATTGCAGTAACTTCAGCAGTTCAGATTTATTTAGATTTTAAGTAGAAGCAATCCATATCCTATCATAAAATTTTTGAAAGCTAGAGGTAGCTTTGGTAATATTTGTTCCTTTTTTAGCCATATCCCATTTCTTGCTGCACACGGTCACTGGCCTTCACTACCCTCAATGGTGTAAAAGCATCGGAGAGTTGTAGATTAAATGTCTACCAATATATTTACACCAATCCAATGCTTTTACATCTTTGAGGGGGTGTAAATTAGTGCACAGGCGAGAAGGGGTGTGAATTGGGATTGGGCTCCTGTCATCCTCAGTGCTTAATTTGTAAATTGTGAGGTGTCGAAACAAAAAAGTGAGCCCGAGAGGGGGGTGACCCGGGGTGCTCTGAGGTAACAGAACGCATTAAAAAATTGTATTTTTATAATAAAGCAATGCATGCATTATCATCGCTTTCGTATACTGGCATAGATCAGCAGAGTAGAGGCATTTTTTTGTAGCCTAGGGTTCGGGAGAAATGTGGCCTTTATATACACATTTCATGCAATTCTACATCATTTTAGATGACTGGAGACTTTAGCACAATCTTTTTTAATACCTCACAGATGATCAACATGACAGGCTACTTTGACACTGACATACTGAGAATCTGAGATCAATTAAACGACCTTGTCTTCAATCCATCAACAGCCTAGATGTAGGTGTGTGGAGGTGTGTGGAGACACACATATTGTACAATATGAGGAGGGAATTATAGTCCTAAAAATGCTTTCCACTTTCACTGACTCACCCAATGATGCTCACTCACCGGCAATGATGAGCTTGTGCCAAAAACGTATCTCTCTCTTGTTTTACAATGCTGTTCGCTCGATAGGCCTATTTGGAAGGTAATAACATATTTGGTAGCCAACAGACAGATTAGTCTTCTCTTTTCAGCAGGATCCATTTCCTTTCCAACCTGTATTTTCCTGTGATTGTATTTGAAATGTTGCGAAAGCCTGTTTTGGCTGCATACCATTCACTGACAGGTTTGAAGAGCACTCCCGACTGCAAGCATTCCTCGTGATTGGGCTACACAATCCACAGCTAGGCAATACCATTTTTTAAATATTGATCATCTGTGGCTAAATTATAGGTCTACTCCTGGTCTAGTATTCAATATTATTTCATTTCTTTCTGAACAGACAGCAGACATTCTTTAACTTTAGCAAATCTATTTCAATGTATCAAGGGTGTTGCTGCTGCGACACGTCCAGAACCCTTCCTGCGGCCATGATTCTACAAGGAAATTAATTACGAAGTGCAACACTGGAGAGACGAGAGTTGCAGAGTCATATTTATCAGAGTAGAGCGAGGGAGAGAGATCATAGAAAGTGAATCTCATTCTAGTTCTGTGTGAGATACAGGTGTGCTTCTCTCTCTCACCAAAGCAATGGCCACGCGTTGGTCTATATAGGCTACAATGTTGGGCAAATCATAAACCCGGGCCGGCCCAATATGAATCAATTACCAGGCACGTTTTCACATTGTTTTTTAGAAGGCAGCCAGGATAATTATAGAGGAGTCAACTTGAATTAGTCTAAGTCAGATTGCTTTTATTCAAATTTTTACATTACATTTACTGTGAAAAATATTTGTCATGCCACGTGAAGTATCCGATCCTGGCAAATGGGTTCCAGAACAAAACAGTCCAAAACTGAGAGTGGCTCAAATTAAGCAAAGGTCATCATAAAGTAGCCTAGTGCACAGCACACAGTCTTACCACTTTCTCAGTCATCAATCATCTTTGAAGCTGACAGCTGACTTCTCAGATAAATAGCAATGTTTCTCATTGTCTGATTTAGCTAATTATTCATCATTACTATGAGCAAATTTGCCAGTATGCTCTGAAATACCGGCAATCAATTATTATTTTACAAGTGGTCCCAAAGATGGTCAACAAAGTGAGTCACCTCATCACAGAGAGATGGAGAGATCCTCTTCAGCTAGGAGCAAGCAAGGTAAGCTAGCTAGCTGGCTAAGCTAGCTAGTTAAGAACACAACTCCATTAGCTAGCCAGACTTTATAACTCTCAGAACTAGCTTCCTGCATTTGTATTTGTTCAAGGTAGGCCAATGTTAGTTTTGTTGGAGTGACAGACTTTCAGTTTGAAGACAAGCTTCTAGCTAGCCTGTGTTTCACTGAATATGCTATTTCACCAGCCATTTCATGCCTACTGTGTCCCACAAAACAAGTTAGCTAACAAGTGTCCCGCAAAACAAGTTAGCTAACACTTGAACGCCTAGTCCTGGTCTACTTAAAATTGTGTAAATCCCTATTGATGGACACACACCAATTTGCCTACAGAGCTAGTACGTCCATTAAAGATGCTGTCAACCAACACATTGCAACACCTGGAGACACCTAACACCTACGTGCACATCTTGTTCATAGACTTTAGCTCGGGCCTTCAATACCATCAATCCCCACAAACGATTCACTTTGCTGCAGAACATTCAAATCAACCCAGCTGCAGCTGCACCATTGAGAGCATCTTGACTGGTCACCACTAGGTACGGCAACTAAAAGGCACAAGACGCTACAGAGGGTGGTGAATATGGCCCAGTACATAACTGGGGCTGAGTTCGCTGCCGTCCATGACCTCTGGCTCAGGGTATCCATTTGGAAAATGTTGCGCTGGACATTTGACCGGCAGCATTTTAATTTACCGGATCCATATGTATTGGTTGTATAACTTGATTAGGGCGTCCACCCACGGTGCTCAGAATGACAGAAATAAATAGCCTATTCCAAACAGACTGTGGGACAGTTGTGGGACGATAGATCCCAAATTCATACAACCAGTAGGCCTTGGCTACATCCCCAAAATGAAAAAAAGCAATGAGGCTCATGCAATAGTTCAAAAAGTTTAGCTTAAAATATTGATTAACTATTATTTCGTCATATTATAATCACAGCAACACGCAGAAGGCAGCAGGCTATGCACAAATGTTTGTTCAATAATGGAATTAGCGGGAAAACACAGTTGGCAAACGCATGACAGCGATGTTGTGAGCCAGAGAAGAAGATATCCCTGAAGAATGTAGAAAGAGGGGAGATGTAAAGGTGCAACAGCATGGGTTGATAATATAACTACGATTGTGCCTTTGGCTTCTGGACAAGTTGATTTGAAAAACAATAGAATATGAGACAATTAGCAATGGTGTGAAGTACTTAATAAGTAAAAATACTTTAAAGTACTACTTAAGTAGTTTTTTGAGGAATCCGCACTTTACTTTACAATTTATATTTTGACAACTTTTACTTTTACTTTACTTCGTTCCTTTAGACAATTATGTACTTTTTTAGTTGCATTTTCAATGCCCAGCAGGACAGAAATTGGTTCAATTCACATTAATCAAGACAACATCCATGGTCATCCCTACTGCCTCTGATCTGGCAGACTGACTAAACACAAGTGCTTCATTTTTAAATTATGTCTGAGTGTTGGAGTGTGCCCCAGGCTTTCCATAAATAAAAAAAAAAAAGAAAATTGTGCTGTTTGGTTTGCTTAATATCAGGATTTTTTTTTATTATTCGTACTTTTACTTTTGATACTAAAGTATGTTTAAAAAAATAAGAATATTGTGCTGTTTGGTTTGATTAACATAAGGCATTTTTTATTATTAGTACTTTTACTTTTGATACTTAAGTATATTTAAAAAAAAAACAAAATTGTGCTGTTTGGTTTGCTTAAAAAAAACAAGACAATGTTATACTTAAAACCAAATACTTTTAGCATTTTACTGGGTGACTTTTACTTTTACTTGAGTCATTTTCTATTAAGGTATCTTTACTTTTACTCAAGTATGACAATTGGGTACTTTTTTCCACCACTGAGAATTAGGCTACTGGTTTTAATGACATATGGAAGTCTTTATTAAATAATTGCCTACACATTTGGTTGGATTATTGAAGCAAGATAAGACATGCCTCATAATAATGTAGTAAAATGTTCAGGTTTCAAACAATTATGGAATGCAAACCCTGACTAGGCGATGTTAGAGGAAGGCCCATATTTTTTTTCTAAAACTAAAGTCACCCAAGCCATAGACTGTCCTCGCTGCTACCATATGGCAAGTGGTACCAGTGCAACAAGTCTGGAACCAACAGGACCCTGAACAGCTATTACCCCCAAGCCATAAAACTGCAAAAACAAGACTGCTAAAAAGCTAATGAAATAGCTACCCAGACTACCTGCATTAATCCTTTTTTGCACTGACTCTATGCACACACACACACACACACTGGGCTGGGCGATATATACAATTAGTTGCAAAATGAATAGGAAATATAGTCAAGATGTTGACAAGGTTATAAATAATGATTTTTAATTGAAATAATAATTGTGTTCGTCAAAAAATCCTCCACTTGCAGTAATTTCAACCTTGCAGACCTTTGGCATTCTAGGTGTCAATTTGTTGTCGTAATTTCACCCCGTGATTTTACCCCGTGCTTCCTGAAGCACCTCCCACAAGTTGGATTGGCTTGATGGGCACTTCTTACGTACCATAGGGTCAAGCTGCTCCCACAACAGCTCAATAGGGTTGAGATCTGGTGACTGTGTTGGCCAATCCATTATAGACAGAATACCAGCTGACTGCTTCTTCCCTAAGTAGTTTTTGCATAGTTTGGAGCTGTGCTTTGGGTCATTGTCCTGTTGTAAGAGGAAATTGGCTCCAATTAAGCGCTGTCCACAGGGTATGGTATGGCGTTGCAAAATGGAGTGATAGCCTTCCTTCTTCAAGATCCCTTTTACCATGTACAAATCTCCAACTTTATCACCACCAAAGCACCCCCAGACCATCACATTGCCTCCACCATGATTGACAGATGACGTCAAGGACTCCTCCAGCAACTTTTTCTGCATCTCACGAATGCTCTTCTTTGTATCCCGAACCCCTCAAACTTAGATTCATCTGTCCATAACAGTTTTTTCCAATCTTCCTCTGTCCAGTGTCTGTGTTCCTTTGCCCATCTTAATATTTAATTTTTATTGGCCAGTCTGAGATATGGCTTTTTCTTTGCAACTCTGCCTAGAAGGCCAGCATCCCGGAAGCGCCTCTTCACTGTTGGCGTTGAGACTGGTGTTTTGCGGGTACTTTTTAATGAAGCTGCCAGGTGAGGACTTGTGAGGCTTCTGTTTCTAGACAATAGACACTAATGTAGTGTCAGCCTCTCCCTCTGACACACAAACACAGAGAGAAAGACAGAGGACATCTAATGATCACAATTAATTAGCTAAAATGATGGAGTTGTCAGAAAACTTTGTTATGAATGATGAGCGAAGTAGATTGCGTTTGTGTGTGTTAGAGATCTCTTTCTGTTTTTTTGTCATAGAGAAAATGACCTAGTCAAATTCATTAATATCAATAAGAATGAAATCGTTCCAGCCCACTGCCATCCGGGCCTTGAACAACACCAGGTTGCAGTCAACACACAAAACTACCCAGTCAATTAATTTGCTCTTTTGCACACTAGTACTGTACAATTTCACTTGCCTTTCTACATAGTTGTGTTTATGTTGCGTGTAATTGTTTTGTACTGCTGAGAGTAATTGTATTGTTTTTCAGATGCTTGTATAACAAACTAATGTCTCTCAACAGATGAGATTGTTCCACCTGGCCATAGAGATGTATGCAACTCGTTCCAGTAACAGTTCCTCTACCAATTATTATTATTATTATCATCATTATCATTATTATTCTGGGTCTCATTTTGGCCATCTTTCATGCCATCCAGTGTTGTATGTATATAGTAAGTGTTTATTTTTAAGTATTTATTATTTACTGTTCATAATCACACTGAACTGTCAATTATTTAGTCTCCAATTCAAGTATGTTGATATATTATTGTTCAGTATAATAATTAGTTATAGTAATGATTATTTAATGCAAATATATTAAATATAGTGACAATCTCTTTTGAAACAATCAAGCCTGAGTGTTGATGTTTTTCTAGCATGTCTCAATGGATTTTGAATGGATTTATTGAATGCTGTTTCCTTACTTTTTACTTTAAAAGCTCTTAACTTCTGATAAAGATATTGGAGTGATTTAAACAGATCTGGATTGGGGACCGTTTGTAGTTTACAGAACTATATTAAAAGAATCCACCATGTGAATGGTTTTCCCAGTCCGCCACACATATGTGTAAGAGTGTTAGTGCAGCCTCGTCTTCCCCCCAACTCTTTCCCCCCTCCTCTTCTCTCCTCTCCTCTCCTTCCCTCTAGCCCTTTGTGCCTCTCCCCCTCTCATCCCCGTCTCCTCTCATCTCAGGGTAGCAGTTAGCAGGCTCTGGGCAGCTCTCTCTCACTCCGTCTGTCAGGCGGGCACCAGGCGGGCGAGAGCAGGGGCAGCGCGGGGGCCTGGCATCGGTTGGCACGGCGACAGGCCCGCTGTGCTGTTGTCATGGTGAAGGTAATCGCAGCGAGGGCGAGCGTAGCGACAGTAGCTAACGACGTCGACAAAGAGACACACAGGAAAGCCGGGTAGCTTAGCGCTCTGGTGTTACGATGTGACATAATGACAGGAGGTTAGCGGTGAGCTTGGTTGATTCTCAAAGGTGATTATTGTGACAATGTGTCTTCTGCTGTCTTCTTTCACTCACCACTTTTAAGACTCTTCCACAGATTGGATAGATTCCACCCCAAAGAACGAAAGCATTCAATAGCAGAATGTCATTATCAGTTCTGGAGCCTTATTCGCCGGTGGAAAATGGATGCCCATTTTAGACGTGAATTTCTGATTTTACACTCTGACTCACACGCCCGTATGAGTGTGGTAAACACACGTAAGCACATACACACATTCTCAAACACTCACTCTCACATACACACATGAGAAGTGTAATTTAGCCCCATAGGAAAAACAAGCGGCCTGTCTGAAGGTATACAACAAAACCCCCATGGATTTCCAATTGCCACAATGCACCAAGCAGCTGAGATGGCGGGAAGTGGAAGAGAGGGAGCCGGGTAGAAAAAGGTGCCTTTTATTTGAGAGTTAATAGCTCATTTCTACATTACACAGTATGAACCTAGCAAATAAACAAGGCAACAGACACCCTCCCCTGACTGATTTATAGGCATTTATGTGCCAGACCACGCCCACGTGAATGTTTATTGGTCAATAGCGTTGTTTTAGGTACTAGTCTGGAAAATATTGTGTTGAGAGACCTTTGTCCATTTAGATCAAACAGAGTGAGGGGTGTGATCTTTCAAAGTTTGCATTTTCAATCACTTGTAATGGCGTCACTGTTTGGCCAATCAGCGTAATTTGTAAATGCCGGCTCTTTATAGCAAGATACATCATTCTCCCAAGTTTTCTCTAAATCGGGCAAGTGGCCCTCGCCAGATCAGAAGGGGTAAAACTAATGGGATTAGAAAGGGAATTCTTGGAATACAAAACTATTTTCCAGTGTCGGCTGTGTGTGTGTTTGTTTAAATCTGTGCTGGAGCTGTGGAAGTGGAGTTAATATTGGAAGAATTGGCAGAGAAACACGGAGTGTACATTTTTGAGTTGAGTACACTGTGTTGAGTTATGTTGAGTACACTGCTCTTCCGTTTGGCCGAAAGAAGCCCCCTATCGCTACCTGTCCCAAATTCAATTTTCCTCTCCTCAGGTCAACCACACCCAATATTCTCCATAGAGATTAATCCATACATGCAGAACCTGTATTGATTGTAGTAATGAGAAAAAATGGTTTTATCAAATCAAAAGATAACTTTCATATAGTGAATCTCTCTGGTATCTGATTGTTTTTTAGTAGTAAAATAATGTCAACATGAAACGCAATATTATGCGTCCAATTCTCCTCGACAGCAAATAATATTTTATTTGAAGTGAAAAGATCAAACAACAGGTTCACTCCAAAAAGTATTCTTAATTAAAAAGGGAGTGCTGAATCCTTGAGAAAGGGACGCGAGCTACAAGGATTACTTTCAAATATATATTTCCTCAAATATACAGGGGAGGACCGTCCACACCTTTCTCAATTGAGGATCCTCCTGTGGGCTACATAACAGGAGAGAGCATCTTAGCTGTTCTTCTCTAACCTCTCAATCAGGTCCAGATGGAGACAAGAACCTGTCGCTCCATGACAGCGCCAGAGTTCTGTGTTATTTCACAGGCCTGAATGACTGTCTGCTACCATACCAGAGTCCTCCTCCCCCTCCCCCTCCTCTTCCTCCACCACACAGTAAAGACAGAAAGACTGTTGTTTCTGACATCCTTCACAGGGTCACAGCTTTTTAGCCTGTCAGCCACACTACTCATCTTTTATTTGTCTTGTCTTTTGTCCTCGTTCGACGGGACTGTCCCGAGCCATATCAATTATCATGACTTAAAAACCTTTTGCTCCTTCTCTTTGCCTCCCTCTCCTCTCTCTTCTCTAACCAATCACAATTTTGTGGGGTGGTTGCGGTCAGGCAGGGGAGGCCAATGGGGCCAATGGGGATGCAGTGTTGAGGCAGTGTGGAGCAGTGTGGGCAGGATCAGAATGCTTTTTAACCTGCTGCATCTGCTGGCTTCCTGCTGATTGCCCAGTGGGGACTCAGTGGGACGTGGTCACCTTATTTTAAAGGCAGGGGGATAGAGGGGCCGGCTCAGGCCTCTGTGGTATTGTAATGGTGTGAAATTGGTTTGTTTTAAGCATCTCACTTAGGTAATTTTCTCATTCAATGCTGATTAAGGCCTGGCAGCACCTGGCTGACCGAGGGTGAGCGCTGGAATTAAGATTTTAGCCAAGGCGGATGAGGGAGTGTGTGTCTGTGAGTGTGTGCCTATGATCGTATTTGTGTCATAAGAGCGTGTGTGGAGATGATTGTGCAAGTGTACAGTATAATACTGAATGTGACTTTGTACCTGTGTGTGTGTTTGTGCCCATGGCTGGGTGTGTGTGTCATGTGAGGTGTGTGTGTGTGTGTGTGTGTGTGTGTGTGTGTGTGTGTGTGTTTGTGTGTGTGTGTGTGTGTGTGTGTGTGTGTGTGTGTGTGTGTGTGTGTGTGTGTGTGTGTGTGTGTGATGCATGTATGTCAGTGTGCACACCCTGTGTGTGTCTAGCAATACCTTCTTGCTGAGGGCCACTCCATCTTCCCAGTCCAATACAGCACAGTCTTGGCCGCTCAGCGATGCCATTTTCCTCAGCTTCCTCTCGTTGTTGCCAGGGCAGTAGAGCACGGCGCACCGTGGCATATATCTCAGGTTTTTACCAGCTACGCGATGGCTGCGACATCCGCCATGACACCGTGGTAAAGTCCGGACAGGAGCCAGTGAGTGTGTCTGTCAAACAAACACAGGGTCATGTAAATGTTCATAGGCCTACATGTTGGAACATACATGCACAAGCCACCCGCATGCACACAAATGCACAAGTGTATGCTTCAAAACGAATACATTTTTTTTCATAACTTCACAGTAGGCCAACAATTAAATGTACTGTTAAATATACTGTACATGCTTCAACACACTTTAGAAGTGGATCTTTTATGTTTTTAGGATCCCATTCTGTTTCCTACAATCCCACTGACAATGATTTTGCCACAGAATTCAGACCCATACAAAAAGGACATTCCTGATAATTTATTAAGTGAAAGTTCTGGTAAACTTCCCTGCACCTCACTGAAAAACCTCAGCTGTTTTCCTTTTCGTTCTCCATTGAAGTGAATGAGCTGTGTTTACCTAGGCTTCGTTTCCCAGAGCATTCGTGGCATTACGATCATCGTTGGAACCTTCTTACAATGTATCTTTAGTAGCCAAGGTGTTTCCCAGAGCCTTTGTTAGTAACTTGGCGCTTAAAAACATTTGCACATCCACGAGTAATCCAGTGGACTCTGAGAGCATCCAAAGTGCATCGTTAGATGCGTTTTTTCCCTTCCGCGTCACTTTATTAACATAGAATCAAGATGTTTAGTCTGTCTGTCTGACTGTGACTGCCGATAACTTCTCTGGGCTACGCAAGTGTCCCACCTCGACAACAGCCAGTGAAATTGCAGGGCGCCAAATTCAAATCAACAGAAATCCCATTATTAAAATTCCTCAAACATACAAGTATTATAAACCATTTTAAAGATAAACTTCTCATTAATCCAACCACAGTGTCTGATTTCAAAAAGGCTTTATGGCGAAAGCACACCTTGCTTGTTAGGTCAGCGCCTAGGCACAGATAAACATACAGCCAAAAGACAGAAATAGCGTTAAAATCAATCACTAACCTTTGATGGTCTTCACCGGATGGCACTCCCAGGACTCCATGTTAGACAATAAATGTGTGTTTTGTTCGATAAAGTTAATCTTTATGTCAAAAAACGTCAATTGAAATTGGTGTGTTATGTTCAGAAATGCATTGTCTCAAACAAACATCCTGTGAAAGTGCAGAGAGCCACATCAAATTACAGAAATACTCATCATAAACATTGATAAAAGATACAAGTGTTGAACAAACAATTAAAGATAAACTTCTCCTTAATGCAACCGCTGTGTCAGATTTCAAAAAAGTTTTACGGTGAAATCACACCATGCAATTATGTTAGGTCAGCTCCTAGCCACAGAAAAACATACAGCCATTTTCCAACCAAGGAGATGTGTAACAAAAATCAGAAATAGCGTTATTAATATTCACTTACCTTTGATGATCTTCATCGGAATGCACTCAAGAATCCCAGTTCCACAATAAATGTTTGTTTTGTTCAATAAAGATCAAATACCTCCTTTTTGCTCACGCTTTTAGTACAGTAATCCAAATGCACAACGCGCGAGCACTAAGTCCAGACGAAAAGTCAAACAAGTTCTATTACAGTTCGTAGAAACATTGCAAACGAAGTTTACTACAAAAGCGAAGTTGACTACAAATACAAAGTAGCCAAAGTATTTGCAATTGTTACAAACAAGTGAAGGATAAAATTGTGCTTCAAATGAAAACCTAGCCTTCAGAATGTATTCATACCACTTGAGTTATTCCACATTTTGCTGTGTTACAATACCCCATAACGACGAAGTGAAAACATGTTTTTAGAAATTTTAGCAAATGTATTAAAAACGAAATACAGAAATATCTAATTTACATAAGTATTTACAACCCATTGCTATTACACTCCAAATTGAGCTCAGGTGCATCCAATTTCAACTGCAACTTTATTATAGCCCAACTATTGCCAGTTAAATTGTTTGGACATGATTTACAAAGAAACACACCTGTCTATATCAGATCAGAAACTATACCATGTAGTCCAAGGAACTGTGTGTTGATTTCAGAGATCTAGTTATATTGATGAGGCATATATCTGGGGAAAGGTAGAAAACAATTTAGTTTTTTTTTTTCTAGTTTTGAAAGCTGGCAGTCCGACCAAACTGAGCAACTATGCAAGAAGAACCTTGGCCAGGGACATGATCAAGAAGCCAATGTCCACTCTGACATAAGTACACAGTTCCTTGGCTGAGATGCTAAAACCTACCAGTAGGACAACAGTCTCCACAGCACTTGGACGGGGCGGCAGGTAGCCTAGTGGTTAGAGCGATGGACTAGTGACCGGAAGGTTGCAAGTTCAAATCCCCGAGCTGACAAGGTAAAAATCTGGCGTTCTGCCCCTGAACAGGCAGTTCACTGTTCCACTGAAAATAAGAATTTGTTCTTAACTGACTTGCCTAGTTAAATAAAGGTAAAATAAAATAAAAAACTTCACCAATCTAGGCTTTTTGGGAGTGGCCAGGCGGAAGCCACTCCTGAGAAAAAGGCACATGACAGCAGCCCTGGAGTTTGCAAAAGTTCTATTTTGTGACTAGGCTACTGTCTGTAATTTTAGCCACAATGTGTTTCATGATGTGTGACAACATGTGCGCAATGATGTGCCCAATCTGTGATTTAGTGCATTATTATTGGGTAATAAGCCACCATAGGTGGTAATATCTAATGTTAAGGTAAGATTTTAATGGAGAAAGCTAATCCAAAAGTAACGTCGCTTTTCTTTTGATCCCATCAGTATCAACACATGGTCTAACAACGCACTTAGCGAATATTCTCTCTACATGCTTGTTTGGGAAACACTCTTAAAAAGTTGGCCTGGGAAATAACGAGGCATCTATTAAAATCATCATCATGGGAAAGTTACACTGGGAAACGAGGCCCTTTTGAAATCCGTTATCAGTGACAAGATCACAAGACAAATGCTGAATGCACATTTTAAAGACAGTGTGTGTGTGTGTGTGTGTGTGTGTGTGTGTGTGTGTGTGTGTGTGTGTGTGTGTGTGTGTGTGTGTGTGTACTCGTGCGGCTGTGTATGCATGTGTGTGTGTATGCACGCTTGTGTACAGGGGAGGGATTTAAAGGTCCACAACATAATGAAGATTTGTACAACACAGCAAATCTGCATAATGTGTGCTACTCATTAGCCTAGTCCTGGAATCAGAGTTCTAGCAAACAGAGGAGGGTCTTAGGCTATACAAACAGAGTCATGGAGAGACAAGCAGTTACTCACAATCAGTCAAATTTAGCCATGTTTAGATAGGCTCTGCTGCCTAGAAGTAAGAACGTGTTTTTTCACCCACACACAAGTACACAAAAAACACACTCACGAACGTATGAAAAACCACACACACACACACTTTTCTGTCAGTCAGTCACACCCGATAATCACAGTTATGGCAAACAGCACGTACGCGTCGCATCTTAATTATTTGTTCTGTCGCTCGGGCTGCTCAAACAATTAGCCCTAATGAATGGCCTAAATGATTAGGATCACATATATCTAATTACAGTAGGAAACAGCCTCTCCGCTGTCACTGCAGTCTCCCTCAGCCTCCAAGGCCCTATCTGAGAGATCATATTTATAGATAGGGCTTTCTTTTTAGCCTGGAGGAGGAGAGCGAGAAGAAAGGGAGAGAAGAGGGGGATATGCTCCTTGTAAAAAGGAAGGGGGGCAGAAGACTTCTCTTTTCTCTTCTTCAATAGCCACTTAATCCTGTCGACCATGCTTACGAATGCCCGGCAGTATTAATCAGAGGATCTAATCTGGAGCAGGGGAATGATGCAGCTAGAGAAGGGCAATTTAAGCCAATTCAGGTGATTTTAGTCCTCTGAGGTCTTTAGTTTGTCTCAGGTACTCTGTGGGGGTCTCCTCAATGCTAGTGTGTTTAGATTTGGTCAGCAACAATATCTCACAAAGGACTAGAGGGCTAGAGGGAAGAAGGAATATGCAAACGCCTGTGTGAGTTGTGTGGATTGGGGGGGAACAGAGCTCCTTCGGGATGTCACTTGGGGGGGGGGGACAAAAAGCTACAAGGTCCATATTGACGGGGGAGACAAAAAAGCAAACAGCGAAATTAGAATGAAAAATAAAGGGGGTGGGGGGTGGAGGAGGGAGGCAGGGTGCAGATGGGGGTGAGGGATGGAGGGGGGTGGTTGTTGAGACCCAAATTAAGTCTTCTCCATTCAGTGCAGACCGCTCTGGGGTGAATGGTTAAAGAGACGTTTTAAGTGCCCACTTGAAAGGCAAATAAATTATAATGTAAGTGGGGGACGCGTACCAGAAGATGGTGGCAGTAATTAAAGAATAGATTTCATTAAAAAGAATAAAACTACAGAGAGCACAGAGAGAGAAAGAGATAGAGAGAGAATTGAGAGGAGAGAAGCGAGGGATGAGCGAGGAGTGAGAGAAAACAAAGAGAGAGAGAGAGCTTTGATGACCAGAGACAGAAGAGGAGTGAGAGGCCAGATCAGCTGACACTGACACAGAGAGGTCAGACACCACACTTAGCATCTCACCCTTCTTTCTGTCGTTCCCCTTTTTAGCTCAGTGGAAAGGCTGCCTTTGCAGTAACCCGGCGACTGAAGGGGGGAAGAGGGGAAAGGTGAGGTCAGTGTGATAAGACCGTCAAATAGAGCAAACCCTGTTTAGCCCAATCAAGCTGTAGGACAGAGAGATGGACTGAGCAAACCAGTGTTATACCCTTTACAGACAGACTTTACGGTATGTTGCCTGTAAACTTTTAGTTTTTTTTGTTTTGTTTACCATATTCTTGCCGGGATAAGCCTTTTACATATCCCGTACGCATGCCGGCACCGTGAGTGCAGTAGGGGTGTGTCAATGTGGGTGGGCATCTATTTGAATGAATCCATTGAATATATACCATCACAAATAAATATTTTATAAATGTGCTTAGACAGGACTTAAGAAACATTATAATACTAATAAAATGTATTTTGAAAAGAATAGAATAGCATATTTTGAGTTTTTTTTATGTTACTGGTCTGTGCAGCCTATAGGATACCTGGCTGTGCTATGCAAATGAAATCAGTAGTTCTTATTTGGTTAATTACACAGACAAGACACACTTAAATCAACCTGCCCTGATCACAGTCAAGATACATATATTTTAAAGTACAAATGAATATAACAGAATAAAATATAAATAATATATAGACCAGGGGTTCCCAACTTAGTGTATAAAGCATAGCAATATAACGCATATTCACTAAGCTAACTGAAGTGTTGCATTCCTCAAATGGGTATGTGTCAGTATACTACTGTACTGTAGAGCAGATTGTTGTTGTATATGTTTTATATTACATACTCAGACGGCTTATGGACGAATGCAAAACAGGGGATTGTTTGGAGAGAAATTCACTTGCACACACACACATGCACTTCCACATATAAAACCACAATGTCTCATATGGCTGCTCAGATCCACAGGAACTTAACTTTCCACCACAACAACAATATGCTGGGAAGTTCTTACAGCACAACCATCAGCTGTGTTTAATATGAGGGAAAGTACTGCCGAGACCTACCATTGGCTTTACGTCCGCTTCGGAGAGTGATACACGGTCTAACAATGCTCTGTGGTCTCCAGTAGACCACTAATGGAATGACTAGAGTCCATTGTCTCAGTGAATAGCCTGGCTTTTCGTCTATTCCATCCATATTCAGAATAGAGGGGTGTCAAACTCTCGTTTGCAGTGATACTGCACTTTGGGGCTGCTGCAACCATTTCAAAACCCTTTCTCTTGGTGTGGGTATTTCTTCACCCCTTCAGGATCCAAGTGCATAATTCAGTCTGATTGGGGTATTAATAGTGGTGGAATAATTACCAAAAACCAAAGCAATTTATTGGAATTAGTCGAAGTTCTAATCGTTCTATTTGATTTTGTCTTGCTGTCATCAAAAAAAAGGCATGTAGGTAACTATATCTTGGATATCACGCACCTCTAAATGAATGACATATAAGATTGAATATAAGAGATGACGGTGGTAAAATAGTGTTGATATTTTGTCTGTATAATGTCCCACGATCTGTGTGCACATTCATCTTAACTATGCACACACGGATCTACTATAACTAAAACAATGATCTGTGAATATATATTTTTTAAATCAAAGAAAACCATGATCTGTGAATATATCAAAAATGTTTCATCAGTAATACCATCATCCATATGCAAGGATAAGTCACAAAGCATTAAGTAACAAATAATTCCATGGTTTGAAAATATATTCAGCATTGCTCAAGGATAGAACTATCATTTAAACAAATGTAGAACAATTTGTGACATCCCTAATATTTACAACTGTGGAATGAGCATTTGGACATCAAAAACTCTTTTTTAGCGGGTTTGTGATGAAAAATCTAATATTTACAACTGTGGAATGAGCATTTGGACATCAAAAACTCAGGTTTACGGGTTTGTGATGAAAAATCCACAAATGGACAGTCTATCTCCAGTCATTGAGATCTGTAATAACGTAAGGCGCAGTGTGATGAACACATGACAGGGCATCAAAATCCCCTGTGTCTTTGACCTATGATAAGCTAGCCGCAATAATAATTAGCCACAACAGTGAAATGTGCAGTCAACTTCAAAAGGAAAGTCCCTCATTGAAAAAGATTTAAACAGATACAAATTGAGTAATCATGCCATTTTTGGAATAGATAATTGTAAAAAAAAAAACGTTGGAATGTTGTTACATAATTTAAAATTAAATGAATTTAACAATAAACAGATAAACAAATTAAATTCCACTGTGGATGTATTTGACTGCTTAACTGTATTAGGGCATACATTTAAAAAAAACATTTTTGTAATTTAGCAGACACTCTTATCCAAAGCGACTTACACTGAATGTACAAACATTAGGAACACCTGCTCTTTCCATGACATAGACTGACCAGGTGAATCCAGGTGAAAGCTATGATCCCTTATTGATGTCACTTGTTAAATCCACTTCAATCAGTGTAGATGAAGGAGAGGAGAAGGGGTAATTAAAGGACTGTGTATGTGTGTCATTCAGGGGGTGAATGGGAGAGACAAAATATTTAAGTGCCTTGAAACGGGGTATGGTAGTAGGTGCCAAGCGCACCGGTTTGAGTGTGTCAAGAACTGCAATGCTGCAGAGTTTTTCAAGCTCAACAGTTTTCTGAGTGTATCAAGAATGGTTCACTACCCATAGGACATCCAGCCATCTTCATATAACTGTGTGAAGCATTGGAGTCAACATGGGCCAGCATCCTTGTGGAATGCTTTCGACACATTGTAGAGTCCATGCCCTGACTTATTGAGGCTGTTCTGAGGAAAAACGGTGTGCAACTCAATATTAGGAAGATATTCAAACATTCTCATACTTTTATGTACTGATCCCCCGTGGGAATTGAACCCACTACCCTGGCGTCAGCCTACTCAGTGACACCCACAGAGCACACTTATGTATTGTTTACATACAGTTGAAGTCGGACGTTTACATACACCTTAATTAAAAACTTCTTCATGCGTGCGTGATGAAGAGGATGCGAACTTGATAATGTCACTTTCCTATTGAACATACTTCTTTCAGCATGAAACATTGTAGTTGAATTACATTTAAGGGTATCTGAGGATTAAATGGAAATGTATTTTGACCTGTTGAAACAAAGTTTAGGGGTACATTTTCAGGTTCCTATCTTGGAAAGTTGAACGAGTGGATTACTCAAATTGATGGCGCCAACGAAACTGATTTTTTGGGATTTATCTAACAAAACGACACTACATGTTATAGCTGGGACACTTTGGATGACAAATCAGAGGAAGATTTTCAAAAAGTAAGTGAACATTTAATTGCTATTTGTGAATTTATAAAACCTGTGGCGGTGGGAAAATATTTTGATGTGGGTCGCCGTCCTAAAACAATTGCATGGCATGCTTTTGCTGTAAAGCCTACTGTAAATCACACAGTGCAGTTAGATTAACAAGAATTTAAGCTTTTAACCGAAAAAAGACAATTGTATGTACAAGATGTTTAATATGATTATTATGATTATTTATTTGAATTACGCGCCCTCCAGTTTCATCGGAAGTTGTCACGCTAGCGGGACACTCAATTAGTATTTGGTATTTGTTTAACTTGTGTCAAATGTTTCAGGTAGCCTTCCACAAGCTTCCCACAGTAAATTGGGTGAATTTTGGCCCATTCCTCCTGACAGAGCTGGTGTAACTGAATAAGATTTGTTGGCCTCCTTGCTCGCACACACTTTTTCAGTTCTGCCCACAATTTTTATTTTGGATTGAGGTCAGGGAATATGCGATGGCCACTCCAATACCTTGATTTTGTTGTCCTTAAGCCATTTTAAGCCAAGTCCACGATCCAAGTCCACTTAAGCCAAGTCCACGATCATCTCCTTTGTTTTGTTGATGTTGAGTGTGAGGTTATTTTCCTGACACCACACTCCGAGGGCCCTCACCTCCTCGCTGTAGGCCGTCTCGTCGTTGTTGGCAATCAAGCCTACCACTGTAGTGTCGTCTACAAACTTGATGATTGAGTTGGAGGCGTGCATGACCACGCAGTCGTGGGTGAACAGGGAGTACAGGAGAGGGTTCAGAACGCACCCTTGTGGGGCCCCAGTGTTGAGGATCAGCGGGGTGGAGATGTTGTTACCTACCCTCACCACCTGAGGGCGGCCAGTCAGGAAGTCCAGGACCCAGTTGCACAGGGCGGGATCGAGACCCAGGGTCTCGAGCTTGATGACAAGTTTGGAGGGTAATATGTTGTTAAATGCTGAGCTGTAGTCGATGAACAGCATTCTCACATAGGTATTCCTCTTGTCCAGATGGGTTAGGGCAGTGTGCAGTGTGGTTGCGATTGCATCGTCTGTGGACCTATTGGGGCGGTAAGCAAATTGGAGTGGGTCTATGGTGTCAGGTAGGTTGGAGGTGATATGGTCCTTGACTAGTCTCTCAAAGCAATTCATGATGACGGAAGTGAGTGCTATGGGGCGGTAGTTGTTTAGCTCAGTTACCTTAGCTTTCTTGGGAACAGGAACAATGATGGCCCTCTTAAAGCATGTGGGAATAGCAGACTGGGATAAGGATTGATTTAATATGTCCTTAAACACACCAGCCAGCTGGTCTGCGCATGCTCTGAGGACGTGGCTGTGGATGCCGTCCGGGCCTGCAGCCTTGCGAGGGTTAACATGTTTAAATGTTTTACTCACGTCAGCTGCAGTGAAGGAGAGTCCCCAGGTTTTGGCACTGTATTGTCCTCAAAGTGAGCATAGAAGTTATTTAGTCTGTCTGGGAGCAAGACATCCTGGTCCGCGATGGGGCTGGTTTTCTTGTTGTAATCCGTGATTGACTGTAGACCCTGCCACAGACCCTCTCTTGCAACTCTACTTTGTCTCTATACTGATGCTTAGCTTGTTTGATTGCCTTGCGGAGGGAATAGCTACACTGTTTGTATTCGGTCATGTTTCCGGTCACCTTGCCCTGGTTAAAAGCAGTGGTTCGAGCGAATGCTGCCATCAATCCACGGTTTATGGTTTGGGAATGTTTTAATAGACGCTATGGGTACGACATCGCCGATGCACTTTCTAATGAACTCGCTCACCGAATCAGCGTATTCGTCAATGTTGTTGTTGGACGCAATGCGGAACATATCCCAATCCACGTGATCAAAGCAGTCTTGAAGCGTGGCTGATGTCTTGAGATGTTGCTTCAATATATCTAAATAATTTTCTTTCCTCATGATGCCATCTATTTTGTGAAGTGCACCAGTCCCTCCTGCAGCAAAGCACCCCCACAACATGATGCTGCCACCCCCGTGCTTCACGGTTGCAATGGTGTTCTTCGGCTTGCAAGCCCTTTTTCCTCCAAACACAACATTGGTCATTATGGCCAAACAGTTCTATTTTTGTTTCATCAGACCAGAGGACATTTCTCCAAAAAGTATGATCTTTGTCCCCATATGCAGTTGCAAACCGTAGTCTGGCTTTTTTATGGCAGTTTTGGAGCAGTGGCTTCTTCCTTGCTGAGTGGCCTTTCAGGTTATGTCGATATAGGACTCTTTTTACTGTGGATGTAGATACTTTTGTACCTGTTTCCTTCAGCATCTTAGCAAGGTCCTTTGCTGTTGTTCTGGGATTGGTTCATCTCTAGGAGACAGAACGCGTCTCCTTCCTGAACTGTATAATGGCTGCGTGGTCCCATGGTGTTTATACTTGCATAATATTGTTTTTACAGATGAACGTGGTACCTTCAGACGTTTGGAAATTGCTCCCACGGATGAATATAGGCCTTTAAATACATCCACAGGTACACCTCCAATTGACTCAAATTATGTAAATTAGCCTATCAGAAGCTTATAAGTCATGACATCATTTTCTGGAATCTTCCAAGATGTTTAAAGGCACATTCAACTTGTATGTGTATGTAAACTATTGACCCACTGGAATTGTGATACAGTGAAATAACCTTTCGGTAAACAATTGTTGGAAAAATTGTTTGTGTCATGCACAAAGTAGATGTCCTAACCGACTTGCCAAAACTATAGTTTGTTTACAATACATTTTTGGAGTGGTGCAAAAACGAGTTTTAATGACTCCAACATAAGTGTATGTAAACTTCCGACTTCAACTGTACATATTAGCCTCTTGCAGGAATTTCACTATGGGAAATCACCTTCTCAGTCTATTGTGCATACTGATTATTCATATTGTACTGTATAGTCTAACTTATGGATTTTTCACCCATGAAATGTAATATCAGCCTACTCAGTGACAGCCACTGAACAGAATTATGTTGAGTTATGTCTTCGTTCTATCTGCAGTTCTCTGTAACCACTATGAAATGAGACAGTTTAAAGTCAATCTACTACTTTTTTTATGTCACCTTTACTTAGCAGGTCGGCCAGTTGAGAACAAGTTCTCATTGAAAACTGTGACCTGGCCAAGATAAATCAAAGCAGTGTGACAAAAACAACAACACAGAGTTACACATGGGATAAACAAACATACAGTCAATAACACAATAGAAAAATCTATATGCAGTGAGTGCAAATGAAGTAAGGACAATAGTGGCGAAGTAATTCGAATTTGTCAATTAACACTGGAGAGATATATGTGCAGATGAGAAAAACAAAAAAGGGATGAGGTAGGTAGTTGGTTGGATGGGCTATCTACAGATGTGCTGTTTACAGCTGCAGGGATCGTGGTAAGCTGCTCTGACAGCTGACGCATAAAGTTAGTGAGGGAGATATAAGTCTCAAACTTCAATGATTTTTGCAATTTGTTCCAGTCACTGGCAGCAGAGAACTGGAAGGAAAGGAGGCCAAAGTATGTGTTGACTTTGGGGATGACCAGTGAGATATACCTGCTGGAGCGCGTGCTACGGGTGGGTGTTGCTATGGTGACCAGTGAGCTGAGATAAGGCGGAGCTTTACCTAGCAAAGACTTATAGATGACCTGGAGCCAGTGGGTTTGGCGACGAATATGTAGTGAGGACCAGCCAACGAGAGCATACAGGTTGCAGTGGTGGGTAGTATATGTGGCTTTGGTGACAAAACAGATGGCACTGTGATAGACTGCATCCAATTTGCTGAGTAGAGTGTTGGAAGTTATTTTGTAAATGACATCGCCAAAGTCAAGGATAGGTAGGATCGTCAGAATTACTAGGGTATGTTTGACAGCATGAGTGAAGAAGGCTTTTTTTGCGAAATAGGAAGCCGATTCCAAATTTAAGTTTGGATTGGAGATGCTTAATGTGAGTCTGGAAGGAGAGTTTACAGTCTTGCCATACACCTATGTATTTATAGTTGTCCACATATTCTAAGTCAAAACTGTCCAGAGTAGTGATGCTAGTTGTGTGGGCAGGTGCGGGCAGCGATCGATTGAAGAACATGCATTTCGTTTTTCTTGCATTTAAGAGCAGTTGGAGACCACGGAGGGAGTGTTGTATGGCATGGAAGCTCGTTTGGAGGTTTGATAAGTGTCCAAAGAAGGGCCAGATGTATACAGACTGGTGTCATCTGCGTCTAGGTGTATCAAAGAATCACCCACAGTAAGAGCGGCATCATTGATATATACCGAGAAAAGAGTCTGCCTGAGAATTGAACCCTGTGGCACCCCCATAGAGACTGCTAGAGGTCTGGACAACAGGCCCTCTGATTTGACACACTGAACTGAAAAGTCGTTAGTGAACCAGGTGAGGCAGTCATTAGAGAAACCAAGGCTGTTGAGTCAGCCTTGGCCTGGTCGATGAAGACGGCTGCACAGTACTGTCTTTTATCGATGGCGGTTATGATATCGTTTACAACCATGAGCGTGGCTGAGGTGCACCCATGACCAGCTCGGAAACTAGATTGCATAGCGGAGAAGGTAGGATGGGATTCGAAATGGTCGGTGGTCTGTTTGTTCACTTGGCTTTCGAAGACTTTAGACTACGTTTATTGAACATTCATACTGCACTGTACAGCCTAACCTATGGATTGTGCACCCATGAAATGGGGTATCAGCCTACTCAGTGCCACTCACAATACACAACTATGTAGAGTTTACACAATATTAGCGTCTTAGCTCTTATTGTAGGACTTGGACTGTGGGAAATCACCTTCCCAGTTGGTCTATTTTCACAGTGGTTTCAAAATCCTGCAAAAAGAGCCAAGACACTAATATTTGTGTAAACTCTACATACTGTAGTTGTGTTTTGTGAAACCAAGTTAGAAAGGTTTTATCTCAGGTAAACCATTGTTATGAAGGAAATGTTTTAAAACATGAATTTAACAATTTAAGGAAACCAATGACAACTTGAACAAGGTTAAGCATATGTAAAACTGATGAAGGCACATTAAAGTGCGGAAACACTACACGCACCGATTCACACACACACAGGGAAGATGAAAACAAATCATTAGGAATAGCAACCATGTGTTATTGACTTGGGGTCCACCATGTGGTCATTTTGCCTCCTTTTATTGTGTGACTTATTAACTTGATAATATTGCTCAGTAACATGGTATTTCAAATGTCTTTCTGTGGTGTGTCCGGCCCAGTTGACATATAACTCAATATTGTTATTATATTCCCACTGTTTCCACATACCTCTCCATTGCGAGTCATACTCACTTATGTTGGACCCTGCTGCAACTCCTTGCTAGTCAAGCTCCCTACCTCTGCAATTGATCCAGAATGCAATTATATCTGGTGTTAAACCTCTCCATGTTCTCCTATGTCACACCACTCCTCCGCTCGCTTTATGCAGCTGCTTGTATACAATTTAAGATGCTGTTGCTTGCTGACCTTCAGTGCAGCAATGGGTACTCCTTTCCTTTTGTAACAGTGGACTAAATAGAGGACAACATGTGTGTTTTCCCAAGCTGATGCCACCCTTCACCCCTATTGCATTGTCACTTCATGTGTTGCTTGCCTAGTATGTATTTGTGACTGAAATGATTAACATGAGTCACACATATGAACCACCCATAAACCTGTGACACAATGCCTGTCTCCATGATGGATGGAACTATGAAGTTCTCCTGATAGCAAATTATCAGGATTCATGTGTTGTTGTTATATTTCTATTTTCTGCCTTGTTAAGCCAAAGAGAACATTCCAAATGTGCATGGACAGTACATTTGTAATTAACATAGTGACAGATTGATTCAGGTTTGAAGTCTATCTATTGAAATTAGGCGTACAGCGCCTTCAGAAAGCATTCACACCCCTTGACCTTTTGCACATTCTGTTGTGTTACAGCTTGAAATTAAAATGGATTAAATTTAGATTTTGTTTTGTTTGTTACTGGCACAATACCCCACAATGTCAAAGTGGAATTATGTTGTTCAAAATTTAGAAATATGTATTAAAAGTGAACAGTTGAAATGTCTTCAGCCGAAATACATTTAGGAGTAAAAACGTGGTTAATAAGTCACATAATAAGGTGCATGGTCTCTGTGTGCAAAAATAGTGTTTAACATGATTGTTTTATTAATACGTCCTCTCTGTACCTCTGACATACAATTATCTCTAAGGTCCCTCAGTCGAACACAGATTCAATCACAAAGACAAGGGATGTTTTCGAAATGCCTCACAAAGGGCACCTATTGGTAGTTGGGTAAAAAAGCAGACATTGAAAACCCCTTTGAACATAGTGACGTTATTAGTTACACTTTGGATGGTGTATCAATGCACCCAGTCATTACAAAGACAAAGATGTCCTTACTAACTCAGTTGCCGAAGTGGAAGGAAATAGCTCTGGGATTTCACCATGAAGTTTAATGGATGTGATAGGAGAAAACTGAAGATGGATAAACAACATTGTAATTACTCCATAATAATAACCCACTTGACAGAGTGAAAAGAAGGAAGCCTGTATATAATACAATTTGTCCAAAACATGTATGCTGTTTGCAACAAGGCACTAAAATAATACTTCAAAAAATTTGGCAAAGCAATACATTTTTGTCCTGAATGCAAAGTGTTATGTTTGGGGCAAATCCAATAGAACACATTACTGAGTACCACTCTCCATATTTTCAAGCATAGTGGTGTCTGCATCATGTTAAGGGTATGCTTGTAATCGTTAAGGACTGGGGAGTCATTCAGTATAAAAAATAAATGGAATAGAGCTAAACAGGCATTATCCTGAAGTGGAAAGCTCTTAGAGACTGACCTAGACAGACTCACAGCTGTAAATACTGCCAAAGGTATTGCATTGACTCAGGGGATTGAATACTTATCTTATCAAGCTACAGTTGAAGTCGGAAGATTACATACACTTAGGTTGGAGACAATAAAACTCGTTTTTCAAACACTCCACAAATTACTTGTTAAAAAACTATAGTTTTGGCAAGTCAGTTAGGACATCTACTTTGTGCATAACACAAGTAGTTATTCCAACAATTGTTTACAGACAGATAATTTCACATATAATTAACTGTATCACAAATCCAGTGGGTCAGAAGTTTACATACACTAAGTTGACTGTGCCTATAAACAGCTTGGAAAATTCCAGAAAATTATGTCTTTAGAAGCTTCTGATAGGCTAATTGACATAATTTGAGTCAATTGGAGGTGTACCTGTGTATGTATTTCAAGGCCTACCTTCAAACTCAAAGCCACTTTGCTTGACAACATGGGAAAATCAAAATAAATCAGCCAAGAACTCAGGGAAAAAATTGTAGACCTCCACAAGTCTGGTTCATCCTTGGGAGCAATTTCCAAATGCCTGAAGGTACCACGTTCATCTGTACAAACAATAGTACGCAAGTATAAACACCATGGGACCATGCAGCCATCATATCGTTCAGGAAGGAGACGCATTCTGTCTCCTAGAGATGAACGTACATTGGTGCGAAAAGTGCAAATCAATCCCAGAACAACAAAGGACCTTGTGAAGATGCTGGAGGAAACAGGTACAAAAGTATCTATATCTACAGTAAACAAGTCCTATCTCGACATAACCTGAAAGGCCGCTCAGCAAGGAAGAAGCCACTGTTCCAAAAATACCATAAAGAAGACAGCTTACGGTTTGTAACTGCATATGGGGACAAAGATCCTACTTTTTGGAGAAATGTCCTCTGGTCTGATGAAACAGAAATAGAACTGTTTGGCCATATTGACCATCGTTATGTTTGGAGGAAAAAGGGGGAGGCTTGCAAGCCGAAGAACACCATCCATGAAGCATGGGGGAGGTAGCATCTTGTTGCGGGGGTGCTTTGCTGTAGGAGGGACTGGTGCACTTGTGTCCCTGCAGGAGGGACTGGTGCACAAATAGATGGCATCATGAGGAAAGAAAATGATGTGGATATTTTGAAGTAACATCTCAAGACATCAGTCAGGAAGTTAAAGCTTGGTCGCAAATGAGTCTTTCAAATGGACAATGACCCCAAGGATACTTCCAAAGTTCTGGCAAAATGGTTTCAGGACAACAAAGTCAAGGAATTGGTGTGGCCATCACAAAGCCCTGATCTCAATCCTATAGAAAATTTGTGGCCAGAACTGAAAAAGTGTGTGTGAGCAAGGAGGCCTACAAATCTGACTCAGTTACACCAGCTCTGTCAGGAGGAATGGGCCAAAATTCACCCAACTTATTGTGGGAAGCTTGTGGAAGGCTACCCAAAACATTTGACCCAAGTTAAACAATTTAAAGGCAATGCTACGAAATACTAATTGAGTGTATGTAAACTTCTGACCCACTGGGAATGTGATGAAAGAAATAAAAGCTGAAATAAATAATTCTCTCTTGTATTATTCTGACATTTCACATTCTTAAAATAAAGTGGTGATCCTAACTGACCTAAGACAGGGAATTCGTACAAGGATTAAATGTCAGGAATTGTGAAAAACTGAGTTTAAATGTACTTGGCTAAGGTGTATGTAAACTTCCGACTTCAACTGTATATTCGTTTTTCATATATATATTTTTTTTACAAATGTTGGATTTTTTCCCCCAACCTGACAGAGTATTTTGTGTACATCTTTGACAAAAAGTGACAATCCGCCGAAGTCGGCCCTTCTCCTTGTTCGGGTGGTATTCGGCGGTCGACGTCACCGGCTTTCTAGTCACTACCGATCCATTTTTCTGTTTTGTTTTGTTTTGTCTGATTACACACACACCTGTTTTACATTCCCTCATTACATCCCCTATTTAACCATCTGACATACATTTCTGTTCTGTCCGTGTGTCAGCGCCGTGTGTATAGGTGGCAAGGAAGTCAGGCGCAGGAGAGTCGAAATAGAGTGTAAATGGAGTCTTTTAATAACTGTCCACAGAACATGCTCCATAACACTAAATAGTACAGACATGAAAAAACATGGGTACGAGGACCCGTCGCGCACCAATACAACAAATAAACAACACTGACAATAAAACAATCTCTGACAAAGACATGAGGGGAAACAGAGGGTTAAATACACAACAGTTAATGAATAGGATTGAAAACAGGTGTGTGGGAAGACAAGACAAAACCAATGGAAAATGAAAAATAGATCAATGATGGCTAGAAGACCGGTGACGTCGAACGCCGAGCACCGCCCGAACAAGGAGAGGCAACGACTTCCGCAGAAGTCGTGACACCGTGACTGTTCATGTCGTTAGTGGTTGTGTTTGTGTTAGAGTTGTGTTGTATGTTCCTATTTGGAATTTTGCTTTATTCTTTGAGGAAAACTCAGTTGGATTATTCTATACCTGTGTCCTGCGCCTGACTCCGCTTTCTCTCTGCACCCAATCGCTGACACAATTAAATCCATTTGAATCCCCCTTTGTTACACAACAAAATGTGGAAATTGCCACCGTATATCGCCATGAATAGCAAATACCCAAAATACAATCAGGCTGGATTATCGCTTTCAAAAGGTATTTGAATGAAGCACACAATTTGAAACACAAAATGGAGTTCACTATCATTGTATTCACCTTGTGCAGGGGATTAGCCCCCCCAGATCTGAAGGCTAAGTCACACAGATCCTTGATCAGTGCAGGCAATATATTAATTTATACTATGTGCACTTTTCTCCCTATTCTAATTGAAGTGTACTAAAACTTTCTACCATTGGTTGAAGAACTGAACGTGGCAATTGTCAGTTTTTTGTTTTTGTTCTAATTCAATTGTGGCAAAATCAAATCAAATAAATGTTTATTTGTCACATACACATGGTTAGCAGATGTTAATGCGAGTGTACCGAAATACTTGTGCTTCTAGTTCCGACAATGCAGTAATAACCAACAAGTAATCTAGCTAACAATTCCAAAACTACTACCTTATAGACACAAGTGTAAGGGGATAAAGAATATGTACATAAAGATATATGAATGAGTGATGGTACAGAGCGGCATAGGCAAGATACAGTAGATGGTATAGAGTGCAGTATATACATATGAGATGAGTATGTAAACAAAGTGGCATAGCTAAAGTGGCTAGTGATACATGTATTACATAAAGATGCAGTAGATGATATAGAGTACAGTATATACGTATACATATGAGATAAATAATGTAGGGTATGTAAACATTATATTAAGTAGCATTGTTTAAAGTGGCTAGTGATATATTTTACATCAATTCCCATCAATTCCCATTATTAAAGTGGCTGGAGTTGAGTCAGTGTGTTGGCTGCAGCCACTCAATGTTAGTGTTGGCTGTTTAACAGTCTGACGGCCTTGAGATAGAAGCTGTTTTTCAGTCTCTCGGTCCCAACTTTGATGCACCTGTACTGACCTCGCCTTCTGGATGATAGCGGGGTGAACAGGCAGTGGCTCGGGTGGTTGTTGTCCTTGATGATCTTTATGGCCTTCCTGTGACATCGGGTGGTGTAGGTGTCCTGGAGGGCAGGTAGTTTGCCCCCAGTGATGCGTTGTGCAGACCTCACTACCCTCTGGAGAGCCTTACGGTTGTGGGCGGAGCAGTTGCCGTACCAGGCGGTGATACAGCCCGACAGGATGCTCTCGATTGTGCATCTGTAGAAGTTTGTGAGTGCTTATGGTGACAAGCCGAATTTCTTCAGCCTCCTGAGGTTGAAGAGGCGACAATAAAACGAACAGGGCTGAGCTCGCTGTATGCAGGGCTGTATCGTGTAGGCTGTAGCATCAGTAATTAAAAATATACTCAAATCAAATTTTATTGATCACATACACAGATGTTAATGTGAGTGTAGAGACATGCTCCTAGTTCCAACAGTGCAGTATTACCTAACAAATAATCTAACAATTCCCAACAACTACCTAATACACACCCATACAGTATGTCATCTCTCTTGTGTTGATTGATTCATTCCAGTCAATAATTGTTTATTAAAAAGGCCTAGCTAGCCACCCGAAGTGTGAATATAAACACAATTTGATCACATTTTCTGAGAACACAAATAATTGGGTCTATTTTAGGCTATAAATAAATAGCTTAGGCTATAAAAACACAATGTTACGTTTCCCCTGGCCCAGATCGGTATAGGCTTCTTTAAGCTACCTGAAGCTGTGGTTCTTATGAGTAGGCTACAGTTGATCAGACTGAAGCACAGATTAATTGTGCATGTTGACAAATCATGAGGCATTTTATTTAGTTTTTTTGGTGGCTTCCATATAAAACAGCTCGTCGCAACTCAGCAGTGAATTCACTTAAACCCACGTTTTCAGTCGCAATTTGCATTTACCACAGGTGATGATTTGCATGATGTTGATGAAAATTAAGCCTGGTTTGTTGTAACATTGTACTTTAATATTCTTATGAGAGGGTTAATCGTTCGTTTTTGATAGGTTAACATTACTTAACGAAGACATGCTGTTGGCAACTCTGTACTTTTGTCTTGAAACTAAAATGCAATGAATGTAGCCTACAGATCAAAACAGAACAAAATAAACCCTTTAATTGTCTGAATATGCTTGTGAATTGTTGCATTATTCAACAGTGTATTATGGTTTGGTTACATTATTCAATAGTTTAATATGCTTCAAAAGAAAAGTTTGTCATTGTTGAATAGTTCTGCTTACTGGCTAGTGACTACAATGATATTTACAGTCAAAATACGCTATTCATAAAGCTACAATGGAGTAGTCTAGAGCAGTATGTCCCAACTCCAGTCTTCAACTACCGCCAACAGTACACCTGTATTGAAACCCTGGACAAACACACATCATCATGTCGAGTAATCATCAAGCCCTAAATTAGTTGAATGAGCTGTTTGTCCCAGGCTACAACACACATGTGCTGTTGGGGGTACTTGAGGACTGGAGTTGAGAAACGCTGGTGTAGGGCATGGAGACGTTGTAGAGCAAAGATGCAAGTTTTGATGCAAGCTCCATTTTGAAACAAATTAGTATTTATCTTAACCTCTCACGACCTATATCTTCAAACAAATATGACAAAGGGAAAAGGCACCAGAAAAGGGAGCGCTAAACAAGATCATTTGAATGAGATAGACAATGAACCAATTTCAACGTCGCCAACCCACGAGGAGTTAGCTGAAGAGGCTAGCTTCCAAGAGTCCCCCACAGAGCCTACGCAAAGTGACATACTGGCTGCCATAAACTCACTAAGCAAGAAGGTGGACACAAGGTTGGCTGATATCTCAAAGAGTATTGGGACTTTGGCCGAAACTGTGAAGGCAACCCAGAGAAGGGTGCATGAGGTTGAGCAGTCGATCACGAGGCCAGGCTACAGGACATAGAGAAACAGTGCGCAACGTTCAAAAATGACAACAAAACCCTGAAAGCCCGACTGGAAATGCTTGAGTCGCAATCAAGACGCCAGAACATCCGTATATGTGGCATCCAGGAGGACACTGAGAAAGGGAAACCCACTGAATTTGTCTCGGAGCTGATACCGGCCCTGCTGGGGAGTGAACACTTCAAAACGGCCATCCTGATCGACCGCGCACACAGATCTCAGGCAACGAAGCCGGCCAAGGGCGGGCCACCAAGGACATTCATTGTACGGCTGCACTATCCCCAGACCAGGGATCTCATCCTCAAGCTGGCTAGTCAAAAGTTCCTGCTTAACTTCAATGGAGCCAGGGTGTCTTTCTACCCAGATCTTACCTTGGAGGTGAGGAACCAGCGGAAAGAGTATGATGAGGTACGCAACAAATGCAGGGCGGCCAACATCCGATATGGATTCCTCTTCCCAGCCCGGTTTAAGGTGACAGTCGAAGGATCAACACGTACGTTTGACAACCCAAAAGAGGCCGATCTGTTCTTGACAAGCAAGATACCTGGCTGTGGATACAGAACGGCTGTGTCAGCCGGCTAAATGACCAAATACAGGCCAGGAATGTGTTTGGATTTCCGGACTATGTCTTTTCGATTAGAAGATCAGAATTTGTTATTTAATATTAGCGTATATGCGGAGCATCTATAGACGACGAGTTAGTTCAAGCTGTATGTCTAGACACCCTAAGGTTTGTGTGTTAGCCAAGGAGTGCTTCGTTTGGGGAAGTCACTCAGTAAAGGGACGGGAGGGGGGATGGGGTATGTGTTTTATGTTCACGTTTATTATTAGTACAGGTGGCATGACAAGCTCCCGCACGGCGGGACGTTTTTCTTCTGAGTTTTGTATGACAGCAACAATTTGCTCTAAAATAAGAAATGCCACATAGTGACAGAGCACAGAGTAGACCAGGTGGAATAAAGATAGTCAGCTGGAACTGTAATGGCTTAGGGCATGTGGTGAAACGAGCTAAGGTTTTTTCTCATCTTAAATCACTGGGTGCTGACATAGTGTTCCTTCAAGAAACTCATATTAAACACTCCGCTCAGGCCAAGCTACGAGTCGGCTGGATTGGTCAGATATACCAGTCTAACTTTGATGCAAAAGCGAGAAGGGTAGCAATCCTGATAAGGAAAAACATTCTGTTTGTTTACTCATCCTCGATTTCAGATCCTAATGGTCGGTATATTATTGTGGCTGGTACACCGAAACCAGTAACCTTGGTCAATTTATATGGACCCAACTTCGATGATCCATTATTTTTTCAAAGGGTATTTAAGGACATACCAAATATCTCGGATATAAGTGTTATTGTTGGAGGGGACTTTAACTGTACGTTAGATCCTCTTTTAGATAAACAGCTATCAAGGTCACTTCAACAATCAAATGCCAGTGTCTGTCTAAATACATTGATGACAAACCTTAACATTGTCGATATTTGGAGACTGACGCACCCAACAGACAGGGATTACTCTTTCTTTTCATCAGTTCATAAATCATATTCCAGAATTGACTATTTTTTGTTGGACTCCAAACTAATTTCAGCAGCTGAGTCGGTTACCTATCACCCTATTCTAATTACGGACCACTCTCCTCTGTCCATGGTGCTGAAACTCAACAATATGTCGACAGGTCGGCGACCGTGGCGCTTAGACGCATACCTGCTGAAAGATGAGGCTTTTTGTCAGTATTTGAAGGAGCAGATTGCCTTTTTCCTCAGAACTAACGACACGGGGGATGTTGATGACTCCACCCTTTGGGAATCTCTAAAGGCTGTGATTAGAGGTTACATTATTTCTTATACATCAGAGAGGAAGAAACGCGCCAATACTAGGCTAAGAGAAATTGAAAGAGAGTTAGGGGAACAGGAGAACGTTTTTAGGACGAATTCCTCATATACAGTCCTTGAGAAGATCACAATATTAAAATATGAATACAATACCATCCTTTCGAAACGGGTGGGCTCTTTACTTGCTAGAACGCAACAAAGTTATTTTGAACTGGGTGACAAACCACATAAATTATTAGCAAGACAGCTAAGGCATGTACAGGCATCTAGAGCTATTCACAAAATAAAAGACAAGAAGGGTAAAACAGTAACAGATCCGCAGGATATTAATAAATGCTTTGCGCAGTTTTACTCAGAGCTAAACCAATCAAAATGCGATGCTACTGATCCACAAACTATGGAACGCTTTCTCGCTGAATGTGAACTTCCTAAACTAGACAGGGGGGCAGATAACTTTGGAGGAAATTAACACAGCGATAGCACAATGTCCAAACAGCAAGGCCCCTGGGCCCGATGGATATGTAATAGAATTCTATAAGAAGTACTGTGCCAGTCTAGTTCCACTTATGTTGCGAATGTTTAAACAATCCAAAGACAATGCCAAACTTCCGCAAACACTGTATGAGGCTACAACAGCACTGATCTTGAAATAAGACAGAGATTCCATGGAGGTGTCGTCTTATCGCCCCGTGTCGTTATTCCCCATACAAAATAAGGTGTTGACAAAGATATTGGCAAACCGATTGAAAACATGTATTTCTGACATCATACACCCTGACCAGACAGGTTTTATCCCGGGCCGACATATACACTGCAATTTGAGACGTCTTTTCAACGTAATGTATCACGATCATAAGGTTGAGGCAGTGGTAATAGCTCTTGATGCAGAGAAGGTTGAGGCAGTGGTAATAGCTCTTGATGCAGAGAAGGTTGAGACAGTGGTAATAGCTCTTGATGCAGAGAAGGTTGAGGCAGTGGTAATAGCTCTTGATGCAGAGAAGGTTGAGGCAGTGGTAATAGCTCTTGATGCAGAGAAGGTTGAGGCAGTGGTAATAGCTCTTGATGCAGAGAAGGTTGAGGCAGTGGTAATAGCTCTTGATGCAGAGAAGGTTGAGGCAGTGGTAATAGCTCTTGATGCAGAGAAGGTTGAGGCAGTGGTAATAGCTCTTGATGCAGAGAAGGTTGAGGCAGTGGTAATAGCTTTTGATGCAGAGAAGGTTGAGGCAGTGGTAATAGCTCTTGATGCAGAGAAGGTTGAGGCAGTGGTAATAGCTCTTGATGCAGAGAAGGCGTTTGACCGGATTGAATGGAAATATATGATATCGGTTCTGGAGCACTTCGGGTTCGGAAAGGAATTTATTAATTGGATAAGAATTATTTATGCACACCCAATGGCGTCCGTGGTAACCAATCAAGAAATGTCGCAGTCATTCCGCTTGTTCAAGGGGTGCCGCCAGGGGTGCCCTATTTCGCCTGCTCTCTTCGCTATAGCCATGGAACTCCTTGCTACTCGCATTCGAGCATGTGCCGATATAGCTTCTGTTAAAATAAAGGACACACAGCACAATTTCCCTATATGCAGACAATGTTCTTTTGTTTTTGTCCAAGCCTAAAACTTCTATCCCACCCTTACTTAACTTGATAAACACATTTGGCTCCTTCTCTGCCTACAAGATAAACTGGCAAAAAAGTGAGTTGATGCCAATATCACGGCCTGTGGATATGCAATTTCTGCAATCTACCCTGTTTAGAACAGTGATGGACAAGTTCACAAGCCTTGGCATTGTAGTGACAAGAGACCTTGATCAGCTATTGAAAGCGAATTGGGACATGAAAATATATCAGCTTAAACAAAATATAGATTTTTGGAAAACTATGCCTATCTCCTTGGTTGGTCGTATAAACGCTATTAAAATGGTTGTCCTACCCAGGTTTCTTTACCTCTTCCAATGTCTACCCAATTTCATACCACAAGGCAGCCAGAATTTCAAAGAAGCATTTATACAAGTACAAAATAGAGCGGGGCTTTGGCCTTCCTCACTTTAAACTGTATTATTGGGCTGCTAATCTGAACATTGTGTCTTTCTGTAGGGAAAGTTTACCTGGGATGAGACAGAAGGATATGCCTGCATGGCTTTTGATTGAGCAGGCCTCCTGTCAACGTTCCTCACTCCCTGCACTTGTTAATAGCCCATCATATGTGAAAAAATCCACTTATGACTCTAACCCAGTCATTTGTCATACGCTTAGGATCTGGAAACAGATTAGGTATTTTCTTAACATACCCACTGTATACATTGACAGCCCGATTTGCCTGAATCATGCTTTCCACCCCGCATTGTATGATGTGGTGTTTTCACAGTGGAGGGAGAACGGGCTAACAATAATTGGTAATCTATACATAGATGGTCAGTTAGCTTCATTTCAACAATTACAGGGAAAGTTCAACATGCCAACAACACATTTTTTCAGATACAGTGCCTTGCGAAAGTATTCGGCCCCCTTGAACTTTGCGACCTTTTGCCACATTTCAGGCTTCAAACATAAAGATATAAAACTGTATTTTTTTGTGAAGAATCAACAACAAGTGGGACACAATCATGAAGTGGAACGACATTTATTGGATATTTCAAACTTTTTTAACAAATCAAAAACTGAAAAATTGGGCGTGTGTAACTTCGTGTTGTTTGTGTCGCACTGCTTTGCTTTATCTTAACCAGGTCGCAGATGTAAATGAGAACTACTTCTCAACTGGCCTACCTGGTTAACTTAAGTTGAAATACAAATAACAAATACAAAGTTATAGGTGTTGGTAGGAGTTTAGAGTGATGAAAAAGAAGCTAGTTAAAGTCAGCTAACAGCTCTCATTGAGCAGCAAAGACAAATCTCCTCTTTCAGGGCATAAGCTATACACCTCCAAACAACGCTGAAATGTTTAGACTGATCCTATTTAAATTGTTTGTCAAAATATTTTTTATACTATGTATATATATTTTTGTAACTATAACTATTTAAAATGTTTACAAATTAGCATGGGTTTAAATGAGAACCACAGGAATACAGAGGTAGCAATTCAAAATGGTCCTGCTCCTTGGCCGATTAAGCTGCAATACCCACGTTAAACAGTCAGGCTATCAAATTCTTTATAACAGTAACTCACCAACAGTAACTCTTGTACCGTTCAAGCTAGAGACAGCACACCAAGTTTCACATGTTCAGTCTATGCTAACTTCAAATGATTTACAACTTTATTATCAACTATCACTATATTAATTAGCATAATATAACTCACAAACAGTAGCTATTGAACCGTTTACGCTAGATACAGCAAACCAACTTTCACATCTTCACCCTATCCTAGCTTCACATCTACCTACTTTTCCAACTAAAACCAGTCACCACCATTACTACTGCAGACACTACTATAACGTTTATCAAAATAATACATACTTTAAAACTGCTTTGCTTTAAATAGTAAGGGAACACTTTTTAAACTTCTACCACTACCACCTTATTCTGTTAACGCAATGATCGATGCTTGGCAGCCGTTTGACAAATAATCTCACACTTTTGTCCATAATAATCTCATCATGAAGTAGGCTATACGTGCACTGTATCTGCGAGCTGTTGGCTATAGTGCCTATGTCAATACCAGAGTGGGCACATTTGCTATACCTACACAATCAAGCATCGGTCATCATGTCACCAGATTAAGGCCCTCGATATTTATTGAAAGAAGCATTAAGCTCATCATCATGCACTTTCACCATCCTGTGAATTTCATCATAATTTATTTCATTTGTTGTCACGTCTACTCCTGCACCCCCTCTCTGCCGTTCGACGTCGCCGGTTTGCCAACCACTGTTCCTGGAGCGTCGGGAGCGTCGGTACCCTCATCGGTTCTCTCCCTCCCTCAGTGACCACTCTGTATCAGAGCCTAAACCCATGGAGGTAGGGGTCACACGCCTCCCCGCGACTGAACGACGTAGACAGAAACAGCTGGGGCTCTGTCCCTATTGTGGTCAAGGAGGGCACCAGCTTCAGCAGTGTCCGATAGGTCCTAACTCTGGATCCACGAGTGCAGAGGGATGGTCACGTGATCTTCCACAGGTGTGAGTATCCCATTTTCTGCCAAACCCTTAGTGTCGATCACACTAGCTGGCTGTCCATCATGTACTGTTCTTACAGCACAGGTGGATTATGGTGCCGCAGGGAACTTTATTGACCAGACCCATGCCTCCTCTCTGAACATCACCTCATGCCTGCTCTCCTCTATGTTTCTGGTTCAAGCCCTGGATAAATGACCACTAGGATCCGGACCACTAAGATTACACACAACCACACCACTCACCCTCACCATGGAGTCCACTCATCAAGAAAACATTTGTTCATAATTAGTGCTCCAGCTCACAAGATCATCCTTGGCCTCCCATAGCTCCAATGCCATATCCCCACCATCTCATGGTCGTGGGTGAAAATCACGGACTGGGCATCCGAATGCCAGAGTACCTGCTTTCCATCTCAAGTCGTAGCCCCTGTGGTCTGGGACAAAGATGCAGACATTTGCCAGGCTCTGGACAGGGTGCCCGCACCCACTACATGCCCTTCTAAGCGCATCTACGTTTCCATGGGGATAAGGGATAGGATGTTGATCTGGGCACACACATCCCTCACCACTGGACACTCAGGTTTCACTCGTGCTCAGTATGTGCCCAAACAAAATCCCCTTGTACGCTCCAGCAGGGAAGCTCCTTCCCCTTCCTGTGACTCAGCGTCCCTGGTTTCATCTTTCCATTGGTAACATAGTCAATCTCCATCTGACAGTTTCACCACCATTCTGGTGGTTGTGGACAGATTTTCTAAATCATGCCGGGTTATTCCTCTGTCTGGTCTCCCTACTGCTCTCCAGGTCGCTGAGCCACTGGTCCAGCAGAACTTCCAGCACTATGACCTTCCGGAGGACATCGTCTACGACAGTGGCCCTCAATTCATGTCACAGATATGGAAGGTCGCCTCACTTCCGGGTACCAGCCTCAGTCCAACGGGCAGGGGGAGAGGATGAACCAGGAACTGGTGAGGTTCCTGAGGAGTCAATGCCAGGACTGGCAAGGGTAGTGGGCCCGATTACTTCCCTGGGTGAAATACACGCAGAATTCATTATGTCACTCCTCCACCGGGCTTACTCCCTTCCAGTATGTCCTGGGTTATCAGCCAGTCCTGGCTCGGTGGACACTGAGCCAGACCCAAGCCCCTGCAGAGGAGGTTCGAATGCTCTCCAGCCAGGAGAAGGCGAATCGCAAACCGCAGTGAGGCGCCCGTGTTCCATCCGGGTGATTGCGTCTGGCTCTCCACCAGGAATCTCCCACTCTGCCTGCCTTGTAAGAAGCTGAGCTCCCGGTTTGTGCGGACATTCAAGGTTCTCCGGAGGGTCAACGAGGTTACGTGTAGACTACAACTCCCCACTGACCACCGTATCTAAACCTCCTTTCATGTCTCTCTCCTCAGGCCGTCCCCTGGCTGAGGCTGTCCCCCACGACACCCCTCCGAATCCCTTGGATGTCAGGGGAGGTCCCGCCTATGCTGTCAGATCCCTCCTGGACTCCCGACGTGGTGGTGGTCGGCTCCAGTACTTGGTGGACTTGGAGGCGTATGGTCCTGAGGTGTTGTGTTCCGGTGGACGACATTCTGGATCTTAACATCATCCTTGATTTCCACCTTCGCCATCCGGCCCGCTCTTAAACCTTGGGGCCGTCCCCCTGGCCGGTGCCGTCCTGTGGCTGAAGCTGTGCGTCTGCTGTCACATCTACTCCTGCTCCTCCTCTCCGGTGTTTGACGTCACCAGTTTACTAACCACCGGTCCTGGCAACCATCCTTACACGCACAATTTCCTCATGTTGAGTTACACCTGAACTCCATTTCCTCACTCATTACCTCCCCTATATCTTTTACTCACTTAGGTTTCTTTCCCAGGCCGTATTTATGTTTCATATCTGTACTCTACACTTGTTTCTTGTATGGTTTTGTTTAATAATAAACTCACCACCTGCACTTCCTGACTCCCAGCATCTACATTACATCTGTAGCATAGTAAATTGCATGCTTTCCACTGATGTGGATACTGTAGACCATTCCATTCTTGTGGGCCGGCAAAGAAGTATTGGTATCTCAGAGGGGTCTTTGGCCTGGTTTTTGAACTGTCTCTCTCAAAGAGTACAGTGTATAAAGTCAGAACATCTGCTGTCTCAGCTACTACCTGTCACCAAGGGAGTACCCCAAGGCTCAATCCTAGGCCCTACGATCTTCTCAAGTTGCATCAACAACATAGCTCAAGCAGTTGCCATGTTGTTGTCATATTGTGTTGCTACCATGATGTGTTTGTCTGTGTTTCTGCCCTGCTATGTTGTTGTCTTAGGTCTCTCTTCTTGTAGTGTCATGGTGTCTCTCTTGTCATGATGTGGGTTTTGTCCTATACTTGTATTTTATTTTTAATCCCAGGCCCCATCCCCGCAGGAGGCCTTCTGCCTTCTGGTAGGCCGTCATTGTAAATAAAGGTTAAGTAAAAATAAAAAGGTTAAATGAAAGTGTAAAAAATGTGAAAATCAGATTTCCTTCCTAGCTGATCATTGTCTGCATCCGGCTCTGATCGTAGTGTAATAAAACAGGCAGGGAGAATGAGCTCATCCATGGTGCTTGGCAAACCTTCTGTCTTAAGTGGCAAAGTCGATATCCACGTTTATAAACACAGGGTCTTTATTTTTATTGTTGGGGGGTTGACGCGACATATTTTTTTATGACACTTGAGTTGTTGCTGGAAGGATATGTAGAAATGTAGAATTCTACTGTAGGGATTAAATTTAATTTTTGTTGAAGGAGAAACAGAAAATGATAGACAGAATTAGGATTACAGACCATACAGTCTAATTCAGAGTAAAAAAATGCAGCATGCCCTCATTGGAAATCTATATGTTCTATGTACCGAGCTGTGACACAAAACTGAAACTTAGCCACTCTCTTCTCTCCTAACAACAGTAGCTAGTTACACAAGTTTTTAGCTAGCTAGCTAACATTATATCCTGACAACATTGATGCTCAATATTTATTTGTTCTCAGCCACATCTAAGACAAATAGCCTACACTATTGAAATGGTATCTGTTTTGGAAATGGTATCTGTTTTGTTAGTTTTGCGCTGTAATGTAAATTGCTAGGTAGCTAGGTTGAACAATTAAATTCAAGGCAGATTTACTTTCTAACAGGCATGAACTCAGATCGGCTACAAATGCAAATTTTGTTGAATCTAACCAACCTATCCATGGTACGTTAGCGAATCAAAACAATGCTCTAAAATGACTGAAAATAGCATAAATCCATGACAGTTTCATAAAATATAAGTAGAACGTTATAGCCATATCTATTCTTACCTTGACCATTGTTATTAGCTACTCTTTGGCCATATGTCCAATGTTATTTGGAGTCTCATCACAAAATCATACAAATATACTAAGTGCTGCTCCCATGTTAAATAAGCTGAAATAAAATATCCCAGAAAATGTTTATATGCACAAAAACACATTTCTCTCTAATTCTGTGCACGAATTTGTTTACATCCTTGTTCATTTATCCTTTGCCAAGATAATCCATCCACCTGACAGGCATATCAAGAAGCTTATTAAACAGCATGATCATTACACAGGTGCACCTTGTGCTGGGGAAAATTAAAGGCCACTATAAAATGTGTAGTTTTACCACACAACACAATGCCACAGATGTCTCAAAATTTGAGGGTGCGTGCATTATAAATACTTGAAGTTTCAAAAAGTCAAGCAATGCAATTACAGTAAATTAAACATTACACAGGCCTGTGATTAGTATAGCTTGTCCCTGATCTGACAGACGAATGGTTCTTGCCTCTCTTCCTGTTGGAGGTCCTGAATGTTAGTGCCGACCTTAAAAGTAACAACAAAGAAAGTTACAGTAGCAGATCTTTCAGGAAATGCCTTTGTCACACCATGTGGATAATGGCATTTCTGTGCTATTTTTTCAGCTAGCTAGCAATTGCTGTGAAGTCACCGAAATTATAAAATAGAACGATTCAGGTAGCTATAGTATGTAATATAACTCAACACTTAACTATTACAAACTAATGTAAATTACAATAAATATAGGTTAACTTACATGTTTTTCGCTGTCCAGTGGCAGCACAAGTGGGCATTTTATTTGCGAACTCATCACATGATCAGCATCTCGTCACCAACGCTGAAATTTCTGGGCATGGAATTTCAGACAAATTCTAAATAAAAATCCCCCACATAATAGTAGAAAGTGTCAATAACCATTCATGATATATGAAAAAGAATTGTCTAAATATTAACAATGATTCATATCTGTTCATATTTAAGTGACATTTGCATAAAATGTGGGTTTTAAAACATGTTCCAATACAAATCACTGTACATGGAATATATCTTGGCTTAGAGCAAGAACTATTCTTGGGGACACAGTCAAAGTATTGTACTCAGTAGGTACATACGGTGTCATTTCATGGGGCTCTGAATAATCCAGATAGTTCCTGGCCTTTGTGGTAGCAATTCTATAGGAAGAGAGACTGAAGATTCTTTCAAACATGACTTTATTATAAGATTTGCAAAAATTGAGAATCAACTTGATTTATTTCACCTTTATTTAGCCAGGTAGGCTAGTTGAGAACAAGTTCTAATTTGCAACTGCGACCTGGCCAAGATAAAGCAAAGCAGTGTGACACAGACAACAACACAGAGTTACACATGGAGTAAACAATAAAAAAGCCAATACCACAATAAACAAATAAATGACACAGTAGAAAAATGAAAGTCTATATACAGTGTGTGCAAAAGGCATGAGGAGGTAGGCAATAAATAGGCCATAGGAGCAAATAGTTACAATTTAGCAGATTAACACTGGAGTGATACATGAGCAGATGATGATGTGCAAGTAGAGACACTGGTGTGCAAAAGAGCAGAAAGGTATATAAAATAAAAAACAGTACGGGGATGAGGTAGATAGATTGGGTATCAAGATAAGACCCAAGTGCAGACTGTGTGAAGTAACCATGTTTAATGTAACAGGGGCAGGCATACGACAGGTCAAGGCAGGTAGGGGTCGATAATCCAGAGTAGGAGCAAAGGTACAGCACGGCAGGCAGGCTCAGGGTCAGGGACAGGCAGAGTTCATTAATCCAGAGGGGCAAAGGTACAGGTCGGCAGGCAGGCTCAGGGTCAGGCAGAGTGGTCAGGCAGGCGGGCTAGGAGTCAGGACAGCAAAGGGTCAAAACCAGGAGGGCGAGAAAAGAGAAGCTGGAAAAAGCAGGAGCTGAGACACAAAACGCTTGTTGACTTGAACAAACAACAGGAACTGTCACAGACAGACAGAAAGCACAGGTATAAATACCCAGGAGATAAGTGGGGGAGATGGGCGACACCTGGAGGGGGTGGAGACAAGCACAAGGACAGATGAAACAGATCATGGCTGACACAACATTGCATAGTTGAAAAGCTCAATGAACAGTGTTGTTTCTCAGTTTGGGTCACACCCAAACGGACCTTAGCTATATGCCCAGTCCCACAAAGACAAGTTTGTATCAGGTTAGAAAAAACACTAGCACATAACAAGAGACACTTATTTAAACAGCAAAACATGGGATAGCATGACTAATTATGTAATTTCCACGACAAGTCTCAACTTAATTGAAAATGACAAGCATTACCATGAGGAAAAAGGAGGGAAGAGGAAAGATTTTCTTACACTTAGTACATTACAATTGTAAATGACCTCCGTTGTCATTGAGTTTCAACCCTTCACACAGTACAATTCATTCTCAGAAGGGAGAAAGGAATGTCTGAATTTAAACACCGCTAAGCTTTTCAGATGTTCCACAACAATTTTTTTTAAATTTTTTTATTTTTTTATTTCACCTATATTTAACCAGGTAAGCTAGTTGAGAACAAGTTCATTTGCAACTGCGACCTGGCCAAGATAAAGCATAGCAGTTCGACACATACAACAACAGAGTTACATATGGAATGAACAAAACATACAGTCAATAATACAGTAGAACAAAATAAAACAAAGTCGATATACAGTGAGTATAGGTCAAAGAAGGGAGTTAAGGCAATAGGCCATGGTGGCGAAGTAATTACAATATGGCAATTAAACACTGGAATGGTAGATGTGCAAAAGATGGATGTGCAAGTAGAGATACTGTGGTGCAAAAGGAGCAACATAAATAAATACAGTATGGGAATGAGGTAGATAGATGGGCTGTATACAGATGGGCTATGAACAGGTGCAGTGATCTGTGAGCTGCTCTGACAGCTGGTTCTTAAAGCTAGTGAGGGAGATGGGAATCTCCAGCTTCAGTGATTTTTGCAGTTTGTTCCAGTCAGTGGCAGGAGAGAACTGGAAGGAAAGGCGACCAAAGGAGGAATTGGCTTTGGGTGATGACCAGTGAGATATATCTGCTGGAGCGTGTGCTACAGGTGGGTGCTGCCATGGTGACCAGTGAGCTGAGATAAGTTGGGGCTTTACCTAGCAGAGACATGTAAATGACCTGGAGCCAGTGGGTTTGGCGATGAGTATGAAGCGAGGGACAGCCAACGAGAGCGTACAGGCCGCAGTGGTGGGTAGTATATGGGGCTTTGGTGACAGAAAAGGATGGCACTGTGATAGACTGCATCCAAATTGTTGAGTAGAGTGTTGGAGACTATTTTGTAAATGACATCGCCCAAAGTCGAGGATCGGTAGGATGGTCAGTTTTAGGAAGGTATGTTTGGCAGCATGAGTGAAGGATGCTTTGTTGCGAAATAGGAAGCCGATTCTAGATGTAATTTTGGATTGGAGATGCTTAATGTGAGTCTGGAAGGAGAGTTTACAGTCTAACCAGACACCTAGGTATTTGTAGTTGTCCACATATTCTAAGTCCGAACAGTCCAGAGTAGTGATACTATGCTGGCGGGCAGGTGTGGGCAGCGATAGGATGAAGAGCCTGCATTTAGTTTACTTGCATTTAAGAGCAGTTGGAGGCCGCGGAAGGAGAGTTGTATGGCATTGAAGCTCATCTGGTGGTTAGTGAACTTCTTGACGCTACCCATCCCTGTAGCGGGATCATTTTCGTCAGCAACCGATGAATAGCATAGCGCAACAGTCAAATAATATTACAAACAAATATTCATATTCATGTTAATCACTCTGTCGTCTCAGATTTTGAAATTATGCTTTACAGCGAAAGCAATCCAAGCGTTTGTGTAAGTTTATCGATAGCCTAGCATAGCATTATGTAAACTTAGCATCAGGAAGCTTGGTCACGAAAATCAGAAAAGCAATCAAATTAACCGTTTACCTTTGATCTTCGGATGTTTTCACTCACGAGACTCCCAGTTACACAGCAAATGTTCCTTTTGTTCCATAAAGATGATTTTTATACCCAAAATACCGATGTTTGTTTGTCGCGTTATGTTCAGAAATCCACAGGAAATAGCGGTCACCACAACGCAGACGTATATTCCAAATAATATCTATAATGTCCACAGAAACATGTCAAACGTTTTTTATAATCAATCTTCGGGTAGTTTTAAAAAAATATATTCGATAATATATCATCCGAGTGTGTAGCTTTTTCCATACAGCGGGACGAACAATGGCGGCTTTACTCATTTGCGCACAAACTCACTCTGAGAGCCCCCACCTCTCCACTTACGCAATGTGATCCTTCACGCTCATTTTTCAAAATAAAAGCCTGAAACTATATCTAAAGACTGTTGACACCTTAGGGAAGCCACAGAAAAAGTAACCGGGTTGATATCCCTTTAAATGGAGGCTAGACACGCGTAGGAACAGAAAGGTTTCAAAATAAGAGGCACTTACTAATTGGATTTTCCTCAGGGTTTCGCCTGTAATATAAGTTCTGTTAATACTCACAGACAATATTTTGACAGTTTTGGAAACTTTAGAGTGTTTTCTATCCTAATCTGTCAATTATATGCATATTCTAGCATCTGGTCCTGAAAAATAGGCTGTTTACTTTGGGAACGTTATTTTTCCAAACATAAAAATAGTGCCCCCTACCTTCATGAGTTAACACAGTGTCCAAAGAAGGGCCAGAGTTATACACAATGGGGTCGTCTGCGTAGAGGTGGATCAGAGAATCACCAGCAGCAAGAGCGACATCATTGATGTATACAGATAAGAGAGTCGGCCCGAGAATTGAACCCTGTGGCACCCCCATAGAGACTGCCAGAGGTCCAGACAACAAGCCCTCCGATTTGACACACTGAACTCTATCAGAGAAGTAGTTGGTGAACCATGCAAGGCAATTATTTGAGAAACCAAGGCGATAAGAATGTGGTAATTGACAGAGTCGAAAGTGGACGCATGACCAGCTCTGAAACCAGACTGCATAGCGGAGAAGGTACTGTGGGATTCGAAATGGTCGGCAATCTGTTTGTTAACTTGGCTTTCGAAGACCTTAGAAAGGCAGGGTAGGATAGATATAGGTCTGTAACAGTTTGAGTCTAGAGTGTCTCCCCCTTCGAAGAGGGGGATGACAGCAGCAGCTTTCCAATCTTTGGGAATCTCAGACGATACGAAAGAGAGGTTGAACAGGCTAGTGATAGGGGTTGCAACAATTTCAGCAGATCATTTTTGAAAGAGAGAGTCCAGATTGTCTAGCCTGGCTGATTTGTAGGGCTCCAGATTTTGCAGCTCTTTCAGAACATCAGCTATCTGGATTTGGGTGAAGGAGAAATGGGGAAGGCTTGGGCAAGTTGCTGTGGGTAGTGGAGGGCTGTTGATCGGATTAGGGGTAGCCAGGCGGAAAGCATGGCCAGCCATTAAAAAATGCTTATTTTTTTATTGTTTCCTAGCCTCAGTACAGTGGGCAGCTGGGAGGAGGTGCTCTTATTCTCCATGTACTTTACAGTGTCCCAGAACGTTTTTGAGTTTGTTCTACAGGATGCAAATTTCTGCTTGAAAAAGCTAGCCGTAACTTTCCTACCTGCCTGTGTATATTGGTTCCTAACTTCCCTGAAAAATTGCATATCACGGGGGCTATTTGATGCTAATGCAGAACGCCACAGGATGTTTTTGTGCTGGTCAAGGGTAGTCAGGTCTGGAGATAACCAGGGGCTATATCTGTTCCTGGTTCTACATTTTTTGAACGAGGCATGCTTATTTAAGATGGTGAGGAAGGCACTGTTAAAGAATACCCAGGTGTCCTCTACTGACGGGATAAGGTCAATATCCTTCCAGGATACCCGGGCCAGGTCGATTAGAAAGGAAGGCTCGCTGAAGTGTGTTAGGGAGTGTTTGACAGTGATGATGGGTGGTCGTTTGACCGCAGACCCATTACAGATGCAGGCAATGAGGCAGTGATCGCTGAGATCTTGGAAAACAGCAGATGTGTATTTGGAGGGCAAGTTGGTTAGTATGATATCTATGAGGGTGCCCATGTTTACGGATTTGGGGTTGTAGCTGGTGGGTTCATTGATAATATGTGTGAGATTGAGGTCATCAAGCTTAAATTGTAGGATGGCTGGGGTGTTAAGCATGTCCCAGTTTAGGTCACTTAGCAGCACGAGCTCTGAAGATAGACGGGGGGCAATTAATTCACATGTGGTGTCCAGGGCGCAGCTGGGGGCAGAGGGTGGTCTATAGCAAGCGGCAACGGGGAGTGACGTGTTTCTGGAAAGGTGGATTTTTTCAAGTAGAAGCTCGAATAGTTTGGGTACAGACATGGATAGTAAGACAGACCTCTGCAGTAGATTGCAACACCGCCCCCTTTGGCATTTCTATCTTGTCCGAAAATGTTTTAGTTAGGGATGAAAATTTCAGGATTTTTGGTGGCCAGGATTCAGACACGGCTAGGACATCCGGGTGGGCAGAGTGTGCTAAAGCAGTGAATAAAACAAACTTAGGGAGGAGCCTTATAATGTTAACATGCATTAAACCAAGGCTTTTATGGTTACAGAAGTCAACAAATGAGAGCAGTAGGAGTGGAGCTAGACACTGCAGGGCCTGGATTAACCTCTACATCACCAGAGGAACAGAGGAGGAGTAGGATAAGGGTACAGCTAAATGCTATCAGAACTGGTCGTCTAGTACATTTGGAACAGAGAGTAAAAGGAGCAGGTTTCTGGGCGCGGTAGAATAGATTCAATGCATAATGTACAGACAAAGGTATGGTAGGATGTGAGTACATTGGAGGTAAACCTAGGCATTGAGTAGTGATGAGAGAGATATTGTCTCTAGAAACGTTTAAACAAGGTGATGTTCCCGCATATATTGGAGGTGGAACTAAATGGTTGGTTAATGCATATTGAGCAGGTCTAGAGGCTCTACAGTGAAATAAGACAATAATCACTAACCAGGACAGTAATGGACAAGGCATATTGATATTAGGGAGAGGCATGCATAGCCGGGTGATCATAGGGGTCCAATGAGTGGTTGGGCTGGCTGGAGACACAGTGATTCAGGGTTAGGGTTAGGGTTAGGATTAGTAGCAGAGGGGTCCAAGTCCATTTGGCAAAATAGGTATAGTGGCCTAAGAGATTGGCCGATGGATCTATTCAGCTAACAGTCCTATATGCTCTAGACAGCTAGTGGGCCACGACTAGCAGCTAGCGGGCCGTGGCTAGCAGGCTAGCAGATGGGCATTCAGTGGACATCATGATGTAGGGGCCAGTTGAGTACCCCCTCGAGCCGATTATGTCGTAATCCAGTTGTGAAGGATTGTCGGGGTTCCATGCCCCATACCGGCAGTAGAAGGAGTCCGGGTATTGTAGCCCAGGAGTGGCTGATGGGCCTCTTCAGCTATCCGGGAGAATGGGCCTAGCATGTGCTAGCTCCAGGCTAATTGGTGCTTGCTTCGGGACAGACGTTAGCCAGGAGTAGTCACTCGGGTAGCAGATAGCTAGCTGCAATGATCCAGGTGAAAAGGTCCAGAGCTTGTGGTAGGACTCCGGGGATATGGAGAGAAAATAGGTCCGGTATGCTCTGGTTTGAGTCGCGTTGTACGAACTGGCGAGAGCTTTCCAAGCTAAAAAGGTTAGCTGATGACCGCTATCAGTGGTTAGCTGACTACTGGCTAGCTTCTGTTGGGGGATTCCGGTTCCGAGGTAAATAGAAAATACTTTAGAAAAAAAAGATCAACACCACATTGGGTGAGACAGGTTGCAGGAGAGTATTTTGAAGTTGAGGTTTAGAAAAAATATATAAAAATATGTATACATGGGACACGACAAGATGAAGGAAAAAGGCATCTGACTGCTACACCATCTTGGATTAGAAAGCTTCATTAAATAGTATGCGCAAAACACCAGTCTCAACGTCAACAGTGAGGCGACTCCGCGATGCTGGCCTTCTGGGCAGAGTTGCAAATAAAAAGCCATATATAGACTGGTCAATAAAAATCAAAGATTACGATGGGCAAAATAACACAGACATTGGACAGAGGTACTATGCCTGGAAGGCCAGCATCCTGGAGTCGCCTCTTCACTGTTGACGTTGAGACTGGTGTTTTCTAAAGAAATCCCATTTTCATCGCAACAGTTCAGCTGTGCTGACATATTTGCAAAGGGGTTTTCTAATGATCAGTTAGCCTTTTAAAATGATAAACTTGGATTAGCTAGCACAACTTGCCAGTTGTTACACAGGAGTGATGGTTGCTGATAATGGGCCTCTGTACGCCTATTTAGATAGTCCATTAAAATTCTGCCGTTTCCAGCTACAATAGTTATTTACAATATTAACAATGTCTACACTGTATTTCTGATCAGTTTGATGTTATTTTAATGGACAAAAAATGTGCTTTTCTTTTAAAAACAAGGACATTTCGAAGTGACCCCAAACTTTTGAACGGTAGTGTATATATTTTTTACCTGGAGGAATATTTTCTTACTTCTATCTCAGGATTGTGCCCCGGGATCACATAACTCGTATCCGTGTCATCCTATGGCCGCTTCTCTGCTTCAACAAGGAAACACAACCTCTGTCTCCGACCAGGATACTTCTGCTTCAACAAAAAGATCTCAATCGGAGATCACCCTGCTCCAACAGGGTGTTTGCCATAGATGTTCTCCTTTAAAACTTCTTAGGGATAGACCACTTCAATTTTTGCCTAAAATGACATACCCAAATCGAACTGCCTGTAGCTCAGTCCCTGAAGCAAGGATTTGCATATTCTTGGTACCATTTGAAAGGAAACACTCTGAAGTTTGTGGAAATTGAATGTAGGAGAATATAACACAAGAGATCTGGACTTTGATTCAGCTTTTCCAGTATTAGTAGCATATTATAAGTTCAACATTTGCAAAACACCCCGTTTTCATAACTTCATAACTCTCCATTTTCTTATAATTTTTGTCCAAAAGGAAAAGGCTTGCTGTCGCACAAGGTTAGCAGCTACATTTTTAAACAGATATTGTGTTTCCGAATACTCATTGGCTATCTAGCTAGCTTTGTTTGACCCCGATTGGTGCTTATTTGACAAAGATACAGTCGATCAAGTGAAGACCGCCGCGTCATCTGTGTGCCATGAAGTCTTCGCTCTCGGACCAAATTTGGTGTCCTATCGGATATACTACACCCCTAATGATATAGTGAAGTCTGGATATGTTCTAGCATCTCTGAGGAATTAATATGAACGTGATTTGACTGGTTGAAACAACGTTTAGGGTTAGATGTTCACAGATTCCTTTCTTTGCAAATTGAAAGAGTGGAAATACAAAATTGATTGTGCATGCTATACGGACCTTTTTAGGATAATGAAAAAGGATTTTATCTAACAAAACAACACTTCATGTTATCTCTGGTACCCTTTGGATGATAAATCATAGCAAGATTTCAGAGGTGAATTTATCAAACCTATCGCGGTGAAAAAAGTGTTTTGTTGTTAGGAGCTCTCCTCAAACAATAGCATGGCATTGAATTGCAGTAATAGCTCCTGTAAATTGGACAGTGCAGTTATATTAACAAGAATTTAAGCTTTCAGCCAATATAAGACACGACATTTGTTGTCGCTGCATGATTTACAACTGTCCCGTTGATGGGATGCCTATCCCTAAGAAGTTTTAATTAAAGATATCCCTGTTTAAACAGAATTTCTAATAAAGATTCTAGCGCTCCCCTATTCAGAAATAACTCTGCTACAACAAAGTTTCTAGCTAGAGGTGTCTTTTGCTCCAACAAAATACCAAATGTGCACAACCTTTTCTCAGAACAGGATTTTTCTATGATATTTAAAAGAAAATCCGTCTCACCCTTAATTTATTTTGACTGTTCGGAATCGCCATGTCCGAGGCGGGTCCATTCTGCTTTGTTTTAGTCGGAGCGGGTGTTCCTTGCCACATCTAACATAGCCCCTGCCCAGAGTTAACCTCAGTCTCCCGGGAACCATCAACAAGCAGAGATAGCCATCCTACCGCTGTCACCAAATTGTCAGAGAAATTCTTTAGGAAGAGAGACTGCAGATTATTTTAAACAACATACGTATTATAAGATTTGCAAAAATCAACCATCACTTAGAGTAGTCGGAGTTGAAAGCTCAACAAACAGAGTTGTCTCTCTCCTCTTATAGAAAAAGTAGAACCTATTTTGTCTACGTGGCAGTTTAGCAAATGGATGGAAACAGGGGCGGAACATAGCATAAAAGGTGATTGGTTTGTCTGTACAGGCTAAAATAGCTGATAACGGTTGATAACACGAGGCTCCCCCATATAACTGTGTTCATCACAGTTCACACTATAATGTGCCCCTTCCTGCAATTTCCCTACAACTGACCACGGGATGTGTCACACGGGATGCACATGCTGTCATACCCAAACATCCAGTCTTGTAACTAAGTCACACAAAGACAAGTTTGTATCAGGTTAGAAAAAAAACGAACATATAACAAGAGCCAAATCTCTAAGAAGTAAAAACAGCATAGTATGTCTAATTAAACAGTATAGTATGTAATGAATTACATTTCCACCACAATGGTCAACCGTGCCCATAATTGATTTAGTTCTAGCTTTTATGGCTCCCTTGGCTCCCTTTGTTCAGACATTTGGAACAACACAAATAAATAATTATAACATTTAAAAATATATAAATATAAAAACATTAACAAAATAAAAAAATAAGACTCATAAATATCAAAATGAAGTAACAAAGTAACAGCTGTGACTAACAGCTCACAAACTGGAATCAGGGCGCCCACTCCGACAAGGTTAATTGACGCACAGTCCCACACGGTGACATGATATCATTGACGTGAAGTGCAAATGAGCGATAGAAAACCGATCGTGCAAATGTCACCATTTCGATTTGTTTTGTGCGGGCACACCGTGCTGCCACCAGCAAGATGCCATTCTGAGCGGCTGCCCGTGTCGCCTATAAATAAATCCGCCACTGGCCTTGAGATGGGATATGTGAGATACACTGTATGATAAATAAACCTTTGAAACCAGTCTGAGGTCCTGAGCGCTCTGGAACAGGTTTTCATCAAGCATCTCTCTATGCTTTGTTCCGTTCATCTTTCTCTCGATCCTGACTAGTCTCCCAGTCCCTGCTGCTGAAAAACATCCCCACAGCATGATCCTGCCACCACCATGTTTCACCATAGGGATGGTGCCAGGTTTCCGCCAGACGTGATGCTTGGAATTCAGGCCAAAGAGTTCAATCTTGGTTTCATCTGACCAGAGAATCTTGTTTCTTGTGGTCTGAGAGTCCTTTAGGTGCCTTTTGGCAAACTCCAAGCGGGCTGTCATGTGCCTTTTACTGAGGAGTAGCTTTCGTCTGGCCGCTCTACCGTAGAGGCCTGATTGGTGGAGTGTTGCAGAGATGGTTGTCCTTCTGAAAGGTTCTCCCATCTCCACAGAGGACCTCTGGCGCTCTGTCAGAGTCACCATCGGGTTCATGGTCACCTCCCTGACCATGGCCCTTCTCCGCCGATTGCTCAGTTTGGCCGGGCAGCCAGCTCTAGGAAGAGTCTTTGTGGTTCCAAACCTCTTCCATTTAAGAATGATGGGGCCACTGTGTTCTTGGGGATCTTCAATGCTGCAGACATTTTTTGGTACCCTCCTCCAGATCTTTGCCTCAACACAATCCTGTCTCTGTGCTCTCTGGACAATTCCTTTGACCTCATGACTTGGTTTTTGCTCTGACAGGCACTGTCAACTGTGGGACCGTATATAGACAGGGTTGTGCCTTTCCAAATCATGTCCAATCAATTGAATTTACCACAGGTGGACTCCAATCAAGTTGTAGAAACATCTCATGGATGATCAATGGAAACAGGATACACCTGAGCTCAATTGCAAGTCTCATAGCAAATGGTCTGAATACTTATGTAAATAAGATATTTCTGATTTTATTTTTAATGAATTTGCACAAAAAAATGTTTTAGCTTTATCATTATGGGGTATTGTGTGTAGATTGACGAAGAAAAACTATAATTTTAAGCCATTTTCGAATAAGGTGGATTGAGATACATCCAATGCAACAAAAAATAACAGATCTCTATGTTAAACCGATGGATTTTTATGGTAATTTTTGTATTTTGCCAACTCAATTTTCGTGGGGGACGCAGATATTGGCCTTTATCGGGATTAACAGTTGAAGCATTGCAGGGAACACTGAATGAAGATGTTCCCCACTCCCAGGCCCTTTACATGTGATGGGATTTGATTTTGATTGATTTGGTTGATTTGATTTGAATCAATCCAAATCAAATCCTTACACATGTAAAGGGCCGAAGGAGTGGGATGTTTTTTTGATTTATCTGTTGTTGTTTGTACAGTTTACGAGCCATAAATTAGCTGGTGGAATGGACATTAAATGTGCATGAATGGCATTATACCAGAGAAGAACTAGAAGTAATGTTCATGCCTGGAGTGGTTGGCAGAAAGAAGGAGGAAAGCTTATCGGTTTTGCTACCTTTTGATAACGTTTCTATATGGTCATGGCTAGAAGGGTTCCAACTTTGTGTGTGAATGTGAATGTCAAAAGTTGAATTACATTTTAGCTAACCCTAACCCTTTTCCTAACCTTAACCTAATTCTCATAACCTGCTTTGATAATTATCCTGACCTGCTGCGTAAATTCTCCTAACCTGCTACGAAAAAGTAATATCTGATGTTAATTTGTCAAAATCTGGATCACTTTTAGCCATGATATTTTTCTACCGTTTCATGTAAAATGTGGGTATGTGAGATATGCGTGAGACCGTATGTACATAAGCGGCTTCATGTTATAATTGTAAAATGTTTGGACACGTGGCAAGTGTTTGCAGAAGAAACAAATATGTTGTTTTTGAATGGTCTTAATAAGTACAGAGCTGTAATTTTAATGGGAATCACGCTCCCGAGTTCCCGGAGTGCCCTGTTAGGGTAACAGAGGCTGTAGTTGCTAGTTTCAGGGTTATCCAGTAGGTCTCCTATGTGGAGGCAGAGCAAATAGTCGAAGGAGCAAGTGGAGATAATATGACAGTGATGCCCCACAGCCTGCAGTGAATGTCGTTAATCAGAGATACTAACAGTGAAGAAGGTAGACTTTGTTGTGTTTATTGCATAAAGAGATAAAAAGCATTGGATAAACTAACAAAAAATTGAAGAAACTAGAAATCATTGTGAGCTCCTGAGCCTGTGTAGGGATCTGAGAAGACATGGGATTCTGATTGAAGGAGTAAAGTGTTTGCTTTTGTTCACTCTTCCCCCTTCCCCTACTTCTGCATTAAAGTTGATACGTTTTCACCCATCCCAGTATGTGGTGGCATGCACCTCTGACGTTGGTTGTGGACCACCAAAAAACCATAGAAGAAGAAGAAGTAACTTTAGGACATTATTGTCAGAGATTGTATTATTGTACCACTGTTGAATGTCCAAACAGAAATAGCTATAATGTGAAGGTAAAAAGTTGTTGCTTTGTTGTTCACTGGGCAATGATGTTGTATCGCCGATATTAGCAAACCAGTTAGCTAGCAAATTAGCTATCTACTTAAGTTGCTAACTATCTAACTAAGCTAATGTTAGGTCACAGACAACTAACTACCAAGCTAGCCAAGTTATTTAGCTAGCTGGGCCCAATTTCCCAAAAGCATTCATCATTAGAACCTTGAAAAAGCTTGTTATTTGACCCCTACAGACAAAGAGCCATGTATATCTTATTTGTTTTCTTTGCGTACAATATCTGGAGTTATACAGCTTAAAATTACATGAATCAAACGTAACTATTCCTACTGGTATTGGTATTTTTTGGTTTTTAAACATTTTTATTGCAGCCTTTTGACATGTCTGTGACTATCATTAAATGTGAAGACTGTTAATTTATCAAATTAATTCTCTGTGTAATTATTATTACATGATTAAACTAATCATGTAAACTTTAATTAACTAGGAAGTCACGGGAAAATGTTTAGAGTCTCTATTTCCCGAATTGACACTTCAGATATTTTCATATCTTATCAATTAGTCTTCTGTTAATGATTATTAATTGTTCCCTCATTAGTCTCATTCCAAAGGTCGTAAAATTCTTGGCTATCTGCACGAACCCTAGTTTCCAAAATGAATCAGCAATGTACAAATTGGCTTAATTATTTATTCACTAACTAACTAATTAATCACAGAAATACATAACAAACAAAGATTAGATATCGGTTACTAACAATGGTAGAAAAGTCCCTAGCGGTCTAAGCCAAAATGATGGCTTGGAAGACAAAAATAAAAGGGAAAGACTGAGAAACTGAGAAAGAGCGGGAAAGACTAAATGGATTCTCTACACACAGTCTATAATTATATTCATTGATATGCTAATCCTTTGCACATGAATGGCAGCTCATTCGAGAATAATTGTTGGTACTCTCGTTCTAGACGTACGTAATTTCTAGCTGCAGACTAGTAATTATACATCTAAGATTTGTTCTTATTATGTTGTGATCGATACTCTCAGAGTAACATTCATCAACAACCGCTGAAATTGCATAGCACTACATTCAATGAATATTACTAAAAATATTTATATTCATGAAATCACAAGTGCAATATAGGAAAACAGAGCTTAGCCTTTTGTTAATCCACCTGTTGTCTCAGATTTTGAAAATGTGCTTTACAGCGAAAGCAATCCAAGCGTTTGTGTAAGTTTATCGATCGCTCGACAAAACATTAAGTACACTTAGCATCAAGTAGCTTGGTCACGAAAATCAGTAAAGCAATCAAATTAATCGTTTACCTTTGATGATCTTCAGATGTTTTCACTCACGAGACTCCCAGTTACACAATAAATGTTCCTTTTGTTCCATAAAGATTATTTTTATATCCAAAATACCTCCGTTTGTTTGGCGCATTAGGTTCAGAAATCCACAGGAAAGAGCGGTCACGACAACGCAGAAAAAATTCCAAATAGTTTCCGTAATGTCCACAGAAACATGTCAATTTTTTTTAATAATCAATCCTCAGGTTGCTTTTAAAATATATAATTGATAATATATGAACCGCAAATGTCTTTATCAGTAGGAGTTGGAAAAGCAATGGCTACCCAAACTCTGTTGCGCGAGCAAAACTCATGCGACCACTTGACACGATGTTATCGTTCTGGCTCATTTTTCAAAATAAAAGCCTGAAACTATGTCTGAAGACTGTTGACAGCTTGAGGAAGCGATAGGAAAAGGAATCTGGTTGATATCCCTTTAAATGGGGAGGCTATGGAACATGGAGTTTTCAAAATAGAAGCCACTTCCTGTTTTGATTTTCCTCATGGTTTCACACACACACACACACACACACACACACACACACACACACACACACACACACACACACACCTCTTCTTGGCTTCTATGGCAACCCCCACAGGAACCTTTCCCTGTGAGAATCTTTCCCCCACGGGAACCACAGCTGTTGGCATTCTCACAAAAATCGCAACATTGTTTCAATAGAACTCTTCTTGCAGCTCTGGTATACAATGTTTTTTTGAGGCCTTCCTTACAATTCATTCTTTGGCAGCACAATGACCAAACAATATGTGAGGCTCTTGATCATATCACTGGTGAGGAGGAGAGAGTCCTTATTAAACTTTGACGCAAAGTTGTATGTGATAAATAGCACAATATGTTTCATCTGAGTATTTGTTCGAGTCAAAAAAATCCATACATTATCCTTTTTTTACTCAAAGAGGAGTTGTATGAGCTCAGGTCAATGAGACCTACAGGCCATAAATAGTAAGAAGAAGTTCAAAACATGTAATGTTCACAAGAACATAAGTTGATAAAAAGATCTAACACAACATATAATATACAGTTGATCTCAGAAGTTTACATACACCTTAGCCAAGCACATTTAAACTCAGTTTTTCACAATTTCTGACATTTAATCCTAGTAAAAAAATCCCTGTTTTAGGTCAGTTAGGATCACCACCTTATTTAAAAAATGTGAAATGTCAGAATAATGCTAGAGAGAATGATATATTTCAGCTTTTATTTATTTCATCACATTCCCTGTGGGTCAGAAGTTT